>NC_136273.1:71009045-71426545 GCF_964187855.1 Myxine glutinosa
TCAGAATATGGAGAAGACAAATTAATAATTTTGTCAAAAGGTCAATGGTCAGTTGTCACCTGAAATCATCTATTTTTCATCCAATTGACCCGAAATTTTATTAATTTGCAAATTGGGTCACTGAATTTGTTCACCAATCAAAAGCAAAAAGCCGATAGTTTCTTTTTTTAGATCAAAAGGTCAAACGTCAAGGTTGCATAAAAGTCAATTTTCATTCAATCGATTTGAAATTTTTGTTTTGTAACATTTGTGTGTCGGTTCCAAGACAATTGACACAAAAAAAACAAAATAGCTTTTTTAGAGACTCTTTCATCTTGGAAAAGGAACCGACAGAGTTACGAGCTGTCATACCTGGATGTCACGGGATTTTTCCGTGCATACTTCAGAATCTCGTAGTACATGCACTGGCTCATTGTTCATAACATTGTCTGACTTGTGCCTCCGCCAGTCCTCATAACCCTGTTGGTAAACCAGATGATCAAGCACACCAAAAAAGTAATAAAATGGGAAAATAAAATAACATACTAACATACTTCATTTAATTCTTTTTATAAAGAACATTGAATGATGGTCTCAAGACAATCAATTTCAGTGTGTCGTTTATTAACTATCACACCCTCTCTCTAAAGTCGAGATCAATGTATGAGGAAAGGAATAATGAAATTCCCATTTTCAATCAGCAACGACTCCTCAAGGGCACAGATTCAACGTCACACCTGCTTGATGGCTGTGACAGTGATGACAAAGAAGAGAGGCAAACCACTCGTTACAGGGCTTGTGGGGGAATCAATGATCACCTGCACACATTCGGCATGGCCACACGAAACATCATCACCATAATGTCACAATCACTGCTTTGCATGGGATATTTGCACAACACAAGGCAGATAAAATTGAGACCACGTGTGTTATCATTGTTGTTCCTCACTATCAGCCATGATCTTTCTTGGGCAAACCACATATCTAAGTTGGCCTCCAAAGCCAGTTGACGACTAAGAATTATCTAACATGCAAAGTCCTTCCTTGGCACACCTGAACTTTCACCTACCTAGGTTCCTCACACCTTGCTCAGCTTAACAACATGAAAACCAAGGCCTTTAACATCAATGGAAACCTTTGTGATGAAGCCGAGTCTCTGGGCCTAACACTTTCACATCCCAGACAAGTTGGTTGTCTCCCTGTCTTCCACCGCCTCCTTTCTAGTTTTGCACCCACAGCCCTCTCCATGCTTTAAGGCATCCCCTACTAGTATGTCCCTCTTCACAGGTACATGCCGTACCAGCACCCCTACCCAATAGATAGATAGCCCACATATTTCCGGGTTTCTAGTTTTTCCTTCCATTTCTGTAATTGAGAGTTTGCTTCTGTATCCACCTTGGTCACCATGTGTCTCGCCCTTGCTTTCATTCTTCCCAAAATTCTTTATTCCTCCAGATCTCGCCCTATTTTGTTACTCAACCCCATGTTAGTGTGTTCCCATGCTTCCTCTTTCCTACTGTTCTTTTACATCCCAATCCGTTCTGTTTTCTAGCTCCTCCACCAGCCTACCAGCACTATACACAAATAAAAAGCCTACCAGCTCCACCAGCCTACCAGCACTATACTCTATATACAAATAAAAAATACCGAGATTCATCAAATAAAATACAATTATGAAGCCTAATTTAGGAATGCGTATTACTGAGCTTGAAACTATTTTCTATGTTAGTGAGTCCATGGAATAATTGGCTGGTTCAGTTTCAGTTGGCATTTGGGAAGGACTTCATTCCAGTTTTTTCTGTGTTAAAGTTTAACAGCTCGTTGAAGTGACAGCAATACCTGAACGAGGAAGATCATAAGGAAGTACATATTCCCAATTCGTCGGAACTGTTCGAACAGGTTCTTGGGGACAAAGTTCCAAATAGTGTACTGGGGACAATAGGAAACAGCAGGTAAATGGAAAAGAGAAAAGAGCAGTTGGAGTTATACATCACATGACGCTCCACCACCCTCCCTCCCTCTAGCCCCCAGGCCATTATCAAGAAGATTACACATTATGCATTTTTAATGCAATATTGAATACTCTCATGAAAAGAGGGTAGCATAAATAGAAGGCTATTGATAAAGACCAAGGAGACCGTTAAAGGTCATAGTGAGTGTTTATGATGTAACAAACAAATAAAAATAAATAATGTAATGGTATGGCAACTATAAAAGGTCAAGTCCTTTTGTGCATTTTAAAAACTCACTGGTGAACTGCAGAGGAAAATGTGTCATAAAGCTTTATGGCCGTACCAGTGAGAGGCGCATAGCGAGCAGTGCACTTTGCAGTACCGTTCATAAATATTGCATCAACTTCAAAAGTGGCAACATCTCAAACTCACCTTGAGATAAGTGCTCACAAGCGAAGACGCACCATCATTTTATCAGTATTTTATCGATGAAATTAACAAAATCCAATCGGCATGTGTTCGATATCCAATAGAAATTAATAAAAGTAGGTCCGCGGGTCCTGAAGCTCACTTGCATCCTGGAGCAACAGTCAATGACGTCATAAAATATCCAAATTATATTAATGCACAGAATCGGGTCACGTTATTGGTTGAATGGAAGCCCTCTTGATGTTGATTACAGCGATACCTTTGGCTAGATGATACATGCAAACGGAAAAGAGAGGTCCCTTTGATGTTTTGGGGGCTATGACGTCATAACTTTGAAACAACCATTATATTCATCACCCGAACGAGGAGAAATGGGTACCGCATGTACATTTATAAATGTGAGAATGAAAGTTACATACATTTTAAACCCAGTTTTTATTCTGTTTCCATAATCAATTTTGAACACTATTTCCACACAATGAGAACAAATGTGAACAAATACGGGTTTGCACATGAATGATTTTAATTTTCAAAACCTTTTTACTTAATAAAGGGGGTATCAATTATTATTACTAGCTGAAGTGCCCATCTACGACGGAGAGTAAAAACAGGAAGTCTCTGTAAATACTATAAATAGTATCCTTCATCTCATCTAACCATATTATGTGATTGTTGCATTTTCGTTTGATGTAAAGATGAAATGATTAGAATTTGGGGTCAAGGTCAAAGGTCAAAGCCTGTAATAGATCTATAACTCGAGAATGGCTGAAGAGATCTAATTAAAACTTGGTACGGGTATGTATAATGATGTAAAGATTAACGGATTAGATTTTTGGGGGTCCCGAGGTCAAAGGCCAAAGGTCAGAGGTCATGTCAGGTAAAAATGTGAGAACTTGTGAAAAGCTGAAGGGATTTAAATTAAAACTTAGTACAGATATGTATAATGATGTAAACATGAACTGATTAAAATTTGGGGTCAACAGGTCAAAGGTCAGAGGTCATGTCAGGTAAAAATGTGCTAACTTGCGCAAAGCTGAATAGGATTTAAATCAAGGTTGATACAAGTATTATAATGATGTAATAATGTGGGAGCAGGCATATAAGTTGATGTCGTGACGTCGAAGAGTGCCGTTCTAGTCTCTTATTGTTTTCTACACTGAACAGATCAGGATGTATAAGGACAAAAGGAACAGGAGAGAGAAGGGGAAACACCAAGAGAAGAGTTGAAAGCCAAGATAGAGTGACAATAGTACAAACAATGGGTGTGGGGTTGGAATGGGGGGCAGAAGAGGAAGCATGGAAGGGATGCATGGGGTAGACAAAAATGATTATTGAATTATTTTCAAATTAAATAATTTTATATGCACATACATATTCACAATTGAATTCTAGCTTAAGTTTCTCCATAAAAGTCATGCACTCATTTTCTTTTATGAAAATGCAATCCCTTGAGTTTCAGCTCCATGCATATTGTAAATATGCAAATATGCATGCATACATAAAAACATATACACATAAAAACATATATACATACAAACATGCATACAGCCATATCTCCATTATAGTACGATTATTAATAGGGGATGGCCCATCCTGGCTGGTAACCCATTGGTTCTGTTCAAATTACTCTGACACATTATTATTTTTACACATTATTATTTTTACACATTATTATTTCGCACCCGTTTTGCACATTTATTCGCTTTTAAAATCGTTTTCTCCACAACCGCTTGTTCAATTGACACAAAACTTTCAACATAGGCGCGAATACCCATAGAGAACTATGATGTTATAGGTTACATAGTATGGCATCCATGTTGGAAAGAAGGAAAAACTTTGGACATCTCCGAAACTGCTCATCATCATCATCATCATCATCATCATCGAGTCGATATCGATTGGACACTAGTGTCTTTCGGTTGCTCATTTTACTCATGTGGTCGCAAATTCTACATGAGTACGCAGTATTCTTTTTGTCAGAATTAATGATTTTCATTGTTGAAATGCCGGGTAACAAGTCTTTCTGCTGCGCCATTTCAACTACTGAGGCCCTGCTGCAGACATCAGGATTTTTGTCATTGAGGTTTACTCCTCAAGGTTTTGACTGTACTTCGTCTGTCCCCTACCCTCCGACCTGCCTGGTTTGGTTACACCTGTCCAGTATAGCTCATTGGGTCATTGGGCCGCTCCACGATCGTCAACATGATAGTCAATTGGAGCGGTAAACTGCTCAACGAAAATAAAATTAAACTTGGCACATGCCAGGTACTCCCCATTGGGAATAAAGCGTGATAATGATGGCACCAATGAAGTGGTATGACAACCACAAATGGATGCATCAAAATCCTTATCCAATCAATTATAAAAAAAATATTGAGGGTGTCTCGTAATAAATTTGTCAAAACAAGCATTCAGAGTATTGCGCTGCAATACATGTCCCCTACAGGCATTGGGTAGCACTGTCATAGAAGACAGTATTATGACTTACCGCACTCCAAATTATAGTCCAGAAAACTGTTGGGGAAATTCCCAAAGTTCAAAGTGCCATAACTTTGTCAAAAATGATCGAAACGTCGTGAAGTTCGAACTTGATCTGTAACTTATCATGACGAAACCATGTACCAAGTTTGAAATCATTAGCATGAAGAGTTTAGGAAAAAAGTCTGGAAAGCTGTTATTTGCATGACGGACTGACGGCCCGACAGACTGACAGACGGAGTGCAAACCTATAGTCCCCTACGGTGTACACCGGTAGGGGACTAATAATTAAATTGCCAACATCATCGATCACGGAATCTGGCACCCACATTTTTGAAAGACAAAAAGACATCAAAAAAAAAAATTTCTCAAGAATGGCTTACCAGATTGATGCGAAACTTCATACATACAGTGACTTCAGAAGGTATTCACACCCCTTGCCTTTTTCACATTTTGTTGTGTTACAACATGAATTTAAAATGGATTAAATTGAGATTGTTTTGTCACTGATCTACACAAAATACCCCATAATGTCAAAGTGGAATATATATTTTAGAATTTTTTTTACAAAGTAATTAAAAGCTGAAATGTCTTGAGTCAATAAGTATTTTAAACCCTTTGCCATGACACTCCAAATTGAGCTCAGGTGCATTCAAATTCCTTTGATCATCCTTGAGATGTTTCTACAACTTGATTGGAGTCCACCTGTGCCCAAATCAATTGATTGGACATGATTTAGAAAGAAACACACTTTTCTATTTAAGGTCCTACAATTGACAGTGCATGTCAGAGCAGAAACTCTACCATGAAGTCCAAGGAACTGTCCGTAAAACTCAGAGATATAATTGTGAGGAAGCATAGATATAGGGAAGTGTATAAAACAACTTCTAGAGTGTTGAAAGTTGCCAAGAGCACAGTGAGCTCCATTATTAGGAAATATAAAGAATATGGGGCTACCTGGACTCAGGAAGGTGACCAAGAACCCAATGACCACTCTGACAGAACTACAGAGTTTCTTGGCTGGGATGGGAGAACCTGCCGGAAGGATAAAAGTCTCTGCAGCACTTCACAAATCTAGGCTTTAAAGGAGAGTGGCCAGACAGAAGCCACGTAACATCATGCCTGGAGTTTGCAAAAAGGCACGTGAAAGAATGGGAGCATGAAGCAAAAGATTCTGTGGTCTAATGAAACGAAAATTGAACGCTTTGGCCCAAATGCAAAACGCTACATATGGCAAAAACCCGAACCAAGCTAATCACCCATCTAACACCATCCCTACATCAAGCCAAGGTGTTGGCAACATCAAGCTATGGGGATGCTTTTCAGCTGCAGGCACTGGGAGACTTGAAAGGATAGAGGGAACAATTAATGGAGCCAAATACATCCAAATCCCTGAAGAGAACCTGCTTCAGAGTACAAAACACCTTAAACTGTAGTGAAGATTTACATTCCAACAGGGCAATGACCCCAAGCATACAGCCAAAGCAACACTGGAATGGCTTCAGAACAAGAACGTGAAAGTCCTTGAGTGGCCCAGCGAAAGCCCAGATTTCAATCCCATTGAGAATCTGTGAAAAAACTTGAAGATTGCTGTTCTCTGATGTTCCCCCATCCAACTTGATAAAGATTTAGCTAAAACATCGTCTCTAAAACCACTGAACCAATGAATCCTAAACCAAATAAATCGACTACCTATGGGGATTCAAGGGTGATGACCAAAATATGGCCTATCAGCCATGTTGGATTGAAGGCAAAGCCTTTGATAAAACTTTTAAAATCTTCTCATCTCAAACCGATATTCAAACAGTCCCCCTCCTTTAAAATTTCCAGTTTTCCATTGAGAATTTCCTTCTGCATCCATCTTGTCCACCCTATGCATCTTCTCCTGCTCCCCATTCCTCCTCACACCCATTGTTTGGCCAAGTCTGCCTCGATCTTAAACCTTCAACCCTCCTGTTGGTGTTTCCTCCCTCTCCACTGCTTTTGTCCTGTTGTATCCTGATCCGTTCAGCATACTAGTACTAGCCCTTCCACAAGCCTCAACCATGTACACAAGAAAAAAGTGTGTAGGGGACGATATCTTGCGACGTAGTTTTTCTCTCCGCAGTTAGCATGGCAATGAAGTAGAAATCTCTATCTCCTCCCTCTTTCTACTCTCCCTTTCCCTGCCCCCATGTGATGCCAACCCATGGGCTTTATGCGTAGTATGTCTTCTGAATGCTAGAATGTCAAGTGAGGAAGCAGGATGTACCATTTAACATCTTCGGAATGACTCGGACAGAGTCATGATTAAAACTGATTTTTTTTTTTGGTATACAAGATCGAGGCTCGTGTGAGAGTTAACATTGATCACAAAAAAAAACACGGACACACAAAACATACAAAAAATGGAGCGGGAGACAAGATGGGGAGAGAGAGGGAAGCACAAAAGTACAACAGCAGAGGACACGGACATTGGGAAATCTGTGGGAGGGAGAGGGCTTGGGGGTGGGGGGAGGATAAAGCACGGGAAGGGGTTGGAGGGGAGGGGGAGGGGGAGAGAGGTATAAAACACATGGACACTGCTAGGACCTCCAGGAAAGAAGTTGGTATTTCAAAAAAGTGGATCTGAGGTGAATTAACGGGGGTAGTAAACATGAAGGTTTTGGATGGGGGAAGATGAGGAAGATAAGAATGAAAGAGTGAAGGTGAGCAGAGAGTCTTGATTTTGGCAATTTCACCAGAAAAGGGTTGTGGCAGATCTTGTGCGACCTGCAGGAATATTTGGGGGAGAGAGCACAGATAGAGCTGGGGGAGCAAGGGTAGATAGGAGTTGGTAGAAGACAGAAAGACCACCTACCTGCCTATGGTGGGTGAGTGAAAGGCCCTCGGAGTTAGCTTCATCGCGGGAGATTCCAATGATTCTGAAAGCTTTGGTTTCAACAGCGTGAAGCCAAGCTAGGTGCGAGGAAGGAGCACCAGCCCAGAGGGGAGAGCAGTATTCCATTGAGCTGCGGATGAAAGCCTTGTATGTGGTGAAGAGCTCAGGTGTGCCAAGGAAGGACCTCGCACGACGGAGGATGCCCAGTCGGCGACTGGCTTTGGAGGCCAGCTTGGAAATGTGTTTTTCCCATGAAAGATCATGGCAGATAGTGAGACCCAAAAGCTTAAATGACAGAACTTCTTGGAGTGGATTGTTGAGAAAGTAGATGGGAGGGTTGTCCAGTCGGTATTTTCGGAGAGACATAGTAAGAGTGTGAGATGTGTCAGGATTGAAAGACATGTTCCACTGGACCAGTCTGTGATTTTGTCCAGGTCTGCAGAGAGCGAGGAGGCTGCAGACTCCCGATCTGAGGAATGAGGAATTAGCGGCAGAGAGTGGAGTCATCAGCAAAGAGATAGAGAGGATTTTCCAGAGAGTCAGAGAGATCATTGATGAACACCAGAAAACGCACAGGGCCGAGGACCTAACAACTGATGACCTAACAGACCAAGAGCAGATGCCCTAACCACAAAAAAAATTTTTTTTTGTATACAAGATCGAGGCTCATGAAAGAGCTAACATTCATCTAATCACACAAGAAGTCAAATCGACACAAAAAACACAAAATAAGGGGAGCCGTAGACAAGATGTGGAGAGAGGGGGAAGGACACAAACACAACATTTGAGAGCAGGGACATCGAGAGAACTGTGGGATGGAGAGGGCTTGGGGGGAGGTGGGAGAGGTATAAAACATATGGACACTGCAAGGACTTCCAGGAAAGAAGTTGGAATTTCAAACAAGTGGATCTGGGGTGAATTAGCGGGGGTAGAAAAGATCAAGGTTTTGGATGGGCGAAAATAAGAGATGGTGGTGAACAGCTGTTTTAAAGACCTGGAGGGAGGAGTGGGATTGAAGGGAGTGGGGGAGTTTGTTCCAGAGGCGGGAGAAAAGGGGAATGAACGAGTGAAGGTGAGCAGAGAGCCTTGATTTTGGCAGTTTAGCCATAAGAGGGTTGCAGGCAGATCTTGTGCGACCTGTAGGAATATTTGGGGGACAGAGCACAGAGAGAGCTGGGGAAGCAAGGCCGGAGAGGAGTCGGTAGAAGACAGAAAGACCACCAACCTGCCTGTGGTGAGTGAGTGAAAGGCCCTCGGAGTTAGCTTCATCACAGGAGATTCCAATGATTCTGAAAGCTTTGGTTTCAACAGCGTGAAGCCGAGCTAGGTGTGAGGCAGGAGCACCGGCCCAGAGGGGGGAACAGTATTCCATTGAGCTGCGGATGAAAGCCTTGTATGTGGTGAGGAGCTCAGGTGTGTCAAGAAAGGACTTTGCACGACGGAGGATGCCCAGTCGGCGACTGGCTTTGGAGGCCAGCTTGGAAATGTGGTTTTCCCAAGAAAGATCATGGCAGATAGTGAGACCCAGAAGCTTGAGCGACAGAACTTCTTGGAGAGGATTGTTGAGAAAGTAGATGGGAGGGTTTTCCAGTCAGCGAGTCTGGTACAATGTTTCTGCGAATATGTTTCACATACAAAAATATGCAATAATGAACTGGAGTCTTTTTGTTCTCTTTCCTCATGAGATTGGACCCCTTTTTTGAATGTCAATGTAAAATGCATCAAACGTTAATTACATCGATAGAGAAGCAGTGACCTGTGCCTGGACAAGATATTGATGTGAGAGCAAATAAAAACCATTTAGATGAGGCATTAATTTGAGCCTTTTGAGCAGCTCGAACAAACGCATTACATGAGCTTTTAACACAATCACGGTGCATTTAAAATGCACCAAAGTGAGAAGGTAGTCCAATGAACCACCTTTAGAGGCCATCTGTCGGAAAGTTGAAGCTCAACCGAAGGTGGACCTTGCAACATGACAATGACCCGAAACATACCAGTAAATCCACCAAGGAATGGCTGAAAAGAAAAAAATGGAGGGTTCTGGAATGGCCACGTCAAAGCCCGGATCTAAATCCCATCGAGATGTTGTGGGGGGATTTGAAACGAGCTGTGCATGCAAGAAACCCCTCAAACATCGCACAGCTGAAATAATTCTGCATGGAGGAGTGGGCAAAAATTTCTCCCAGTCGATGTCAGAGACTGGTAGACAGTTATAAGAAACGCCTACTTGAGGTTGTTTCTGCCAAAGGGGGAATACCACCTATTAGAGCCAAAGGTGTACTTACTTTTTCCACATGCGAAATTTGCATTTATGTTTATTTAAATTATACAATGGACTACAAAATGTAAATGTTTCATGATATTTGTTATATTATATCACCTTTATCTATCAATATTGTTGAAATGAAGATCAAATAACTGAATGTTGAAATATGTTGATAAAGTCAAAACTTTATACATGGGGTGTACTTACTTTTTCACGTGACTGTATATACTGTATATATATATATATTTTTTTCATATATATCCAAGATTTCTTGTGAAATCCGGTCAGAATCTCATCATATCTCCCAATAAACATTTATTTGAGCAAATTCCATTTCCGTGCAGTTTATTGGTCTGTATGTGCATTATGTCATAATTATATGAACGATAGAGTTTCAGCAATTAATTTATGGCCGAGCAATATATCATGCATTGTACATATTGTTTGCATTTATATTTAATCTCCGAACATCCCCTGTTATCCTCCTATTCTTCTCATCTTCCTCTAGACCTAAAGTCTAGACTCTAGAGGTTCTGTAAAGATTGAAATCTAGCCTTTCTCAATACATCAGAATTACAACGAAGAAAAAAACTAAATAAAAATAGAACGGCACTCTTCGACGACGTGACGTCGACGAATATGCCTCCGCCCACATTATGACCATTATACATACTTGTACCAAGTTTGATTTAATTTCATTCAGCTGTTCTCAAGTATCACATTTTTACCTGATATGACCTCTGACCTTTGACCTCTTGATGCCAAAATCTAAGCAGTTCATCTTGGCATCATAATGTATACTTATACCATGTTTGGTCAAACTCCCATCACTGGTTCACAAGCTAGCATGGTAACATTCTTTTTACTTAGCATGACATTTGGCTCTCGACCCAAAAATCTAATCAGTTCATCCTAACACCATTATACATACCAAGATTGGCTTAGATACCCTCAGCCATTCTTAAGTTATCGCAGTAATGAAATATTTTCACTTAACATGACCTCTGACCTTTGACCCCAAAATCGAATCAGTTAATCTTTACATCATTCTTCATACTTGTACCAAGTTTATCTGTTATCCTTCCAGCCGTTCTTAAGTTATTGCGGTAACGAAAACCTATCACGGATGGACGGACGGACGCACGCACAAACGGACAGCTGTATGGACAACCGGAAAACAATGTCTACAGTGACTTCGTCGGAGGAAGCAGAACAAAAAACCCAGATACAACTGATTAAAAATACATTTAAGCTTCACCT
Organism: Myxine glutinosa; assembly: GCF_964187855.1. Taxonomy (NCBI): domain Eukaryota; kingdom Metazoa; phylum Chordata; class Myxini; order Myxiniformes; family Myxinidae; genus Myxine; species Myxine glutinosa. Next base: position 71,020,273 of record NC_136273.1, read on the forward strand.
TGGATGAAATTATGGTGTTGTCTGGAAATTTGGCCGTTCCAGGCTGGCCCATACTCCCACGGCCAACATAGATCGTACGCCGGTTGACCTGCAATGGCACCGTATGTAAAGACAAGCAAGCATAGTTTGTTGTTCAACATTGATCAATATGTTCTCCTTCATGGAGCAAGCAGTAACAATGATAAACATACAATGATGCGATGACACGTTGAGACACGAATCATTTTGGCTTGAGGTTATTCAGTTTTTGAAGGGACAAACTATGTCAGGGAACTCTTCAAAAGCTGTGGACTGAGGGAACATGGTGTACCTTCAAGCTTTTGATGATTTAATAGGACAGGGCCGCAGAACTCTGCCTGTCCTTGAAAGGCACATGGTGCCTCGACAAAGGCAGAAGATGCCCCCCACCCCCAACCAACCCTCCACAGCACCCAACTCCCCTATCCATCCCACTCTCTCTTGCATGACGCTATTGCAACACATTTCCAGAAACCATTAGGTACATCTTTGTATGCGTTATTGATTACATAATGCTTTCAGAATCTTTTTATGGAGAAATAAGCTCTGTTTGAGAATGGATTGTTGGCTATAATCATAGTACGGGAGTTGGAATGGCCAGAAGGCTGAAGCAATGACAAGGTGTTCTGAAAGTAAGAAATACGAGCAAGATATTGTGCACCTGGAATATTGCATCACATTTAAAAGTAATGTCAACAGCAAAAAAGGCTCTGGAGTGGAACAAGAAGTAAGTGCAAATAATCAGGTACACAACTCTCCTTGTGACCTCACATGTCGTTTCAAAGGTCAAATCCAAGGATGAAGACCGTGTAAACGCCACCATTATATATAATCATTTCCAATTTGTCAAGGCAAAGCATACAGGTCAGTAAACAGATGCAAGTTATGAAGAAGAAGAAAATGTGAGGATGTTCTGCCTTGGAAATGCACACCATTTAAGGATACATCCAAACGAAAACGTTTCACAAGATGACGTCACAGAGAAGTTCCGAGTTCGAATACTCGAGCATGTGAAAAATAACGGCAGTATAGTTAATAACAGGCACAGGTAGTCAGTGCCAGCGTCCTCGTCTCTTGAGGTCGATTCTCGACAGAATTGGATCTAAATGCGTTCATGACTATCAAAGGGGAAGTTACTCTGAATCTCCTGTCTGGTTACAGCTTGCAAATGTTGAAGCACTAATGGTGTATTTTACAAATCTTATGAAGAATCTTACATTTAGCTAGGCTTTTACACCTGGTAAAACGTTAAAAAAATAATCTCTATCTGGGGTTATCATATGTGACCACTTTATCATACGATGATCTGATCTGATATATAACCATGAGAAGCAAGGTCATGGCTTGTGAGCATACGATGAGATCAAATATTTCACTCATGTGGGGTATAACATGATTTAACAGATGTGTTTGTGGCCTTCCATAGAAATGCGGGGGGAAAAAAGGTGAATCTTCGATTATGATTTGGAGCCATGTGCAAAAGCTGTTTGCAAGAAGTGTAATAGAAAATACTGAGTGTCATTTTATTACCTCCACTACCGAAGGTGGACAGAGGTTATGTATTCACCACTGTTTGTCTATGAGTAGGATGTCTCAAAAGTTTATGGATGGATTCAGACAAAAGTTGGTGGACACGTTGGGTGTGTGACAAGGACGAATCAATTAGATTTTGCTGAATATCTGGATATTATAATTGTTTTTACCATCGAGAGATAGGGCCAACAAGGATAAATAGCATGATATCTCAAAAAGTAGTGGACGGATTCGGCCAAAACTTGGTCGACGAGTTGGGCTTGTGTAGAGGGCCGAGTACTTGTATAGAGGGCCGACGGGAGTTGTGGGAGATATGTTGAAGGCAGCGGGAAATTGGGGTGTGAAGAGAATGATAGAGTCAAACTCTGGTGGTGAAAGAAGGCCGCATTCCAGTGGATTGGGAACTGAGTACCCTCGTCCCTCTATACAAGGGGGAAAGGTGACCCTCTGGACTGTGGCTCGTATCGAGCGATAAAGTTATTGGAGCATGGAATGAAGGCATTGGAAAGGGTGTTGGAGAGGAGGACAAGGAAGGTGAAGATCGACGAAATGCAGTTTGGATTTATGCCAGGAAGAGGAACGACAGACGCACTTTTTATTGTGAGACAGTTGCAGGAGAAGTACATGGAGAAGAGGCAGAAGTTGCTTCTTGGGTTTGTTGATCTGGAGAAAGCATTCGATAGGGTTCCACGCGAAGTTGTGACATTGGCATTGAGGAAGTTAGGAGTGGAGGAATGGTTGATCAGTGTAGTGATGGCAATGTACAAAAGAGCGCACACAGCTGTAAGGACGAAGGACGGGAACAGTGGTGAGTTTGAGGTGAAGGTGGGAGTGCATCAGGGGTCGGTACTAAGTCCACTACTATTTGTAGCTGTGATGGAGGTGCTGGCTCAGAACATAAAGGAGGGTTTACCGTGGGAGTTGTTGTATGCAGATGATCTGGTGTTGATTGCAGAAAGTATGGATGGACTGAAGGAGAAGATGAACAAGTGGAAGGAATGGAGACAAAAGGTCTGAAGGTGAATATCGGAAAAACGAAGGTCATGGCAAGTGGTAAAGCATGTGGTGAGGTGGAAAGAACTGGGAAGTGGCCGTGTGCTGTGTGTAGGAAGGGTGTCGGAGTGAATTCCATTCAATGTCCAATGTGCGCTGAGTGGGTTCATCAAAAATGTAGTGGTTTGAGAGGGTCATTAACCAGTGTGGCAGCTACATTCAAGTGTAAGGTGTGCACAGAGGGAGCTGCAGATGGAGGAAATGTCGAGTTGGATCTTGGAGATGGCGTGAAGCTGGAAGGTGTGAAAACATTTTGTTACCTTGGAGACATGCTGAATGGAGAAGGTGGATCAGACTCAGCAACGGTTGCTCGAGTGAGATGTGCATGGAAAAAGTTTCGGGAACTGAGTGGCGTGCTGATGAGGAGGGGAATGTCATTGAAGCTGAAGAGAAAGGTGTATGCTGCATGTGTGAGAAGTGTTATGATTTATGGGAGTGAGACATGGGTAATGAACGTAGAGAAGCAACGAAGGCTGGAAAGGGTGGAAATGCGAATGGTTCGGTGGATGTGTGGAGTATCGTTGAGAGAGAGGAAGACAAATGATGAATTGCGAAAGATGATGGGAATAGAGCCTGTGATGGATGCTGTGAAGAGAAACGGGTTGAGATGGTTTGGTGATGTGTTGAGGAAGGATGAAAGTGACTGGTTGAGAAGAGTGATGGAAATGAATGTAGAAGGAAGTAGAGGACGGGGAAGACCGAGAAAGACTTGGCTAAAGATGGTCGAAGAAGAAATGCGGGCAAGGGGCTTAACAAGCCGAATGCCTCAACTCTGTGTTTGCCTCAAATCCTTAGTCCCAAACCCATCTCTCTCTGTTCACACCTTTCCCAGTCGAACCCAACTGCTCCTGAACTCTGTGTCCTTCTCTCCTGACAAGGTGGAGGAGTTTTTGTCAAACCTCGACTCTGATTCTGCAACTGGACCAGACGGCATCAGCCCACGGGTCCTAAAATCCTGCTCTGCCGCTCTATCTCACCCTCTCTCTGTTCTTTTCACCCTATCTTTTGCTCAAGGTCATCTGCCAGCATCCTGGAAATCAGCTAACATTACCGCTTTGCACAAAAAAGGTGCAAAAACAGATCCTTGCAACTACAGACCAATCAGCCTGCTCCCAATTATCAGCAAAGTCATGGAATCCATCATTGCTTCGGATATTAAATCTTTCCTCTTCTCCAATGGCTGATCTCTGATCATCAATTTGGTTTCAGACCAGGTCACTCTACTCTGGACATGCTGCTTCTGCTGTCTCAACAATGGATGGAGGTCCTCAATGCCAAACAGGAAATCAGAGCTGTCTCCCTTGACATATCACGTGCCTTCGATACGGTCTGGCACCCAGCTCTGCTCACCAAACTCTCCTCCTATGGTATCCATGGAAATCTCCATGCATGGCTTGCGGACTTCCTCTCTGGTCGTAGTCAACGTGTGGCCCTGAATGGATTTCTCTCATCTCCCCTTCCTGTTCAGGCTGGAGTTCCCCAAGGCAGTGTGCTGGGCCCTGTGCTTTTTCTGGTCTTTATCAATGATCTCTCCGACTCTCTGGAAAATCCTCTCTATCTCTTTGCTGATGACTCCACTCTCTGCCGCTCCATTCCTCTTCCCTCAGATCGACAGTCTGCAGCCTCCTCACTCTCTGAAGACCTGGACAAAATCACAGACTGGTCAAACAAGTGGAACATGTCTTTCAATCCTGACAAATCTCACTCTCTTACTATGTCTCTCCGAAAAGATCGACTGGACAACCCTCCCATCTACTTTCTCAACAATCCTCTCCAAGAAGTTCTGTCGCTCAAGCTTTTGGGTCTCACTATCTGCCATGATCTTTCTTGGGAAAACCACATTTCCAAGCTGGCCTCCAAAGCCAGTCGCCGACTGGGCATCCTCCGTCGTACGAAGTCCTTCCTCGGCACACCTGAGCTCCTCACCACATACAAGGCTTTCATCCGCAGCTCAATGGAATACTGTTCTCCCCTATGGGCTGGTGCTCCTGCCTCACACCTGGCTCGGCTTCACGCTGTTGAATCCAAAGCTTTCAAAATCATTGGAATCTCCCGCGATGAAGCTATCTCTGAGGGCCTTTCACTCACTCACCGCAGGCAGGTAGGTGGTCTTTCTGTCTTCTACCGACTCCTCTCTGGCCTTGCTCCCCCAGCTCTCTCTGTGCTCTGTCCCCCAAATATTCCTACAGGTCGCACAAGATCTGCCAGCAACCCTCTGATGGTTAAACTGCCGAAATCTCGGCTCTCTGCTCACCTTCACTCTTTCATTCCTCTTTTCTCCCGCCTCTGGAACAAACTCCCACACTCCCTTCAATCCCACTCCTCCCTCCAGGTCTTTAAAACAGCTGTTCACCACCATCTCTTATCTTCCCCCATCCAAAACCTTGATCTTTTCTACCCCCACTAATTCACCCCAGATCCACCTTGTTTGAAATTCCAACTTCTTTCCTGGAAGTCCTGGCAGTGTCCATATGTTTATACCTCTCCCACCCCCCCCCCCCCCTTCACATGCCTCCCCCCCAAAGCCCTCTCCCTCCCACAGATCTCTCGATGTCTCCATGTCTCTCGGTCCCTGCTCTCAAATGTTGTGTTTGTGTCCTTCCCCCTCTCTCCCCATCTTGTCTACCACTCCCGATGTTATTTGTTTTATGTGTCTGTTTCTCTTTCTGTGTGATTAATGTTCGCTCTTTCACGAGCCTCGATCTTGTATACAAAAAAAAAAAGAAAAAAAAAAAAAAAAAAAAGGGGGAGATGCAGAAAATAGGGCAAAATGGAGAACATTGTCATGGGGACCGCAAGGCTAACCCCCGCTCTTGCAGGGAAAATGGCCTTAAAATGCCTGTTGTTGGTGTTGTATCGAGGGATAGGGCCAACAAGGATACATAGCATGATATCTCAAAAAGTAGTGGACGGATTCGGCCAAAACTTGGTCGACGAGTTGGGCAGGTGACAAGAACAGGCCGTTTATATTTTAGTTACGGTCCAGATGCAGATCTGGCCGATAATTGGGGTACAAAACGTAAACTGTTTGGCCTGGTGGAAATATGTGCTCTACCAAGTGCTGTTCTAGTTAGTTTTATAGCCATCTTGCCAGTCGTTCATGCAATTGTTGTTGTCTTTTGCATACAAAAATTAGAGTCGTGGGGAAAAAGGGTGACATACAGCCAATGGGGTAGCAGGTGGATGCAACAAGCAATGGAACGATTAGACAGGAGGGGAGGAAACCGGCAAATAAGATGGCTGGGTTGTGTACCGTTAACGGGGTATAAAGGGTCGTGGGTAGGGATGGGAGATGATGGGACAATTGGGACATGGTGGTGCACTGCCAACTAGAAGTCCTGGAGGTAAGAGTGGGATTGAGCAGCCTCAGAAAAGCAGTTCCACAAATGGAAGACAAGAAAAATAAGAGTGGTGTGTGACAAGCCTGGATTTTGGGAATTAAATAGGAAAGTGTGAATGGAAGGATTCATGCATCCTGGAGAAGTTGATGAGGGTCGGAGAGCTAAGAGAGCACAAGCAGCAAGACTGGAAGAGCTCACCAACCAAACTAGAGGTAAAACAAGGTCATAGACCTGCCTAGAATGCAAGATCAACAGGCTTTATGCTTCTGCCTCACTATGGGTGGTGCCAATATCGTTGAGCTCTAGATTCTATAGAATCCAGCAGCGACAGAATTGCTGTTGGGGCACAAATCCAGAAGGAGAATTAGTAGTCCACTGGATTACAGACAAAGCCCAATTGAGTGTATATCTGAGTTATCAAGGAATGACCTGGAATGGTGGAGGAGGCCCAATCTGTGTCTGGCTATTGAGGTCAGCTTTGCTATATCGTCAGCTAAGGAGAGGTGATGGCTAATGTTGAGGCCTATAAGTTCAAGAGATTGAACTTCTTCCAGGGTTTGACCTTGGAAATAGATAGACAAGTTAGTTTGATAATTCTTCTGGAGTGACGGGGTGAGATGGAGATTTCCCAAGATTGAAAGACTTGGTCCTCAGAACTATATCTTACTATAATTCACCAAATGTCCGTCCATCCGTCCGTCCGTCCGTCTGTCTGTCTGTCTGTCCGTCCGTCCGTCCGTCCGTCCGTCCGTCCGTTCGAAGGTACCGTAAAAACTGCTGAACCGATCGCAACGATATTTTGGGTGGGTAATCCTGGGATCTCCAGGAGTAAAATAGGCTATATTATTTTTCCAATTTCAGCTTTGGCCTCCAGCATTCTCAGGTTTGGACTCCCGCATAACATTCGCGTTCGCATAACGTTCATTGTGACGATGTTTTCATCGTGACGATGTTGTTTTCTCGGGTGCCACACAAACGGCTGCACCGATCGCTGCACAGCTGCACCGATCGAACTCGGTGACCTCGGACAAAGACCTTTTATAAGGACACGGGTTGAATCCCTGCTTCAGAGAATTCTAACCCATTTCAACTGAAGGAAACACGTATCGGGAGTACATACGACATAGCGATTGTGAACACGATTATCGATCACGATTCACGATCACGATCATAGTGTATCGATCACTGTGGGACATTTGGTGAATTATAGTAAGATACTGTTTAGATTTTGATTATTTGCGTGTGATATGATTTAACGGATGTTTATATGAATCATTTAAAATAAAAAAGCCTTCAATTTCTGATATTTTACCTTTTCATTTGGGCCTCCCAATTGAAGCCCCGCCCATAGGGCGGGTACCGTTGCTAGTTTAATAAATTTAAAATCAACAGAGAGTGATGCAGCTGCTGTAAGACAGATAGTGCACTGCACGGCACAACGTGGGATCATCTACGAAAAGGAAGAGGGTTTACCAGAGCTTCGGAGAGGTCATCTACATATATTAGGAACAAAATATCCTGCCTTTCTTTCCAAACTCACTGCCTATGTATGGTATCCAAGGCCAACTCCACAAATGCCTTACTAAATTGCTCTACTCCTGTCGCAAACATGTGGCTCTCAAAATAATCCTTTCATCTCTTCCTGTCAAGGCTGGAGTGCCCCAAGGCAGTGTTTTGGGCCCAGTCCTCTTCCTGATCTTCATCAATGATCTCTCTGACTCTCTGGAAAATCCAATTGATGACTCCACCCTCTGCTATAACATCCCTTATCCTTCAGACAAGAAGGCTGCAGCCTCTTAACTCTCTTCAGAATTTGACAAAACCACAAGTTGGTCAAACACTTGCATCCTCCGTTGTATTCTTCCACCACCCAAATTTCCAGTTTTCCCTCCTTTGTTTCCTTCTGTATCCATCTTGTCCACCCCATGCATCCTCTCCTGCCCCCCCCCCCCCATTTCTCCCCACACCCTTTGTTTATCCAAGTCTCCCTCTATCTTGGCCTTCTACTCTGTTGTTGGTATTTTCCCCTCTCTATCTACTGTTCGTTTTTTTATCCTGTTATGTCCTGATCTTTCCAGTGTACCACCTCTTCTATGAGCCTCAACTGTGTACAAAAAAGAAGACAAAAAGGCTGGGCCCAATACACTACCTTGGGGGTATTTCAGCCACCAATAGGCAGCATATTGACTGCATGAGATGAGGAAGTGAGAAAGCCAGGAATGAAAGTGGCTTTGTGTGCTGCATGCCAAGACCTTGGTAAGCATAGAAAGATGCAAGATTGTGTAAAATGCCTGAGCTTTGTCCTGAGTCCTGACCTCTTGTTTCAGATTTAGTGCCTTTGATCATCCCTGAGAGAAGAAGCAGCATGTCTATAGTTGAGTGACTGGGATAAAATGAAAACAAACGGTCAGAAGCCAGGCATTTTAAAAAGAGGAAGGACATGTTTGGATTCCACGATTCTGTTTATAATTGGAAATAAGCTCACTGCCCCGGAGTTGGTAGGATCTCTCTTTTCTCCCTTCTTGTGAACGGAATTGAAGTTCGCTGACAAGTGGTGAGGAGGTGGTGAGGGGTGAGGGGTGGTGGAGCATAAAAAAAAGGAAAAAAAAAAAAAAAGGATACCAAATCACTTTCACACAGCATGCAAATGCAAACTCAAGGTATGTAAAGAAGATAAAAGGCCATTTTGCCCCTCATACTTGTATCATTTCTACATCCAAGCAATTCCACCTACTTCCGATAATGCCAATTCCCCAGGAACGCCAATTAGGGAATTTTACCTAGATATTAGAACACAATGGACTATTCTTTTTAAAGGATGCCATGGTATATTTAAGGTCCACAACCAAAATGTATTCGGGACTGCATATCTACCATCTGAGGGATATGTTCTGCAATCCAGTTTTAAAACAAGGCGCACGTGGATACGTCGAGACACCTGGGAGGGCTCCGTTCCGCCTTCTGAAACCCGCAGATGGAGGTAACAACCAATGACACACACAACACCATGTAACTATTGTGTTCTGCTGCCACAGAGAAAAATTAAAATGTATGCATTGATTGGGGATCGAACAGTGGCCTCTCCTAGTCAAACAAGAATCGTGCTTTCACTGAGCCCACAACACGAAGACACACAAACAGCACATAAAAGACCAATGGTTGTCTAATTTTTTTTAAATCTATGTTAATTGAAACAAAACGAGGAAACTGCATAAGAGCTCAGAATTCTCAAATTAGAAACTATTGTAAAATTTTCATATAATTCACATTTCACATGAACTGCACATTGAAGATCAAAAATAAAAGGCCTCCCATGAGGCCAACTGAATGCATTTTCTCAGAGGAATCGGACACTTTTACACATTAATACATTCGATTGACTTCCTGTAAACAAAGCAACTTTTCAGTAACGAAGCATGACCAGAATATCTTTCCTCCACATGGGAGAAGCATTTATGGCAAGAGGAAATTTGACGGCTTGAGCATTCTTCTGGGAATCCTCACCCTTGAGGAGCATTCGAGTCAAGCTGCAGCTAGCCACGCTTGAGACATCTTTTCCATCAGAGTAGAGCCGAAAATAATTGCCGCTTGCCTATTGCATGGCCTTTGGCCTTCATTTACAGTACAATGACAGACCTTTGGCTTTGGGGTTAATTTCCAGTGCAATAGTCAGGGTGTCTCCGTGTGTAACGACAAAACATCTACCCAGCTGCAGTATCGGTATGCCATCCCCAAATGCTGCATGTTCAAGTGTTGTTTTCCATAAGGATGGTATGATCTATGATGTAAAAAGAATGACCAGTTTTTTTTGTAAACATAGTCGAGGCTCGTGGAAGAACGAGCACATTAAATGTATCATGACATAACAGAAAAACCAAGAGCGGCATTTCGTAGAAAGCATACCTCCACCAGGCTGAAGGGTTTACATTTTGTAGCCAACTGATATGTCGGATCTGGATTCGGACCTGAACCAAAATGTAATCGGCTTGTTCTTGTCACTTACCCAACTCATCCACCAAGTTCTGTCACAAGTCGCCCACAACGTTTTGAAATACAATGCTATATATCGGTTTTTGACCCTACCACTCAATGGTGAAGAATCACTTAAAATTAAAAATAAACTCGTATCCGGATCTGGGTCTTTTTTTTTTTTTTTTTTTTTTTTGTTGTTGTTGTTGTTGTATACTGAATCGAGGCTCGTGAAAGAGCTAACATTTATTTCACAAACAAATCAACCAGACAAACAAACAAAATATACAAAAAGAGGGAGCGGAAGACAAGATGGGGAGAGAAGGGGAAGCACACAACCACAACATTTGAGAGCAGGGAGAAGTGTGGGAGGGAGAGGGCTTGGGGGCAGGAGGCGTGGGAAGGGGACGGGGGGGGGGGGGGGGGGTCTTCACAAAAATCGAATTGATTTATCCTCGTCACACAACCAAACTGACCACCAAGTTTCGTCCAAACTCTTCCATAACTTTTTGAGATATCATGGTGGTTTTAGCCCCATCACTCAATGGTTAAGAATCACTTAATAAAATTCTCTGATCCGTATCCTGATCCGGATCTTCACCAAAATCTAATCATTTCGTCCTCGTCGCATAACCGACCTCTGCACCAAATTTCGTCCAAATCCGCCTACAGCTTTTTGAGGTATCCTGTTCACAAGCACACAGACAAACAGACAGGGGTGAAAACATAACTTCCATCCACCTCAGGCGGTGGAGGTAACAGGACACAAAACACGCATGCATGGAGAAGGCAACTCCAAGGTGGAAAAACTGGAAAATTGGAAGGGATTTGGGTGGGGTTAATGATGGTAAAAAAAGATCATTGTTTTGGATTGGGGATGATCTGAGATGGTATTAAACAGCTGTCTTGATAACCCGGAGGGAAGAAGGAGATCGGAGAGAATGTGGAGGTTGGTTCCAGCGGTGGGCAAAAAAGAAGAATGAATGAGTGGAGGTGAGCAGTGATCCTGGACCATGGAGAAGGCAACTCCAAGGAGGAAAACTGGAAAATTGGAAGGGATTTTTAGATGGGGTTAATGATGGTAAAAAAAGATCATGGTTTTGGATTGGGGATGGTCTGACATGGTATTAAGCAGCTGTCTTGATAACCTGTAGGGAAGAAGATCGGAGAGAATGTGGAAGTTGGTTCCATCGGTAGGAAAAAAAGAAGAACATATGAGTGGAGGTGAGCAGTGATCCTGGATTTATGTAGGTAGTTTACCAGAAGAGGATTGATGGTGGACCATGCGAGTCCTGCAGAAACCTGGCGTGGGAACAACGTACGGAAAAGAGCAAAGGGGGAAAGATTAAAAGGAGGCGGGGAAAGACAGAGAGGCCATTGACCTGTCTGTGATGGCAAAGTCATAAGCCCATAGATTCAGCTTCAGCAATGGAGATAGTTTCTGATTAATACGAGACTTTCAAAATGACGTATGAATGCTAACGAGGCCATTCACACATGTGCTGTGTTTGTTTTCAGTGACTCTGTTCTGCTCACCAAGCACATTTAACCTGCTGTTACTCGTGCAAAATGTGGAATTCAAAAGGTCTTTTTTTTGTATACCAAGTCGAGGCTCATGTAAGAGCTAACACATAGTACATATAATAAAGGGAACGGATGACAAGGAGGAAAGAGAGGGAAGTACAACAACAGTAGAGAACAGGGACATCGGGAGATATGTGGAAGGGAGAGGGCTGGGGCAGGGTATATGGGATGAACAAGATGGACACTACAAGGAATTTCAGGAAAGAAAACGGAATTTGAAGGAGGTGCATTTGGGGTGGATTAACGGGGGTAGAAAAGATAAAGGTTTTGAATGGGGGAAGACAAGAGATGGTGGTGAACAGCCGTTTTAAAGACCTGGAGGGAGGAGAGGGATTGAAGAGAGTGAGGCAGTTTGTTCCAGAGGCGGGAGAAAAGAGGAATGAAGGAGTGAAGGTGAGCAGAGAGTCTTGATTTTGGCAGTTTCACCAGAAGAGGGTTGCTGGCAGATCTTGTGCGTCCTGAAGGAATATTTGGGGGACAGAGCACAGAGAGAGCTGGGGGAGCTAGGTCGGAGAGGAGTCGGTAGAAGACAGAAAGACCACCAACCTGCCTGCGGTGAGTAAGCGAAAGGCCCTCAGAAACAGCTTAATCGCGGGAGATACCAATGATTCTGAAAGCTTTGGTTTCTACAGTGTGAAGCCGAGCTAGGTGTGAGGCGGGAGCACCAGCCCAGAGGGGAGAGCAGTATTCCATTGAGCGGCGGGTGAAAGCTTTGCATGTGGTGAGGAGCTCAGAAGTGCCCAGAAAGGACTGCGTACGACAGAGAATGCCCAGTCGGCGACTGGCTTTGGAGGCCACTTTGGAAATGTGGTTTCCCCAGAAAGATCATGGCAGATAGTGAGACCCAAAAGCTTGAGTGACAGAACTTCTTCCAGAGGATTGTTGAGAAAGTAGATAGGAGGGTCTTTCAGATGGTCTTTTCGGAGAGACAGCTGTAGGTGTGCGAGATTTGTCAGGATTGAAAGACATTTTTTCATAGACAGACACTTCTTTGACCAGCTTGTGTTTTTATCCAGGTATGCAGAGAGTGAAGAGGCTGCTGCCTGCCGATCTGAGGGCTGAGATATAGAGCGGCAATTTCAAAATGGTTTTAAAACCATAATTATCATGCAAATCGGACTCACGAAAATATATATAAATACAATAAATATCCTTGGATGAGAGGCGTCTAGTTCCTACAGTTTCATTAACACAAGCAAGTGGCGGCAGTGGTGTCTTTCGTACGCAGCACAAGGCTGTGGGGTATCGTCATTGGCTGAGGGTGTGTCAGTGTTACTGATGTAGTGCCCTCTGTAGGTCAGCGCAGGAATTTGTAATTTGTTCAGGATGCTGGCAATAGCTTGCCTAGTCTTCGCGAAAGACATTGTGGGATATTTAACATCCACAAACTAATGCTGGCAGACGGGATGCCAGTTTAACGTCCATCCGAGGGACGACACACATATTGCTGGTTCACCCCGTCTGCGAAACACCCGGATAACAATATATAGCTGGGCTGAAGTTCGAACCCAGGCTCGATGGCTGAGAGGCGAGTGTGAGTACCTCTAGGCCATCATACCAGCCATGTTTAGGTTTCAGGCTGGTTCGTATGAATTTTCAGGCAAAGTGGGGAAGATGATAGTGCATGTTGAGGTGGGGGGAAGAAGAGGAAGGCGCAGGGAGGGGTGGCTGCACATGCTTACACCAAGATGAGACAATACAGGCGTGTTTACACCCAGCCCAATTCCTTTGAAGGTAAATAATGAGCCAGCTGTATTTTTCATATTTCAAATCAAAATTTGATGCCGACAGCTCAGTTTTGAGCAGCTCAAGATCCAATTAATTTATACTGCTGCTTCAAGTAAGATTTAAAATGCCAACCCCTGGAATGTCAGACCAGTGTCCTTAAAATCACCACCAAGTCATCCACGAGATTGCCTCAATTACACAAAACGGATGACATACATCAGCCCTTTTGGCAATTCCAAGCTGAAGAGCACATGGTGATGGTGGAATGGTCTTCCTTGGATATTATCGGGCTATGTCATTGATGAAAAACAAAAATAGGCCTATTTGAAGGCAGGATAACCAGATTGATGGGTACCAGTCATCGATCAGTATGCTGGTCGAAGGATCTAATGTTTCATGGTTTCAAAATTGCAGCAAAGACTTCTCTTTTCCATTAAAAGGCCCTCGAGATGTATATTTGACTGCCCAAAGCCAACTGGGTACTCTTTTGGCATTTGGATAATCCAATTGTCAATGATCATGCTGGATCTAGTTTCTGCAGACAGAAGGTTTTCATCATTTTCATAACAACCAAATAATTCTAAGAAACAAAACATATACAAGGCCTTCTAGTTCCCATTTTTACATCTGCCACAAAAGGTGAATGGAGGGTGTCTTTTCGCCCTTGTCTGTTTGGTTGTTTGTCTGTTACTTGCGAAAATCGAAGATTTTTCAAGTACATTGGTTGGCCTTAAGCGTTATTCTGTCTCTGTCTCTGTCTCTGTCTCTCTCTTTGCCCGTTTGTATGTCAGTCGCCTACAGGTCACAATTTTCAACCGATCTTCACAAAACTTCACCAAACGGTAGAGTTGGTCATAAGCAAGAAGCCTATTGTTTTTGGGGTCAAAAGATCAACATAGGCCAAAGATCACCAACATTGTCAAATTTCTAAAATCCTCAATTTTCATCCGATTGACTTGAAATTTGAAGAGGATTTGCATATCTGGTCACTGAATTCAACCCCAACTATTTTTGAGGTCAACATAGGCCAAAAGCTCAACATAGGCCAAATTTCTAAAATCCTCAATTTTCATCCAATTACCTTTAAATTGTAAGAGGATTTGCATACCAGATCACTAAATTCAACCACCAACTACTTTTGAGGTCATCATAGGCCAACAACTTATTTTAGGGATTGTGCAAGTATCGTGCTATGCACGGCATATTTCTTGCTTGTTTGTTTGCAGGATATCTCAAAAGGTTGTGGATGCATTTGGATGAAATTTGGGGGACAGGTTGGGTGTGTGACAAGAACGAATTAATTCAATTTTGGTAACGATCCGAATCCGGATCCGGATACTAGAATTTTAAAGTGATTCTTCACCATTGAGAGATAGGGCCAAAAACGATTTATAGCACGATATTTCAAAATGTGAATGGAAAAAGTTTTGGGAACTGAGTGGCATGCTGACGAGGAGGGGAGTGTCTTTGGAGCTGAAGGGAAAGGTGTATGCTGCATGTGTGAGAAGTGTTATGATTTATGGGAGCGAGACATGGGTAATGAACGCAAAGCAGCAACGAAGGCTGGAAAGGGTGGAAATGCGAATGGTTCGGTGGATGTGCGGAGTATCGTTGAGAGAGAGGAAGACAAATGATGAATTGCGAAAGATGATGGGAATAGAGCCTGTGATTGATGCTGTGAAGAGTAACAGTTTGAGATGGTTTGGTCATGTGTTGAGGAAGGATGAAAGTGACTGGTTGAGAAGAGTGATGGAAATGAATGTAGAAGGAAGTAGAAGACGGGGAAGACCGAGAAAGACTTGGCTAAATGTGGTGGAAGAACAAGTGCGGGCAACGGGGTTAACAAGGGGAGATGCAGAAAATAGGGTAAAAATGGAGAAGATTGTCATGGGGCCCACAAGGCTAACCCCCGCTCTAGCAGGGTAAATTGCCTTAAAATGCCTGTTGTTGTGTCTCAAAAAGTGGTGGACGCATTCGGACAAAACTTGGGGAGAAGTAGGGTGTGTGACAAGGACAAATAGATTCAATTTTGGTGAAGATCCGGATCCGGATACGAGACTTTTTAAAATCGAACTAGAACGGCACTCGGCAGTGCGCATACCTCCACCAAGCTGAACAGATCATACGTTTTATATCCCACTGATCTGCATCCCTGAAACAAAAATCTAATCGGCTTGTTAATACCTCCTACCCAACTCATCCACTAAATTTTGTCATCCACTACCCAAACTGTCCACCACATTTCGTCTGAATCCATCCATAACTCAGATATCCTGCTTGTAGACAGACAAACAAACAGATAGACAGGGATGAAAACAACACTTCCGTCCACCTTTGGTAGCACAAGTAATCAGTGAGAAAACTTCAATCACCAATAAAACACAGAAATGCGACTACTGCGGTCAGCCATTTCAGCATCTCACCTGATCAGACGACGTGCTCCTTCTCGACATATTCTGTTCCACAGCAGTTTCTAGAGGCTTCGAGTTATAGACCTGTAAACAGAATGAATAAAAAAAAAAAACAGTAAACTTAAGAAGTGCAGCAGGATTTGTGGGTACCAAGTCAAGGATACCATAACTTGGGCCATGTACTACTACAACCCTACCACTACTATAACGGCACCAATTACTCCCACTTGAATCTGGGTTTGGCCAAGGAATGCTTTTAGGCCAAATCTTTCACAAACTGCCTGGTTAGGCTGACATTCGACCGAAGGTGACAGGAATTTGGAATTTTTTCAAGGTGCTGATATAATACTTGGCCTATCCTTCTTGAAAGACACTGTGGCATCCTTAATGTTCACCAACTAGTGCTGGCAGATAGTTATTTCGGTTTAACGTCCTTCCGAACGACAGCGTACACCGACTCATCTAGTATGCCAAACAACAGGGTGACAGTCTATAGCTTGGTCGGGATTTGAACCTCAAAGCCAAGTGCACATACCTGAACTATATAGCCAGTCCTAAAGTGATACATGTGTACACATACACATATATCACTTTTGAACAAAAGAAGAGCTACAACTACAAAGTCATTTGACATAGTGCTCAAAGTAGAGGTATTAAGTTATCTATCTATAATTCCAGTAATCTCTGTGTGTATGTGTGTGTGTATGTGTGTGTGTCTGTGACCGCTGTTTCTCGACAACCACGGGTCCGATATACTTGAAACTTGCCAGGTATATTGCTGGGGACCCGAGGATGTGCCTTTTCAAGGTTTGAAATTAATCGGACAAGTGGTTCCCAAGGTATGGTCACCGTACTCGCAAGCCGTTCGCTTTGGCTTTGCGAATGGACCAAACCATTTCATGTAAATAGAGGGGGGGGTTCTACCGTACTCGCAAGCCGTTCGCTTTGGCTTTGCGAATGGACCAAACCATTTCATGTAAATAGAGGGGGGGGTTCTGTGGTCGTTACTGCCACGTGGTTTCAAAGTTTTTTTTTGTTGTTGTTGTTTGCACGCATGTTTTTTTGCACCCACGTACGGGCACGCCCTAGTATTATGAATACCAATTGTACCACTTCCATTAAACTTTTAAATTAGCCAAAAGTTTGCAATAAAATATTGCCAAGAAAGTTACACATGGGAAGCATGGATAAAAAGTCAATGGTTCAGGCCTGAGGTTTCAGCTTAAGGGTGCCTTCAATACGAGTTTGTCGAGTGTCTGCAGATACGTTGCCATGTCCGTTTGGAAAACTATCATTGGTAGCATCCCTTTTATCCCACCCTCGTAATTACAACTACAGTATTGGATATGGAAAAAAATAAAGGGTGTTCGAAAAAGACCCAGATAACTTTTGTTGTTGTAGGCCTGGGCAATAATGGAAAAACGTATATCATGATAATAAACCTCATTATCACGATTATTGCGACAATATCAATAATGTAATTAGTGCCTTGAGAACCATGTAACATATAATACAATAACAATCCACGTAAGACCAAACTGAATAGCCATTAAGTTACGTGTGTTCATACTATTTTTATTTCATAATTCTGTTGCAATTTGTTTAAAGTCAAGCCTCATTTAACCTGGACGAAATCGCTTTGCCAAGTGACTGGACGAGCAGTTTGCAAAGCGGTTGATATGGAACGTCTAGCTTGGCAAACCTGGCTTGGTTGATATGAAACCAAGCAAGCTGCTTGCTAACAGAACTGCCCAATCAAGCTGCTTGCGAACAGAACAGATCCAAGCAAGCTCATTGCTAATGGAACACACCAAGCAAGCAGCTTGCTAACGGAATACAACATGCAAGCTGCTTGCCAATTGGGACATTTGTGGAGAAAGTCATATGTGACTATCTTTAGACATTTGAAATTACACCTTTGATGTGGAACTTCGCGACTAATTAAATGCCAAGCAATCCCATGTTGTGGCAAAAATGTGATAAATAAATAAATGAAACACAAGACAACGTGTTTCTCGCTCCGTTTGGTCCAATGAGAATGGTGAGAGGAGAGAAGAAGACCCCCCACAAAAAAATCTTCAACGGGGGTGAGGGGGGGTTTGTCTGGTGACCATGGGGCCAGGCAATTGGTCCATATCTCAGCCAATCCAGCGACCTGGGAATTTTTCATTCAGGCCGGCTTGAATGACTAAGGCCCAATTAGGGGGAGTGCCGTCCTGATTAAAATTGACATCAGGTTGCAGGTCTTCAATCTATGGAAAGGCGAATCCTTCCAACATGTTCATGTAAATTGTTGAGGTCACTGTATCCCCCACAAAGAAAAACGGACCCACAAAGCGGTTATGGAGAAGGCCACACCACACATTGACCTTTGGACTGTCACGCAGGTGTTCAATGACCACATGGAGGTTTTCATAGCCTCAGATCCTCACATTGTGCCAGTTGACCTTCCCCGATAAATTAAAGCAGCTCCGTCTGTGAACATGGCCTTTTCCAGGAAATGCTTGTCATCCTCTTTTTGACTGAGCATTTACAAGGCAAATGCCTTGTGTTTGGGTCCATAATTTGGTTGGAGTTCCTGCAGAATCTGCACCTTATCGGCATAAAGATTCAGTTTTTTATGCAAAATCCTGTGTACAGTGGTGGTTGGTAGTCCCAGTTCTCTGGATGCACGTTGGATTGATTTTATGGGACTTTGTTGAAATGATTCACACACTCGTTCAACATCGGCTGCACTTGTTCTTGGTCGACCGCTGAAAGTCGACCGAGTTTCTGTGTCATAAAACAAAGGGTATCATTGCAGCATTTGTGGTACTAAATATATTAACAACCAAAGTTGTTCGGTTCTTTTTGGAACACCCTGTATTTGAGGACATGCCACAATTATGCACTTCCAAAATCAAGTTGGAGGTGCACCACCATCTAATTCCATGCCCAGATCTCCCCCCACCACCCTATATCCCTCCCCCACAATATTTTCCAACCACAGTTATGCTGCCAAACTCAACCCATTACTTGCAGGTTGCTATGTTCCCTTCCCCCTGCTCTCTGTTCTCTCTCCTGTTTCCTGCTCATTCATTCCCTTGTTTGTTGCGTCATACCCTCAATGACCTTGCTTTTCCATCAGCCTCAATGTTGTAAAGAAAAAATAAAAGGGGTAGGCTTTTAAAAATTATTTATTAATTAACAGACTCACCAGTAGGCAGTGGACTATCCAAACTAATTAAACAATCTAACAAGCAAGCAGAAATAAATAAAATTTAATGAATTTCCACACATATCTATAACCGACTATCGATACAAAACAAGTGATAAAGAGACATAGTTGCTATTTGTCATCACATCGGCAGAAAATGCTAACAAACATAAAACATCCATAAATTACTCTTCTCTATAATGGACCCATTTATAGTATAACATCGTATAGATATATATATTTTTTTAAGCCGAAATATGTTGAATGTCCTGAGTCTCACACAGCTGACTAAAGCATCAATAAAAATAACTGTACAACGACAAAGATTGGCATTTTGCATATCTTGCCACAGTCTGAGATACGGCAAAAATAAATATCCAGAACAAGCCAATTCAAAATGTTAACAGCTTTTTTTGGGGGGGGGGGGTGGGGGGGGAAATATAACAGAACCTAAACTTTGCGATATATCACGTTTCCAATGCACAGCCATAAAAATGCCACGCTGCAAAAAAAAAAAACCCCCAAAAAAATAAAATAAACAACATGACCAATGTAATCTCTCCAAGCCAGAAACCCACATTTATCACCAACAAACAAGAGCACAATGCTTGGCACCCGAGACTGATGTATCGAGCACAGAGCAACAGCTACAAAAGGACGTTATTGAACACAAAACCTGACCAGCAGGACCTGGCAGGCTGAGTACATGGCTAATGATTACATGTTGGTGAACAAGCAGTTTGCCAAGAAATAAAGGTTATCATGGCAAATGAGGATGATGATGTTGGAGGTCAGTTGTTAATAATCAACACGTTAGCTGGGTTAAGCACCGATATTACGGATGATGTTCCACAAATGTTTGTGGATAACTCCTGCACAAAACGATCAAATATGATTGGGATGTTGCACGGCGGAGTCATCCTGATGGACACCAGATGATCTATCTGGCTGAGGACATGCATTAGCTTATGTTCTAAAACTCGAAAACTAAAGTTCTGAAAGTGAAATTTCAGACCCCCAAGAGAAGTTCAATCAATTCAAGCAGGCAGGACCATCCTGGTTAGCTTCTTTGGAAGCATCAAATCATAATTAAGCTACAAGTTTTCATGAATCTACTAGTAAAAATACCTTCCCCGGTGATGGGAAAAGTTCAAGTTAATCTGTCCATTTAAATTATTTCATGGATTTAAAAACAAAAAGAAAAAACAATTCAACATTTTCAATTTGAGTTTCGTGCACAATGCGAGCTTTGTTTGTCATGCGCTCATACACTTCAATGGGAGCTCCATTTGTCACATGCAGGACATCAAGGTGGAACACAAGTTCTTGCCACGGTCGGCTCAGCATGTTTGCGTCCACCAGTGCTCATGCAGATGTGATCCGAGAATGAAGATCCTGCAGGCTTGCCACCTTGGTGTTGTGGACAACATCTTTCACAAACCCCCACAGAAAATAAAACAAGGGGGGGTTATGTATGGTAATCGTGGGGGCCAGGAGGTTGGTCCGTCTCGGCCAATCCAGCGACCTGGAATTTTTTCATTCAGAGCGGCTCAAATGACTAAGGCCCAATGAGGGGGAGCGCCGTCCTGTTGAAAAATGACATCGGGTTG
This sequence comes from Myxine glutinosa, assembly GCF_964187855.1. Taxonomy (NCBI): domain Eukaryota; kingdom Metazoa; phylum Chordata; class Myxini; order Myxiniformes; family Myxinidae; genus Myxine; species Myxine glutinosa. The sequence goes on from NC_136273.1 coordinate 71,040,716, forward strand.
CAGGTCTTCAATCTGTGGGAAGGTGAATCCTTCCAACATGTTTATGTAAATCGCTGAGGTCACTGTATCCTTCGCAAAATAAAACGGACCCACTAAGCGGTCATGGAGAGGGCCAAACCACACATTGACCTTTGGACTGTCAAATATTTGTTTGTTTTTTGGGGGGTTTTGTATACAAGTTCGAGGCTCGTGAAAGAGCTAAAATGTGGTGCCAGTGGGATCTTGAGATGTGGTGCCAGCGGGATCAGGGCCTGTATTCATAAACGTACTTAAGTCTAAGTATAACACTTAAGTACCTCCTAAATTAGGTTTTACGAACAAGTGGTATTCAATATGCAGTGGTATTCAATATGTGTGGTATTCAAAGGTATTCAATATGTGTTCAATGACCACGTGGGGGTTTTCAGAGCCCCAGATCCGCACAGTTTGCCGGTTGACCTTCCCCGATACATGAAAGCAAGCTTTTTCTGTGAACATGGCCCTTTTCAGATAACCTTCATCATCCTCTATGCGACTGAGCATTTCCAAGACAAACACCCTGTGTTTGGGTCCGTCATTTGGTTTGAGTTCTGGCAGAATCTGCACCTTATCAGCATAAAGCTACAGGTTTTAATGCAAATCCTGTATACAGTGGTGGTTGGTAGTCCCAGTTCTCTGGATGCATGTCAGATTGATTCTCTCGGACTCTGTTGAAACTATTTGCGCACTCGTTAAACATCAGCTGCACTTGTGCTTGGTTGAACGGTACTTTTCTCTGTTTCTGACAACTTACAGTCTCCTTGAACCTCTTGTACTACTCTGATACGAGTCCACGATGGCAGATTCCTTCCATACCTTCTACGGAAATTATGCTGAACTAGTGTCGGATCTCATCTCGATGAACCATTCAACGAGCCATTCCTGTGGAGTTGCCATTTTATTTTACATTAAACCACCAAACCTAAAACTAACGAAAAATGTATGAGTTTCTGTTTCATATAATCCAAAGGATATCATTGCATCATTTGTGGTTCTAAATATATTTAGAATCAAAGTTGGCCAGGTCTTTTTGGAACACTCTGGATATGTGTGTATGTGTGTGTGTGTATTTTTTATATATTTTTTTTCAAAAATTTCTTTTGTCCACAATTTCAAAATTTTCACTTTGTGTTGCCTTATAGCCTGGAATTAAATTGCATTAAATCAGAGTTTTCCCACCTTTATTTACACATTGTAACAGACAACTTCCAAGTGAAAAACAAATTCTACAAATTTTCAGAAAATTAATTAAAAACACAAAACTAGAATATATTTGTCGGCTAAGTGTCCACCACCTTATAGTAGCAATTGCAAATTATCTCAGGTGTAACCAATCACCTTCAAAATCACACACCACGTTAATTGGCTTCCACCTGTGTTATTTTTGTTTGATTTGTAGTGATTCTGATTATTTCAGAATAAAATCAGCTGTTCCTGTAGGTTTCCTTTGCTGGGTAGTGTATTTCACAGCAAGACTCAACCATGAGTACCAAGGAGTTTTCAAAAGGCCTCTGGGATAAAGTTGTAGAAAGGCACATTTCAGGGGATGGGTATAAAAATATTTCAAAGGCCTTGAATATCCCTTGGAGCACAGTCAAGACAATCATTAAGAAGTGGAAGGCGTATGGTACCACCAAGACCCTGCATGGATCAGGCCGTCCCTCCAAACTGAATAACCAAGCAAGGAGGAGACCGATCAGAGAGGGCACCAAGGGGCCAATGGCAATTTTGAAAGAGCTACAGGCCTTTAGGGCAAAGACTGGTCACTGTTTGCATGTGATAACAATATCCCAAGCACTCCACAAGTCTGGCATTTATGGAAGGGGGGAAGAAGGAAGCAAGTCCTCAAAAAAAACCCACCTTGAGTCCTGTTCCAGGTATGCAAAAAACCATTCCGGAGATTCTGAAGCCATGTGGCAAAAAGTTTTGTGGTCTGACGAAACAAAGATGCAACTTTTTGGCCTAAATGTAAAACGTTACGAGTAGTGTAATAATGTTGCTTCTGGGACACCTCCGTTTAACATGTGAAATCCCTATCTAATGTCATTTACCCCCTTGTCTTTTTCAAAAATCATAAACACCTCTATTTCTCCCACCCTCATCTTTATGAACCTTTTGTCTGTAGTACCTATCCTTAATGTTGTTCATTAGACCACTCAAACACTACAAATATTTGTTTTCTCTTATAGACCTATCATCCTTCTTCTACATATCATCTGGCAGATTAATCTTTGACCCACTCAAACATTGACCCATTCACTTCCATATTAATTCTTTCCCTCCCTCATTGCCCCTAAACACCTATATTTCTCTCACCCTGTTCTTTACGAACCTTCTAACCTTTTGACATGTTATCCTTATTCATTAGACCACTTAAACACCTGTGATCCTTCTGACCTCATGGACCTTTTAACCTTTTACTCTTAATATCATCTGGTGAATATAACCCACTCAAACAACGACCCTACAAATATTTGTTTATGCGTGGGAAATAATTTAATTCTCCTACAACTCTCTTCACCATCTAATATATTAACAAAAAATATGTTTGAGTTTGGTTCTTTATTAAGATATTTTAACTGAGCTAAGATAAAATGGTAAACCTCCCTCAATGTTCTTGTTTGAGCGCCTCCAGTGCCACATACCATTTTTAAATTAAAGTATATATTTTCCTGACAACCATCAAAGTTTTCCGTCCACTCAAAAATATTTCCATCTTTTTTACCCAATTCACCGGTATTTAAATTAATTCTCTTATTTGTTTTGTGAACTTTTTTACCAGTTGCCTTTTCAATTATACCTATTTGATATTTTTCACATTCATTATGTTTTCCATTTATATACCAAGGTTGATTACACCTCCACTCTTTAGTCTGGTTGATACTTGGTTCTATCATTTATATAATAGTAAAAAAGGCGGCGGTAGCCCGTTAAAATCCCCAACCCCCCCCCTTTTTAACTTATCACTTATATATATCTTATCACTTATATATATCTTATCACTTATGTATATCTTATCACTTATATATATATCTTATCACTTATATATATATCTTATCACTTATATACTTATATAACCATAAGGGAGACTATCAATTCCATTTTCTAAAATAAACCTCTTATCATCAAAAGCCCCCAATGCTTTCTTATTTATCTCTTCTGAATATAATTGATGTTTATAACTTCTTATTCCATTAATCTTTCGAAACTCTTCTTTCTTTGTTGTTAAACAGTTATAATAATCCTTAAAGTTTATTGTTTCTTTAATAACATTTTTCTTTACACCTTTTAACTTCTTATCAGTCTTTTCAACGTTATTCACAATGTATTTATAAGCATAAGCCTTTGACCTCAATCCCACAAATTCACTCATAACATTTCCTCCTAATTCATCCTTGAACTTTCCAATCACCTTTTTATTTTTAGAAGAGAACAACTCACTCTCTGGACTGTAATTACTCGTGTCATAGATATTAATGTCTCTTTTCATGTCTGAATAAACATCGTTGGTATTAATTTTCAAAATAAAACTATCTGTATCCATATAAAGTAGATTAACATCATTTTGATATTTCTTCCTCAAGTTATTATAAAAGTAATCATACATTAATGACTTTGATAAATCAAGAATTGTTGTTCCAATATAAATAGGTTTGTTCATTTCAATACTCTCTTTAATCAAATGGATCGCACAAAAGTTCTCAGTAAAGACCTCAGCTCGAGTAAAACTCGGTCTATTAATTAATTTTGATGCTTGTTCCCAAGATGTTGATAGTCTGATATTTTGTCTTTTCCTCACATTCTCCATAGTCTTACCAAAGACCGCATTATTCATCAATTTATAAAAGTCTTTCTCAAAATCTGTTTTTGACTCTGTTCTTCTTTGTGTATTAAAATCAATGTACCCCTTTAACCAATGACTTTGATTGAACTTTAGAACCCTATGGATCTTCTCTACTCTTAGACCTTTTGATAAATATTGTCGCAAATTTCTTTGGTGTAGAACATAATTTTTCTTGTTATATAATGTAGTAAGTAATTTTTCTGTTGATTCACCTATATCAAACGATCGTTGATAATCACTCAACCATTCTTTCTTTGGACTTGCTTTCTCACAAGCAAATGGGAGATCTTTGTGTAGGTTATGGAGTTCCTCTGGATATTTTAAATCAATTTCAAAATAATAACCAACTTTTTCTTCATCCAATTCTTTTTGTGTAGAGATACATACATCTTGTAAAACGTTTTTGTAGTCTTTTTCCTTTACCCATCTAAGTTTTCCATAAGGAAGAGCCTGAGACATTGCCCAGCCATACAGGTTGTTCGCGTCATAGTACATCAAGTAAGAACTCTCTTTCGTTGGATCATAATTTGGAAGATATTTGTTATTTGCTTTTGCGTATCTACTCGAGCAGACTTGTGAAATTCCACCTCTTTTTGCCTTTTCAATCATCAAAAGCATATCAACATCGGTTATCAAATCCAAATCTTGTTTTGTCATTTTCAACATCGCACTCCAGGCCAATCCAGGTGCTGTGTAGTAGTGAGCAGGATCCAATCCATATCCAGTGCGACAAACAGATCTAAAGGCTTCAAATACATCGGCCAATAAAAGCACATCAGTTTTGAGATACAAATCGTGATACTCGCCAAGATTCTTGATGTTATATTTTTCCCAAACATTTTGTGCGTGTACATAATCTTTATCAGATATATGACTATTATTTAATTTGTTATAGAAATTTTCTTTTGAAGGAAGTTGTGTTTCATTGAATCTCTCAAATGAGTCCATATAGTCATAGGGGTAAATTCCCTTTTGTGTTAGAAAATCTTTATCTAAAAAATACTCTGAAAGACATGGAAACTCTTTTAGATTTTGAACCAAGTTAACCAATGGACTTGCCATGAATTTAAATGTATCAAGAAATCTGATATGAGTAATAGGAGATGTGTGAATTGTTTTTGTGAATGAAATGTATTTCTGATCCGTGTTTGGAATTGCTGAGATACTTCCAGAAGTCTTTGAGAGTTCCTTGATAAATAGATGTGTATCATAATGAGCGTTGTTATGAAGAAAGACAGGAATGAAAGAGGGGAGTTGATAATTAATATTACAACTTTGATGAGCCGGACCTCTATATTTACCAGTGAGATGACAATGGTCTCTAACCTTTAGACCTTTACCAATTTTCTCCTCACAAATATGACAGACATTGTTTTTTATAAATTCCCTTTTTTCTTTACTTGTTAAGGACATTGGTTTATTGGTTTCTCTCATTATCTTGGTTAATCGAACACAGTCTTTTTCTAGTCGTTTCACAAACTCCTCTGGGGTATTTGAGCCTCTATACATCTCTAACTTGTTATATTTATCACCAACGGATGATTTGATATAATAACAAAAACCACAAGGAGTATGTTTTTGATATTTATTTGTGTATGATTCTTTTGGATCTTGAGAAGCAGTATCAATTTTTTCTAAAATACTTTCAAAATCAGCATATATAACAAATGGATGTTTGATCTTTTTATTTTCATCTTTGAATGTGATCTTTGAGCCTTCTTTAGGCATATTGATTACCGTTGATTTATGTTCGCCACAATAATTTGAATGTTTATCTAATCTTTCTTGTGAATTGAAGAAGTTAAGACAACGCAAACAAATATATATTTTATTTGTTCTCTTACAGACTTGTGGTTTTATTAATTTAGCAATATCTTTGATGTATGTATAATGTGAATTTTCGTCTGAATTAAAATATAGAAGATTAATATGAGTTTGTTTACAATTGTCAGAAAGCTTTAAAACCTGAATGTTGTTTGTTTCTGTTAGACCATAAACATTAACTGATAAATTATTCATCTTTTCAAATTTAGGAATATCATTTAAAGTCATCGGAAACTTTAGATCTTTCGTATTTAATGTATTCTCATATTTTTTATAATGAGATACTCTTTCATCATGAAAATGTGGAGGATGTAAGTGTGCTAAAATAGACCAGAGAAAACATTTATTGTCTTTATTTTTGATATTGATAACTGCTTTTCTATTTTTGATAACACTGGGTAAATCAATGTAAGAAGAAGCTTTTAGAGGATCTGATTTAAGAATATGAATGTCTATGTAAATAATTTTTCCTATATTGAATCCACTTCCTACGATTGAATTATCCACATCTTGCTCTTGTTTAATAAGTTCATCATAGACTCCTGATGTTTTAAAATCTTGATATGAAGATATAAAGTGTGGCTCAGTTCTCATGTATGGTGCATCTATAACTCCTTCATCCTTTGTCATTTCTAATTTTACTCCCATATAAAATTTAAGTGGTTTCATTTCCTTTAGTGTTTTTTCAATCAACGTTTGAACAGCAGGTTTAACTATTTCTACAGCATCAACTATAGACTCTGGTTCAGGAGGTTTGAAGTTAAAGACTCTTATTTTAATATGTCCTTTGAATGCTCCATCAGAGTTTTTAGTTGTGATAAAATTTGATAAATGTAGATTTGTTTTAAGATGTATTTTGAAGCCTTTCTTGAGGATATTTTTATTACATGTAGAACAGTGTTTTGTTTCAGGTGGAAGAGGGGAAAGTTTGTTTAAAATGTTGTATGTATGTTTTGCGGTGAGAATATGTTGTTTATAATATTTTACTTCCTTCTCGCAAGTATCACAATAAACCATATTTATAGCGTGAGAAAACGTGGTGTTTTATATATATCACTGTGCTTAAAATAAAACACTTTTGAGCTTTACAGCTCCGTTTTATATATATCGCTGTGCTTAAACTAAAACACTTTTTCACTCAGAATCATCTAAGTCATAACTATCACATGAATACTCAGAATCATACTCAGAGTCATCAATAAAGCTACTCTCATAACTATCATTTGAGCACAAACTATTAGTATCATAACTATCATCTGTGTTCAATGAAATACTATCATCACCATCGTCCAAGTTCAATGAAATACTATCATCACTATCGTCTGAGTTCAATGAAATAGTAAAATCTTCACTGCTGTATTGACTCATATTTAATTAGCAAGAAAAATATTCCCATCAATATCTATATACTTTCTTTCATTAACAGATTCAATCTCTACAATTTTTATATCAAAAGTTATCTTTAAATAATCTCTAACTATCATAGAACGAAATGACATTTCACCAGAAATATTAACATCATTCATTTTACTTAGATCTACACCCTTTGGATTATTAAAGAAAATACAAATGTCTCCTCTAGAATTATTAATGGTCTTATCATTCTTTTTCAAAGTATCGTGGTCAATCACTTTTTCAAGCTTTGAATAAATTGCCAGGAGTAGAGGAGAAACTTTTGTTAGATTTACTTTAATGGATGTCTTTCCAGGTATAGTTAGAGCTCTTCCTTTAAATGAAATAGAGGGGCTCATGTTATTTTCCATAACTGGTTTTACCCAAAAATTTCCATATTTATCTTTGTTCAATTTAACATCTTTGACATATTTTTCTATATCTTCCACCGAAGTAGAGATTGATTGAAATTTGTCTTTTGTGCTTTGAAACATTGTATTTATTAATGAATAAACTTGCGTTTAGTTTAAGTAAAAATTTACCACATAAATATGATAAGTTCTGAAGGATATTTAGAATTTCCAGACTCTCCATATGATAAATTAGAGAATTGTCCGGCTTGTGATAGAGTGGGGCTTAATGATGAGGATTCATATAAACAATGTATTTTCTGTGATTTAATTTTAATTAATGATAATAAGAAATATAAAAAAATATATAACTCTTTTAAATTAGAACCAAAAATGAATTACTTTACAAGATTAATAAGAGAGATGAATGTTAAGTATTGTGATGATAATACACCATTTCTTTCAAGGGAAGAGACTAATTGTATTGAGGAAATGTATAAGGGTTTAATGATATTTATTATTCAAAATAATTTTAATGGAAATGTTAATACAAGATACTATATAAATAAAATAATGGATTATTTTGAAATTAAACCCGAACTCAGGATAAAATATAGAGTTTCTCAAATAGCTCAAAAAAAGTTGGATAACTTGTTTTCCAAATATATAAATGAATGATTTTTTACCCGTTTGGGAAAATAAGATAAAATTTAATAACCATAAAAACATTCCAAATTCATTGAGATGTCTAATAGTTGGTTCAAGCGGATGTGGAAAAACCTGTTTACTTTTAAAGATGCTCCTTGGTTCTAATTTTTTAGATTATGATAATTTAATAATTTTTACAAAGTCAAGTTTTCAACCCGAGTATCAACTACTCTCACAGGGTTTTAATGCGGGTCTTAAAAAGGAAGACATTATCGGTTTATTTAAACTTCAAAACAAACTAAATGATTATAATATTGATGATATAATACAATTATTTTGTGATACACAGAAATCAAAATCGAAACCCATAACTTGTATTCTCAGTGATAATACGGATGATATACCTTCACCTCAAGATTTAGATAAATCAAAAAAGAACCTTGTCATCTTTGATGATTGTGTTAATGAGAGAAACCAAACAGTAATGGATAGCTACTATACAAGAGGGAGACATTCTTCTTGTAATTGTATATATCTTAGTCAATCATATTTTCAACTCCCTCGACGCTCAATAAGAAACAATGCCAATACTTTTATTTTATTTAAGTTAAATTCAATAGATGTAAATAATTTTTGGAGAGATAATTGCTCTACGTTATGTAGTAAAAAAGAATTTGAAAATTATATGAAACACACGATTGGAAAATATAAATATATTGTTGTGAAACAAGATGAGATACTAAATGATATTTTTCAATAAATAAATACAGAAAATGAATACTGAAGAAAGAGAAAGAAAGTTTAAGGAACATCAACAATTAGTTTCAAAAGTTGTTAAACAACAGGAAGAGATAAAGAAGAAATGGAGACAGAAACTAACTGGTGAAGAAGCCTTTGAAAGAAAACAAGAGAAATTCTTTAAACCACTTTTGAAAACTCAACACCCTACAGTTCCCACGGTAGAATTTACTCCGAAAAAACTTCAAATGCTCAAAGATTTTAGTCAGATAACAAAACAAGAACTTGGTGAATTAGAATATGATGACGAGGGATTATTTCGGAAACTTGAGCAGGTAAATCAACCCCCTAATTATGTTGTGGAAGCTCTTCAAAACAATGAATATTCTGCGGGTTCAAAAACCAGAGCAGGTCTCATTCCAACAGAAGAACCAGCAGTGTTTCATCTTGTGGAAGAAAAGGTATTGATATTTAATGATGAATTGATGTTCTTGAGTTCTACTCAACCAAATGTTAAATTAACTCCAAGATTAATGTTTCTTCTAACAAACCCCGGATTCAGCGGTTCAAAATATTTTGAGGAACCACTTGATATGGAAAGAGAGGAAGATAGGGTATATATTGAGTTGTTAAATACACTTGATTATGGAGTTTCTGTTGCTGGTAAAAGTAAGAAGAATGAGAAGGAGAAACATATTATTGATGCTTTAAGTAAGCTTGGTTCGGGTGTTAGTTTTCTTCCAAATGACCCATCACAATTAGTTAATAGGCTATTATTGTTATTAGGTAGTAAGAAGGCTGGAAACAACAATTGTTTTAATGAATCCTCAGCCATTTTAGATCAGTTGATGAACATGAAAATAATTAATAAATGTCAATACAAAGATATTTTATTAGATATTAAATAAGATGAGAAGCACAATTCTTAGTTTTAATTTCACAACGAGCGATTACACAGCTTCATTCCCTTACCCACTACAACTTGACCCCCTTACCTCATATGAGGCATCTTTGTTGTCAATGGAAACTTACAATACCCTTTTTAATATCACAGAGAAAAACAACAAGTTTAGTTATAATCCAGGCACTGCCTACAAAACTATAACTGTTTCACCTGGAGCTTACGAGATTTCTCAAATATCTTCAGAAGTCTCTCGCCTTATGAAAGAAAAAGGTGATGAACCAAAAAATATTGTAATAGATATTCAAACACACACTTCAAAATCAACTATTAAACTGAAAAATAATTATAAAGTTGATTTCACGATTGAAAATTCGTTCAGAGAGCTATTGGGTTTCTCTTCAAAAAAGATTGAAAATAACGGGACGTTTTACAGTGATAATGTTATCCAAATATCCTCCGGTATAAATTCAGTATTAATTCATTGTGATTTGATTGATGGTGCTTATAACGATGGAATAAGAACAAATACAATATTTTCATTCAGTGCATACTCAACCCCGATTGGTTATAAATTTAATATGGAACCAAAAAATCTTGTCTATTTACCTGTGTCAGGAAAAACCATATACAGAGTAAATTTTAGGATAACCGACCAAGATAATCGTATGATATCCTTTAATGATGAAATTATATCCATCAGAATTCACCTACGTGAAGTTTTTCAATAAATAAATAATGGTTATTGTAAGAAAACACGAGTTGGGAAAATATAAAATAATTACAGGGGAGGGCATGTTCCTTTCACCAGACTATACAAGGTATGTGGGTAAAGGATACTATAAACCTAAGAGACAACGGGGTGTGGGTCATCAATTTCGAAATAAAGGAGATGGGATAATTGATACTCTAATGGGTATTGGTTCAACCATTCTTAAACATAAAGACCTAATTGGTTCAACTGCTTCTCTCATGGGAAATGTAGCAGGTGTTGTAAAGAGTATAAAAGATGCTCAAAAGGAGTCCCATAAATTACAAGCAATCAAAGAAATTAAAAAAGGTAAAACTCAACTATCTTCACAAGAACGACAAAAAATCATTAAAATACTTGGGTCAGGGTTTCAACAATTTTAATACTATATAAATACAAGTATGGAAGCGATTGATAGTATCTATGATTTGGATGATACGATTATCATTTCAAACTCTACTAAAAAGGAAGACTATTTTAAGGTAAATGCTATTACAGGAACCGACTGGAATTCAAACGGAACAAAAAGTTTTGAAATAAATAATCAACAAACTTACTTGAATATAGCTGATAGTTTCTTGCTGTGTAAATTTAAATTCACTAAGGCTGCGAATAATACTAATGCTACACTCGTAAATGATTTCTTCTGGAAAATGTTTGACAGTGTTCGCCTGTATATTGGAACACAAGAGGTTGAAGCGGTTGATTATGTCTCTGCTACATCTGAAATGATGAAATTTACACTATATTCGTTTGGTGATAGAATGGGTAAGGGAGCTGTTGAAGGCTTTATTCCTGATATGTCAACGGGAACAAACACAGACCCTGGTTATAGTCAAAGGAAGTCAATGTATAATGATGACGCAAAAGCTGAGAATAGTTTTACCGTAGCAGTACCTCTTAAAGGTATATTTGGATTTTGTGATTATGATAAAGTTTTGTATGGTCTTAAAATTAGATTTCAACTACAAAGGAATGATAATGTAAATAGATTGCTTTTTGGGGCTGAAAATGCTTTTGGCGACAATAATAAATTTGTTATTAATGATTTGTGTTGGTATATCAATGAATATACTCCTAATCTTAAAACGGAGGAGATGTTAAATAGAAGACTTAACTCAAAGAAACCGCTAAATGTATCATACCTTAAAAGAAGATGTCAACACGTTAAACTGGAACACACTACCTACACTTGGAATTTGGGTGTTCTTGAAGGAAAGCCACGATACCTATGGCTCATTTTTAAAAAACCAGATGGAGAGGAGGGTACTAATAAGAATAATGCGCTGAGTGATAATGCTAAGGTGAAACAACTTCGGGTTTCTCTTGATGGCACATTTTATCCGCGAGATAGATTGGAAATTGATTGGGAAAAAAATGATTATGCGGAAGCCTACAAGTCCTACCAAAAAGTGTGTGAAAGTAATGGTAATAATGATCCTATTTTGGATATGGTTGCATTTAAAGGTTTATATACAATCTACGCAATTGACCTGAGTTCTCAAAAGGAAACTATAAAGTCTAATCGAGTGGATACTTCTCTATACATTGAAAGAGGGGAGAATGAAGAAGTTGATGCTTATTGTTTGCTTTTGGAGGAAACAGAATTACAGATTAATACAGATAATGGTGTTATGATTAATATCACATAGGTTTTTTCTCATAAATAAATGGTAGGGGTATATGTTAATCAAATCAATCTTAATAAATTAACATCTTGTATTCAAAATCAAAAGCCTTGTATTATTAATGTTAATACAATTCAAAGAAAAGGAGCTGTAAGAATTGATGTTTTACTCACACACACACAAGTAAAAACACTAAATGATGTTGGATCACTTAAAATTAAAATGACGAAACCTATGTTAAAGAAATATTCAATAGACGAGTCAAGAGGAGGATTTCTCCCGTTTCTAATTCCTTTATTTGCTGGTTTAAGTGCGGCGGGAGCATTGACTGGTGGTATTTCAGCAGCGGTAAAAACTGCTAACGAAAGGAAGGCACAACTAAAAGCTCAAAAAGAATTGGAAAGACATAACAAGGAGTTGGAGAAACAAATTAGTGGAAGTGGTGTAATTGTAGATTTTGCTCAAAAACTTGAAAGTCTACCTGATAAAGCTAGATTGTTGGTTGGTGATATGCTTTCCTCTATCGCTCAAGCGGGTGTTAAACTAACTAAACGGGGTAATGGATTGTATCTTTCTCATAAATAAATGGATAAATGGTTTAAACAATTTGGAAAGAATACAACATCAAATATAGAACTAGCCAAGTATTGTAAAACACTAAAAATTGATAATGTGGTAATCTGTATGAGAGATGAATTAATACATATAAATAAGAATACAAAGAATATTATTATGAATTTAGACACACAGAATGGTTCTCATTGGGTTTGTATTCATAATAGTCAGGATAAATATTATTTTGATAGTTATGGTATGCCACCACCTGTTGAAGTAATACAATTCTTACAGAATGGTGTTTATCAAACATTTCAAGTTCAAGAAATTAATTCTAAATGTTGTGGTCAATTATGTTTATATGTATTATTTCAACTCAACAATAATGAAAATTTTTATGATATCATTTTTAATCTAATATAAATGACTTATGTTGGAAAAGATGGTTCTATCTTTGGAAAATCCTCTCAGGATATTGATTTATCAAATTATTATACAAAGGCACAGGCTGAACGACAAAAATATAGTGTAAGTAAAAATATTAATATGAAGAATACTTATAAATTAATCAATTATCCAAACCCTACAGATGCGAATGACTTAATTAGATTAAGTGATTTATCACAATATATATTTTTAAAGAAAACAGCACGTTTTGTGAAAGAAGTAAAATTTACAACCACAACACCTGGTTATACTGACCATACACCTTTCCTCATTGAATTTAACTACCTGCTTACAATTGAATTTTATAAAGAAGGACATTTAGTTAATATGCGAATTAATAAATGGGGGTATGATATGCCTGATTTAGGGTATAATTGGTCTTTTTCAATAAACATAGAAGACCTACATGATTTAAATCAGTCTCGTAAAGAAGAATATTATCCACTTGGTGAGGATAAGGATTTATGTGGAAGTACAATTAGTAAACAACAAATACGTGATTTTAAGAAAAGAAAAATATATGATAGTATAGCGATGGTTCGCATGACAAAGAAGGAAGGTAATGAGATAAGGATAGAAAGCCGAGGAATACAAACCGATTTGGTAGTGGGAAGATGGGGTGGTATTACCTGTCATAATATTAATCTCACATATATTTCTGATACATAAATGGCAGGAAGAAGACTACAAGAGAATTATAATTTTTGTATTCAAGGATACCTACAAGAAAAGGGTGCTCGGTATTACATACCTTATGATTTGGAGCATATACATGGGAATTTTGTCATTAAAAACTGGCCTTATACTGATATTGTTAAACCCACAAATAGAGACTTGTTTAAAATATTAAATAAAAATGAACTTCTCAAAGTTATGAAATATAAAACTCTTTTAGAAATCGTCAACAAATCTTATTGGTATCCTATTATGAGAAAAATAATTATAGATACAAGAATATCTCAAAATCCAGATGAGTATATGTATAATATTCTTTGGGGTTCAAACTCAAGGGTAGCAAGGGATGAGGAAGGAGTTGAAGAAGAGAAGGAGGAAAGAGAGAAAAAGGAGAAGGAGGAAAGGGAGAGGGAGGAGAAGGAGGAGAAGGAGGAGAGGGAGAAAAAGGAGGAGAAGGAGGAGAGGGAGAAAAATGAGAAGGAGGAAAGGGAGAAAAGGGAGAAGGAGGAAAGGGAGAAAAGGGAGAAAAAGGAGAAGGAGGAGAGGGAGAAAATGGAGGAGGAGGAGAGGGAGCAAAGAGAGAGGGAGGAAAAATATAAAAAGATGGAAATCATTGAGATTCATAAAAGATTGAGTGTATTAAAGCAAATAAATCAATCTCAACGCACCGAAGAGGAAATTAAAGAATTAACAACTCTTATGAAGATAATGGTTTCAAAAATAAGAACGTCAATGTCTTCAATTTCAGGGAGGAGATTTAAACGAGAAAGTGGTGAAGAAGAAGAAGAAGAAGAAGGAAAAGATTATGTGATTGATGATGTTGGTGTCATTGACTTTAGTTAGTTTTTATTTGTAAATAAATGGAGGAGAGAGTGAAGGCATTCCTTAGGATTCTTTATGTTTTAAAAATAAAGATTGAAATGTATATGTTGAAAACCAAAAAGGTTTTGATACTCTGTCAGAATTTTTCTGATAAATAAATATGAGTTATTGTCTCAAATGTAAAAAGAAAACTAAATCTAAAAATATCTCTTATGTTAAAGCTAAAAATAATAGAGTTTATCAAAAAGGAATATGTCAAGTATGTGGCTCTAAAAAGTGCCAATTCATCTCTCCTAAAAGAGGAGGAGACATACAAAAGTTTCTGTCAGGAAGTAAATTTACAACAACTGGAATTCCAGGGGAATTACACCTTCCAGGGTATTCTTTCTGTGGTCCAGGAACAAACTTGGATAAAAGATTAGATGAGGCTGACAATCCTAAACCTTGGTCTAAACCTACAAATAGGGTTGACGAAGTGTGTATGAAGCATGATATTGCTTATGGGAAAACCACTACGTTGACTGAAAAACATAAAGCCGACAGCGAAATGTTGTATAATTTGTCTTTGATACAAAATCCAACGTTGAGAGAGAAAGTTGATAGGTTTATTGTGAGAAATTTGATAAATGCTAAATTGAAACTTGGTCTTGGTTATTCCTCAAAAAACTATTAGGCTCTAATGATGTCATCAAGACTGAGGAGCTTTTGGCTGAAGAATTACACAAACCTATAATCACAAAGTTTAAAAGAAGGAAGGTTTATTCTAAATACACTG
Organism: Myxine glutinosa; assembly: GCF_964187855.1. Taxonomy (NCBI): domain Eukaryota; kingdom Metazoa; phylum Chordata; class Myxini; order Myxiniformes; family Myxinidae; genus Myxine; species Myxine glutinosa. The sequence goes on from NC_136273.1 coordinate 71,056,084, forward strand.
ACCACATATGGTCCGCTGATTTAATTGAATTGAATAATGACAGGGGATACAGGTATGCTTTAACCGTTATTGATTTGAGGAGTAGATTTGCCTGGGTTGTCCCTTTAAAAAATAAAAGGGGTGATACTTTAATGTTAGCCTTTAAGCTAATATTTGATCGGGATAAAAGGAAACCAAAGAAGTTATGGACTGATGAGGGAACAGAGTTCTATAACAAAATATTCATGAAATTTCTTAAGGGGAAGGGTATTAAATTATACAGCACCTTTAATGAAGGAAAGGCAGTTGTTATTGAGCGTTTTAATCGTACTTTAAAAGAGAAATTATATAAAAAATTCACACAACTCGGTTCTCAAAAATGGGTGTATTTAATTCAGGATATTGTAGATAATTACAATAATACAGTTCATTCATCAACACAATCAAAACCATCAGAAACATTTACAAAATTAGAATATGAAAAGGAGATTAATTTGAGAAAGCCCAAGTTTAAAGTTGGTGATATTGTAAGAATATACAAATGGAAAAGTCATTTTGAGAAAGGTTATACACAAAAATGGACTCGTGAATTATTTAAAATCATTGATGTAATGGATACAGTCCCTTGGACCTACAAATTATATGATTTAAATGGAGAAGAAATCTTGGGTTCATTTTACTCACAAGAATTACAAAAAACACAAGTAAGCAGATAATACCCTTGAAAATAATAAATAAATAAATAAAATGTAATGGGGATACGTTTTTAAATCTGTGAACCCCAAACACAGAATCCCACAACTTTTTAGTTGGGGCTTAACTTTTGTGTGTGTATAATGGGGATACGTTTTTAAATCTGTGAACCCCAAACACAGAATCCCACAACTTTTTAGTTGGGGCTTAACTTTTGTGTGTGTATAATGGGGATACGTTTTTAAATCTGTGAACCCCAAACACAGAATCCCACAACTTTTTAGTTGGGGCTTAACTTTTGTGTGTGTATAATGGGGATACGTTTTTAAATCTGTGAACCCCAAACACAGAATCCCACAACTTTTTAGTTGGGGCTTAACTTTTGTGTGTGTGTGTATGTGCGAGTGAGTCATAATAATATACAAACCCTAACCCAACCCAAGCCCTAACCCAACCCCATCCCTAACCCAACCCCATCCCTAACCCAACCCATCCCTAACCCAACCCCATCCCTAACCCAACCCCATCCCTAACCCAACCCCATCCCTAACCCAACCCCATCCCTAACCCAACCCCATCCCTAACCCAACCCCAACCCTAACCCAACCCCATCCCTAACCCAACCCCATCCCTAACCCAACCCATCCCTAACCCTCACATTCAAAATCCCAACCCTAACCCAATCCCATCCCTAACCCAACCCCAACCCTAACCCTCACATTCAAAATCCCAACCCTAACCCAACCCATCCCTAACCCAACCCCATCCCTAACCCAACCCCATCCCTAACCCAACCCCAACCCTAACCCTCACATTCAAAATCCCAACCCTAACCCAACCCCATCCCTAACCCTCACATTCAAAATCCCACCCAAACCCTAACATAATCTTTCTTTTCTTCTTTTTTAAATACGTATTTCTTTTTTTTTTTTTCCTCTTCCTCCAATTCTGTCTTTCAAGGCTTTTAAGTTTGAAGAAGTAGAAATGGGAAGAAAGAATTTTCCAGCATTTTCTTCCTCGAACTTTCTTGATATTGCTTAAATCAAGCGTCATTAAATAAAGAACATTGTTCATTGCTTTAGAATCCAAAGAGTCTCCAAGAGGAACCCCACAGGTAGAGTCTCCAAAATAAAACCAACTTTCCAAGTTCCCAAGGTATAACCACATTCCTGTTGAGCCTCCAAGATAGGTATCACATTCCGAGTCATCAAAACAAAACCCCCATTCCGAGTCTCCAAAAATATAACCATCTTTCCAAGTCCCCAAGGTAAAACCACAATTTTCAGAAATATTGGGGGTTTCCGTGATAAGTCTCACATAGTATAACTGCGGACCATCAGGGAAAACTTCCCTTTCCCAATTTTTTAGGGTTTCTATGATGTGTCTCACATAGTATAACTGCGGACCATCAGGGAGAATTCCCATTTCACAATTTTTTAGGGTTTCTATGATGTGTCTCACATAGTATAACTGCGGACCATCAGGGAGAACTCTCCTTGCCCAATTTTTTAGGGTTTCTATGATGTGTCTCACATAGTATAACTGCGGACCATCAGGGAGAACTCTCCTTGCCCAATTTTTTAGGGTTTCTATGATGTGTCTCACATAGTATAACTGCGGACCATCAGGGAGAACTCTCCTTGCCCAATTTTTTAGGGTTTCTATGATGTGTCTCACATAGTATAACTGCGGACCATCAGGGAGAACTCTCCTTTCCCAATTTTCAGAAATTTGTGGGTCTCCAATGTATGACTTGTATTCTGGCTCATCAAGGTAGAACTTGTTCAGTGGGTTTTGTTTTGATAACTCACAACAAGTATCATCATGGTAAAACTCTTTTTCAGGATTTTGTGGATCTCCAAGGTATAACTCTTTGGCTGGGTCATCAAGGTAGAACTCGTTCTGGGGGTCTTGGTTGTTCAAAATGTCTTCAAACAAAAAAATAACTTCATCCCAAGTTGTGTTAAAAGCAGAATTTTCATTTCGTATCTCAGATACAATTTCCTGTGAAAGAAAATAACAATGTATTAATTTAATACAATATTTTTTATTTGTATAAATCAAGCTCTATGAATATTAAAATAAACTTTGTTAACTCTTACACGAGTCTCATCTTAAAAAAAAAAAAAAAAAAAAAAAAAAAAATTTAAATAAATAAATAAATAAATAAACAAACTTACCTCCATTGATAAGAGGTTCGAGTCCAGTTCATCAATCTGAAGGTTGAGTTCTACACAGGTAGTAGGACTCCATGGAATAGCAAAGTTATCCCATTCCATTTCGGCATAGTAGTCCATTCTCAAGTGAAGCAGAAAGCGTGTTTGAAAAAGCCTGTGTGGTCGGTGCCTTTTATAAGGACTGGGTGTGTCTTCCTGTGGAAATTCCCTGGGCGTGTCTTAACTGGAAATGATGTGATGGAAATTCCCTGAAAATGATGTAATGTATTACCTGGAAATGATACAATGCTGAAGAGTTTATAAAGTGGGTGGGACTTAGCAAAAGTGGGAGGAGCTTAGCAAAAGTGGGCGGGGCTTAGTAAAAAGTGGGCGTGGCTTAACAAAAAGTGGGCGGGGCTTAGTAAAAAATGGGCGTGGTTTACCAAAAAGTGGGCGGAGCTTACCAAAAAATGGTATGTGGCACTGGAGGCGCTCAAACAAGAACATTGAGGGAGGTTTACCATTTTATCTTAGCTCAGTTAAAATATCTTAATAAAGAACCAAACTCAAACATATTTTTTGTTAATATATTAGATGGTGAAGAGAGTTGTAGGAGAATTAAATTATTTCCCACGCATAAACAAATATTTGTAGGGTCGTTGTTTGAGTGGGTTATATTCACCAGATGATATTAAGAGTAAAAGGTTAAAAGGTCCATGAGGTCAGAAGGATCACAGGTGTTTAAGTGGTCTAATAAATAAGGATAACATGTCAAAAGGTTAGAAGGTTCGTAAAGAACAGGGTGAGAGAAATATAGGTGTTTAGGGGCAATGAGGGAGGGAAAGAATTAATATGGAAGTGAATGGGTCAATGTTTGAGTGGGTCAAAGATTAATCTGCCAGATGATATGTAGAAGAAGGATGATAGGTCTATAAGAGAAAACAAATATTTGTAGTGTTTGAGTGGTCTAATGAACAACATTAAGGATAGGTACTACAGACAAAAGGTTCATAAAGATGAGGGTGGGAGAAATAGAGGTGTTTATGATTTTTGAAAAAGACAAGGGGGTAAATGACATTAGATAGGGATTTCACATGTTAAACGGAGGTGTCCCAGAAGCAACATTATTACACTACTGTTACGTTTGGCGCAAACCCAACACAGTACATCACCCAAATAACACCATCCCTACTGTGAATCATGGTGGTGGCAGCATCATGTTGTGGGGATCTTTATCATCAGCAGGGACTGGGACACTTGTCAGGATAGAAGGGAAAATGGATGGAGCAAAATACAGAAAAATCCTAGAGGAAAACCTAGAGGCTGCCCTCTGCAAGAAAGCTGGAATTGGGACGGAAGTTCACCTTTCAGCATGACGACGACCCGAAGCACACAGCCAAATAAACAATGGAGTGGCGAAGGAACAAAAAGATAAATGTCCTTGAGTGGCCCCAGTCAGAGCCACGAACTAAATCCAATTAAAAATCAGTGGCATGACTTGAAGATTGTTATCCATCAACGTTACCCATGCAACTTGACTGAGCTTGAACAGTTTTGTACAGAAGAAAGGTCAAATATTGCCCAATCAAGGTGTGCAAAGGTGACAGAGACCTATCCCAAGGGACTCATAGGTGTATTTGCTGTCAAATGTGCTTCCACCAAGTATTAACTCAGGGAGTGGGGGGGGGGGGTGGGGGGGGGAGGGAAGGGGACACTTATCCAACCAAGATATTCTAGTTTTGTATTTTTAATTCATTTTCTGAAATTTGTAGAATTTATTTTTCACTTGGAAGTTGTGGGTTATGATGTGTAACTGAAGGTGGAAAAAGTCTGATTTAATGCAATTTAATTCCAAGCTATAAGGCAACACAAAGTGAAAATTTTGAAAGAGTTAGAACATAGAATGTATCAGGACATAACGGAACATACATATATAATTATATATATATATATATATATATATATATATATACACACATATATATATACACACATATATATATACATATACATATATATATATATATATATATATATTGTTACGGATCTCACCGTCGGCCCCTTTTCCCCTTACCAAGGGGGGATCAATCCCCTTGTCTACGACTGACCGACGTGAGTCCTGAAGCTGCCCAGCTCCCTCCAGAGAGGCAGTTGAGCAACCTCGTTCGAGACCGCGGACAAGATGTTATTTGCTGAGCGGATTAGCAGCCGTGGCTCGAACCATTAACAAAAACTAGACCCGATTCTAAACGTTGGCCAAATCGTGCCACAGGTATTCAATGATGGAAAAGACAAGGACGATCGGACGAGGAAGAAGAAGGCAAAAGTAGGAAATAACAGGATTTATTACTACTAATTATGTACAAGTCAAAAGAAACCAAGGAGGAGGAAAGAAACGAAAATAATGACAGAAGGAGAAGACACAGTGCAATACTACTTACCTATACAGTCTTACTTAAACCCCAGGACAACACAGACAAACAGACGACAATCAGACTTACACGAGTGGGGGATGAAGGCAGGAACGAATGGCAGGAGGTGGATGGCTGGACGGATGAGGTTGTGGGACCACAGGGCTGGAAGGTTCAGCTGGACGCAGGAGAACGGCCGGGCCGGGAGTGAGCAGCCGCCGACTCTCCACACTTCCGTTCGCACGGCGGCGTTGCTTCGCGGTCGCGGGTCGAACCGCTGTTAAAGCTCAACTCCACCCAGCTGCGGTGGATTCAGCTGCGGTGGCTTCCTTACTCATCTGCTGTGGGGGCTTCCTCGGTTATCTGCTCCAACTGGACTCACAGCTCCTCCTTAACTGGACTGGACTCAAACTGGGCTCCGGTGGACTGCCCCGATGGACTGCTCCGATGGACTGCGGGTGGGAGGCTCCGGGCGACGGGTTATATAACCACGCCCATGGAACTTTCGCGAACCTCCTCCAACGCTCTCTCTCCGCCCTCTCAGGCCAAACCCCTCATCCTTGGTTGGTTGATCGGGGGCTGGCTCACTCCTCCTTCTCATGACGAGGTGGAGACACGCCTTTCTTCTCCGAGCTGACCGCATGCATAATGGAGGTTGGGGTGAAGAAAACCGCCCAATGCACTGACACTTCGGAGAGAGGATTGGGGGATTTGAAAAGGGAACTATCTTATGTCATTTGGTGCAATGCAGAGTCAGCTAGTGGGGAAACAGAGCCTTAAGCTAATACACATAATAAGGAAATAACTATTTAGAAGGGTATATGATTTTCTACGTGCATGCGATGGATTAACTAAGGGGGCGACCTTTGATCTTTACACTTAACGGAGGTATTTACAAGGATCATTACACTATTTACAGAGGGTGATATTTACAACAATTACATGATTCTCAAATCCGCAACAATATATATATATATATATATATATATATATATATATATATATATATATATATACATACATACATACATAACACTACCAGGGGCCACTTGCCCCATTGCTGCCTGGCTAGGTGAGCTTTTTCTGGCGGTGGTTCCAGGACGTGTTGTACATTGAAAACCTATTGAGTTATTTGCCTCATGGTAGTTACCTTTTGCATGTGAACCAGCAGCAGCACTGCCTGGCACCACATCCCAATATACACTTTAAAGCGGCCTTTGGTGGCCAAAAAACGGATGTCAAGGCCAAAGTGTGATAGCTTAAAACCTTGGCCAGATTATGAAGTCCCTTCACCTTAGACGCGCACCAACCCTACACCTACACCCAAGCACCTATGGGTGCTGGATTCGGTCAATAAAGAGTAACGTACAAACAAACCCACAAATTGATTGATTTGGCATGTCCCATTTATTATCATTTTGGATACAAAATTTGCAAGTTAGAATTTTTGGAGCCCAATTATTTTGCCTCAATTCTAATCAGATATTTGATCAAGACCGTTAATGTCCAAGATATGCTATCCTTTGCATGTACTTATACAAGCCTACAAAACCAACAGAAAGGTACTCGGTAGAGCGCATACCTCCACCTCCTCCAGGGTAAACCATTTACATTTCGTATCCCAATGATCGGCCGGAACTGGATCCCGACCTGAACCAAAATCTAATGAACTTGTTCTTGTCACCTGCCCAACTCATCCACCAACTTGTCATAATCCATCAACAACTTTGTGAGATATCATGCAATGTCATTTTTGGTCCCGTCTCTCAAAGGTGAAGAATCACTTTAAAATTCTAGTATCCGGATCCATAGCCAGATCGTCATCAAAATCTAATAATTTTGTCCTTGTCACACACCCAAACTGGCCACTAATTTTCGTTCCAGAATTTAACAACTTTTGAGATATCCTGTTCACAGACAGATAGACAGACAGACAGACAAACACAAGTGAAAACACAACCTCCGCCCACCTTCGGTGGACAAACACAAATACACAAAACACTTCGGGAAATATATATATGTATATAAACACAAACACAATCAATTACCCTTTTCTATGCCATCTCTCTCTGTGTCTCTGTCTGTCTATCTGTTTGTCTATCTGTCTATCTGTTGAAAGCTCTTTCATGGCACCTGCAATTAGCTCTGTGATGTGACTTGATGTGATTAATTTTAATATTTCATTATTCATTTTAAATGAGCACTAACTATTGTTGAAACATTACACACTCTCGTCCCAAAGGTACAGAGCGAGTTCAAGCAATCCAGCAACATGACAAGAAGTAAAGGATTACACAACAACACAAAAAACCAACAACGTCCTATAGAACAAACACACACAAAATAGAATGTGCTTTACAATTGTACCGGTATTCTGTGTGGACAATCCAGTATTTGATATCGGGCATGTTTTGCTGAGATAAACCAGAATGAATGGCCTTGACTGCACTTGACCTTTTTCATATCGGGCTGCCATGAACAGCCATAGAAAACAAACAAACACGAAACTTGCTGAGCTTTACCAACAGATTACAATTCATGGACCTTTGGTGGCCACCCCCACCAAGCTATAATGTGTTCAATGTTGGTCGCAATCCAACATCCATGGGGTTGAATTTTTTTTTTTTACTTGGTTGACAATTATGCTTTCTCAGGGTATTGTCACAGACAGACAGAGGTGAAAACAACCTGGATGCTGCTGGAATTATGTATGCATGGTGATGGTGACTCCTGTTCACCATTTTTTGTTTGTCAATTCCAAAGTTTGTGGAGGAGCTGGAGCATAGAATGTATCAGGACATAACGGAACAAAAAGAAGAGTGGAAAGAGAGGCGTTGGTGGGGGGGACAATGTGGGGGACGAATAAGAGCAAAAGGAGGACACAGAGGGTGAAGAAGAGGAAATACATGGACAAACTCTCAATCACAGAAGTGAAAATCCAGAAAGAGGTGGGCTTGGGGGAAGGGGTGTTAACGAGGGTAGAAAAGATAATGGCGGTCGATGGAGGAAGACCCGATATGGTGGTTGAACAGCCGCCCGGAAGCCCATTTTGAAAGCTTTTAACCCTATTCAGACTTATGCGCGTCGGGGGCGTCAAAATGACCCCCTCCCTTCCCAGTAAAGATTTTGCGATTTCTCCGTAAACCCTGTGAACTGTCAAATACTGTTTCATACCCTTTTTCTTTGAAGTCTTGCACATATTTTGATGCCAAATTGAATAAAGATGAAACTTTAAAATACGCATAGAATTAGCATACTTGCTTAATTAACTAGAACAGCACTCGGTAGAGCGCAAACCTCCGCCAGGCTGAACAGTTTACGTTTTGTATCCCACTAAGAGGCCGGATCTGGATTCGGACCTGAACCAAAATCGAATCGGCTTGTTCTTGTCACCGAACCGACTCGTCCACCAAGTTTAGTCAAAATCCGACCATAACATCAAAATCGAATTGATTCGTCCTTGGCACAGTGGCGCACCCCCAAAATGCGGGTCCAAATCCGTCCATAAATTTTTGAGATATTGCGCTATATGTCGGTTTTAGCCCTATCTCCCAATGGTAAAGAATCACTTTAAAAATCGACTATCCGGATCCAGATCTTCACCAAAATTGAATCGAATCTTCCTCGTCACACACCCAACCTCTCCACCAAGTTTCGTCCAAATCCATTCACAACTTCTTGAGATATCCTGTTATATACCATTGTTGGCCCTATCTCCCAATGGTAAAGAATCACTTTAAAAATCCACTATCCGGATCCGGGTCTTCACCAAAATCTAATCATTTCGTCCTCGTCACATGCGCTACCTCTCTGCCAAAAATCGTCTGAATCCGTCCACAACCTTTTGAGATATCTTGTTCACAAACAGACAAATAAAGAGACAGACAAGCAGATAGACAGGGGTGAAAAAATAACCTCCATCCACCTTCGGTGGTGGAGGTAATAATTAGACAATAGCAAATGGCCATTTTATCGCTAACTCAATGACATAGGCACATTGTTAAGAACATTTTTCTATCCACACGAAATTTTGTGTTAATCGGAGGTTCCATCTTCAAAATCTCAAGAGGGGTGGGCGGGGTGGTGTGTGATCAAACAACCTAAACATACTTCAACTAGAACGGCACTCAGTCGAGAGCATACCTCCACCAGGTGAACAGTTTACGTTTTGTATCCCAGAGTAGACCACAAAATCACAATACAGAATCACATTTAATAAAAAATCATCCGTCCACAACTTTTTGAGATATCCTGCTGTATATCGTTTTCGGTCCTATCTCCCAATGGTGAAGAATCACTTTAAAATTCTACAAGCCGGATCCGGATCTTCACCAAAATCGAATAGAATAGTCCTTGTCAGACACACAACCTCTTCACCAAGTTTCGTCCAAATCCGTCCACAACTTTTTGAGATATCCTGCTGTGTATCGTTTTGGCCCTATCTCCCAATGGTGAAGAATCACTTAAAAATTAAATAATTCTTATATCTGAATCCGTATTCATATCTTCACTAAAATCTAATTGAAGACACCCAACCGGTCCACCAAGTTTCGTACAAATCTGTCCACAACTTTTTGAGATATCGTGCAATACATCATTTTTGGCCCCATCTCCCAATGTTGAAGAATCACTTTAAAATTTTAAAAACTCCCTCGTCGTATTTATCTTAAATAGGGTTAAAGCAAAGTTTTATGACTGAATTGTGTCCCATTTACAGCAATTGTTCCCTTGAAGTCCATTTATGATTGGAGTAACTGATGACACGGAATATTTTACACCCACAAGTAAATGCAAATAGAGCAGCTGGCTAACAGACCATGCTCTTCGGTCAACACAAGCAAAATGGCAGCAAATACCAAGTTGCGGACAACAGGATGTGGCATATCGAGGACAAACCAAGGGACGAAAGGTAACATTTACAGACATGCTCCAAACAGCTTCACAGGAGGGTCCATGCACTTATATGACATTCGATGACATTCGGTTCTACAAATAAAGGATTAGGAAAGTTAAAAGAGAATCAAGTACAAATAAACATAAGCCCACATAGTATCGACATAAACCATTGTGGAGACGCGTCTTTATTATGACGACCCCATGTGCATTCGACATCAGCTTCAATCGGCTTAACATTGCACTACTCGTCGTTTAAACAAAATCGCTTGTTGAACTGAGAAGCAAACGACCAATAGTGGAGAAAAAAAACAAAAAACAAAAAAAACTTATGGTTGTCCAGTTTTATCATTTTAATACCTGCTAGGTTTTACATGTTTACAGGTAAATCAGCCTGTGTATTAGCAGGTAGACACAGGTCTATGAACACCACATGACAACTGATCAAACAACACAAATTGGTTTAAATCCCAAGATTATGTTCAACTAGAGAATTATAAAAACACACTGGTTTGCAAACTAGAGTCGGATCCAATCACGTGGTACAGCAAACTTACGGTAAAAGCCGAAGTCTCCAAACGGTGTTGAGATACGAGGGTAAATTTTCAGTTCAAGAAGCGATCCTTGGTTTGATCAAAGTCTGGAACAATGCCACCCAGAAAGATCCAACCGTCCGCTCTCCGGCTCCCACTCGCGTCGCTAACTCACCTATGGTCAAGCAAGCCAAGCAGAGAACAGAACAGGTTTGTTTTTATCTGTGACAGCCCTCTCCCTGCATCACCCTCCCACCACTCCCAAAGCATGAGGCTTCGTATGTCTTCTCGATCCACCCAATACACTCCCATCCTCCCTCGATCTATATTCCCATCCTGCCAAATCTACCACTGACAAATACGTTGATACAGTTATGCTAACCACAGCGAGTAAGGACCAAGAGGAAGGTGACGTTTAGGGCGTTAACCGACCAAGCTTCTCCTCACTTCCCACAGCAGTCAACATTCCTCGAACAACGTCCTGTTGATTTAATACGTAGTTCAACCTGTCCATCGATGCAGACCAACACTTGCTTTCACCAGAGCAAGACGAATTCTTCATTTCACCCACAAATATCCAAACTTCAAATAAATTGCTGATAATTATGAAACTGTAGACAACTTGGCTTTTCAAAGACAAGGGGTGCCTATTTTAAAACATAAAAATCAAGGAAATACTTCAAAAATAACAATGAGGTTCTATGACAAAAACAAAAGATGTAGGAGAGGGTTGAAAGGACAATAAATCGACAAATAACTTGGCAATAGGACAAAATTAACTTCTTACATTACTCTCATGTTTTTGCAAAGCACTCAAGGCCACCTATAAATCAAATTCAATCACTAAATTATCTTCCATTATGCATTTATTTATTTTATTTCATTGGATATCATTACGTACAGATACAATATCAGATACACTGCAATATCTGTTGTAGGAATACAAAATGACACGAGAGCAAAGTCGATGACGCGCCATCACAAATCCCCATGCTTCCCACCTAAAAAAAAGTTGAAAGATGGCAAAAAGTTCCACCAGGATTCACCCAACATCAGATTTTTAGTTTTGCTCCGTTTTGACCACCGTGACCTTAAGTCCACACCCACTGGGACATGAACTGGGGGTCAAATCCCAAAAATCGTTACATATTACAAGGACCTTCCAATATTGACTGCATATGCAACGTTTCATTTTAAAATGTGTTAGGGTAATTGCATTTCCCGGTATTTAACATTTGGACCCCCCACCCCAGGAAGCGGAGCCGAAAATGACACTGCTCTTGCACCTTCTTGTCATGTGGCGAACATAACTAACAAGTTTAGTGAATTTCTGCACAACTGTTCAGGAGGAGATAGCATGATGGACGGGCATATAGAGACAGACAGACAGATGACAATAGCCCTGCGTATGTTTCAAAAAGTGTGGCAATAATTTAAAGGCCATCCACCCGGAACACACTTGTCATCCTGCATTATTATTACATCACTAGTGGGATCACTCGTGGGAATCCGACGGGTATGGACATGTGTGACATTTGGACATCTTGATTTACATGCTGCACATTAAATTTTACAAAATGGTTAAAATGGTGTAATGAAAACAATATATTTATTTCACATAATATGTGACCCCTCACTCCTCTCCACCCTCACGCCTCTCCAATGCCACTCCTCTCCAATACCTCCTCGCACTCCTCTCCAATACCTCCTCGCACTCCTCTCCAATACCTCCTCGCACTCCTCTCCAATACCTCCTCGCACTCCTCTCCAATACCTCCTCGCACTCCTCTCCAATACCTCCTCGCACTCCTCTCCAATACCTCCTCGCACTCCTCTCCAATACCTCCTCGCACTCCCCTCCAATACCTCCTCGCACTCCTCTCCAATACCTCCTCGCACTCCTCTCCAATACCTCCTCGCACTCCTCTCCAATACCTCCTCGCACTCCTCTCCAATACCTCCTCGCACTCCTCTCCAATACCTCCTCGCACTCCTCTCCAATACCTCCTCGCACTCCTCTCCAATACCTCCTCGCACTCCTCTCCAATACCTCCTCGCACTCCTCTCCAATACCTCCTCGCACTCCTCTCCAATACCTCCTCGCACTCCTCTCCAATACCTCCTCGCACTCCTCTCCAATAACTCCTCGCACTCCTCCAATAACTCCTCGCACTCCTCTCCAATACCTCCTCGCACTCCTCTCCAATACCTCCTCGCACTCCTCTCCAATACCTCCTCGCACTCCTCTCCAATACCTCCTCGCACTCCTCTCCAATACCTCCTCGCACTCCTCTCCAATACCTCCTCACACTCCTCTCCAATACCTCCTCACACTCCTCTCCAATACATCCTCACACTCCTCTCCAATACCTCCTCACACTCCTCTCCAATAACTCCTCACACTCCTCTCCAATAACTCCTCACACTCCTCTCCAACCCCTCACACTCCTCTCCAACCCCTCACACTCGTCGCCAACCCCTCACACTCGTCGCCAACCCCTCACACTCGTCGCCAACCCCTCACACTCGTCGCCAACCCCTCACACTCGTCGCCAACCCCTCACACTCGTCGCCAACCCCTCACACTCGTCGCCAACCCCTCACACTCCTCGCCAACCCCTCACACTCCTCTCCAACCCCTCACACTCCTCTCCAACCCCTCACACTCCTCTCCAACCCCTCACACTCCTCTCCAACCCCTCACACTCCTCTCCAATCGTGCCTCACTCGCCTCTCCAATCGCTCCTCACTCGCCTCTCCAATCGCTCCTCACTCGCCTCTCCAATCGCTCCTCACTCGCCTCTCCAATCGCTCCTCACTCGCCTCTCCAATCGCTCCTCACTCGCCTCTCCAATCGCTCCTCACTCTCCAACCCCTCGCTCCTCTCCAACACCTCCTCACACTCCTCTCCAATCCCTCACACTCCTCTCCAATCCCTCACACTCCTCTCCAATCCCTCACAGTCCTCTCCAATCCCTCACAGTCCTCTCCAATCCCTCACACTCCTCTCCAATCCCTCACACTCCTCTCCAATACCTCACACTCCTCTCCAATACCTCACACTCCTCTCCAACTCCTCACACTCCTCTCCAACTCCTCTCCAACCCCTCTCCAACCCCTCACACTCCTCTCCAACCCCTCACACTCGTCGCCAACCCCTCACACTCGTCGCCAACCCCTCACACTCCTCGCCAACCCCTCACACTCCTCTCCAACCCCTCACACTCCTCTCCAATCGTGCCTCACACTCCTCTCCAATCGTGCCTCACTCGCCTCTCCAATCGTGCCTCACTCGCCTCTCCAATCGCTCCTCACTCGCCTCTCCAATCGCTCCTCACTCGCCTCTCCAATCGCTCCTCACTCGCCTCTCCAATCGCTCCTCACTCTCCAACCCCTCGCTCCTCTCCAACACCTCCTCACACTCCTCTCCAATCCCTCACACTCCTCTCCAATCCCTCACACTACTCTCCAATCCCTCACACTCCTCTCCAATCCCTCACACTCCTCTCCAATCCCTCACACTCCTCTCCAATCCCTCACACTCCTCTCCAATACCTCACACTCCTCTCCAACTCCTCACACTCCTCTCCAACCCCTCACACTCCTCTCCAACCCCTCACACTCCTCTCCAACCCCTCACACTCGTCGCCAACCCCTCACACTCCTCACCAACCCCTCACCAACCCCTCACACTCCTCTCCAACCCCTCACACTCCTCTCCAACCCCTCACTCGCCTCTCCAATCGTGCCTCACTCGCCTCTCCAATCGCTCCTCACTCGCCTCTCCAATCGCTCCTCACTCGCCTCTCCAATCGCTCCTCACTCTCCAACCCCTCGCTCCTCTCCAACACCTCACACTCCTCTCCAATCCCTCACACTCCTCTCCAATCCCTCACACTCCTCTCCAATCCCTCACACTCCTCTCCAATCCCTCACACTCCTCTCCAATCCCTCACACTCCTCTCCAATCCCTCACACTCCTCTCCAATCCCTCACACTCCTCTCCAATCCCTCACACTCCTCTCCAACCCCTCACACTCCTCTCCAACCCCTCACACTCCTCTCCAAACCCTCACACTCCTCTCCAACCCCTCACACTCCTCTCCAACCCCTCACACTCCTCTCCAACCCCTCACACTCCTCTCCAACCCCTCACACTCCTCTCCAACCCCTCACACTCCTCTCCAACCCCTCACACTCCTCTCCAACCCCTCACACTCCTCTCCAACCCCTCACACTCCTCTCCAACCCCTCACACTCCTCTCCAACCCCTCACACTCCTCGCCAACCCCTCACACTCCTCGCCAACCCCTCACACTCCTCGCCAACCCCTCACACTCCTCGCCAACCCCTCACACTCCTCGCCAACCCCTCACACTCGTCGCCAACCCCTCACACTCGTCGCCAACCCTTCACACTCCTCACCAACCCCTCACACTCCTCACCAACCCCTCACACTCCTCTCCAACCCCTCACACTCCTCTCCAACCCCTCACACTCCTCGCCAACCCCTCACACTCCTCTCCAACCCCTCACATTCCTCTCCAACTCCTCACACTCCTCTACAACCCCTCACACTCCTCTCCAAGCCCTCACACTCCTCTCCGATACCTCCTCACACTCCTCTCCGATACCTCCTCACACTCCTCTCCGATACCTCCTCACACTCCTCTCCGATACCTCCTCACACTCCTCTCCGATACCTCCTCACACTCCTCTCCGATACCTCCTCACACTCCTCTCCGATACCTCCTCACACTCCTCTCCGATACCTCCTCACACTCCTCTCCGATACCTCCTCACACTCCTCTCCGATACCTCCTCACACTCCTCTCCGATACCTCCTCACACTCCTCTCCGATACCTCCTCACACTCCTCTCCGATCGGCCCTCACTCTCCGCTCCAATCGGCCCTCACTCTCCAACCCCTTGCTCCTCGCTCTCCAACCCCTATCTCCTCACTCTCCAACCCCTCGCTCCTCGCTCTCCAACCCCTAGCTCCTCGCTCTCCACCCCCTATCTCCTCGCTCTCCAACCCCTCGCTCCTCGCTCTCCAACCCCTCGCTCCTCGCTCTCCAACCCCTCGCTCCTCGTTCTCCAACCCCTCGCTCCTCGCTCTGCAACCCCTCGCTCCTCGCTCTCCAACCCCTCGCTCCTCGCTCTCCAACCCCTCGCTCCTCGCTCTCCAACCCCCATCTCCTCGCTCTCCAACCCCTCGCTCCTCACTCTCCAACCCCTCGCTCCTCACTCTCCAACCCCTCGCTCCTCACTCTCCAACCCCTAGCACCTTGCTCTCCAACCCCTCGCTCCTCTCCAACCCTCCTCATCGTTGTTGCAGCAGAATTCTGTGCGGTTCTCCCGTCTCATGCGGTCTCTGTGCGGTTCTTGCTACATCCTGTTCAAGTCTGCATTGACGTTTGTCGACGGACTCCTTCGCCCGTCTCATTCGTTTTCTTGCTACATCCTGTTCAAGTCTGCGTTCTTCATCGACCGTCGCATTCATTTTGTAAATGGAAGTTTCCACGCAATGCATGTATTGTCACCATCCTCAAGAGGAATTTGTCTCGTAATCATCAAATGATAAATGGCAAGTAAATTATATTGTGAAAATTAAAGATTTCAAATAAACCTATTTAAAGTGTATGCGCACATAACTAATAAAAAAAAAACGAAGAAATATCTCTCGGTAATTTCCTGAAACATATTTTACTTCTGGATAATAATGTTGAATGAAATTAGAAAGAACGAAGATATATATGTCGTTTTTGTGCCGACTGTCATAAAACGTAAAAGTAATATATCGTAACGGAAAAGAAAAAGCGAATTTTTAATACATGTCGACATTTTCCCCGAATGTTATTTTAGGCGGTGTATTTTTGTGTATCATCGTGGCGCGATTTTTATAAATATATCTCGGCAATTTCCCGTGTGTGCGTGAATGTTCTCAATTATTTCTGACACCGAGTCTAAAACCATCGACAAAAAATAAATCAGATGGTGAATTCGAGATAAAATCGTGAGGGTGACTCTCAATGAATGGGCTTTAGTTTACAGGCCTTTGAGAAATCATTTCGTTCTATAAACGGAAACTTTCTTTGGATTCTCTTCCCGTTTTTTTTCAACCGGGTCTAACACTATGTTAGCGACTGTTAAAAATGAAATGACATATCGAATTAGAATTGAAATAAACCTGTGTGAGAGAGAAAGACAGCATGGGCCTAACTAAACAGGCCTCAAAGCCATTCCAAGAATCCTCTCCATGAGGCATGAATGGGTGGAGCTATGGGTGGAGCTACTCTCTCAACGGAGTAAGCCACACCCCCGGACAGACGGACAGAATCACCTACGCCTATTATAATATAGATGATTCAAGCAAAATTAGTAATTCCATCAATCTCAAGGAAAAGTTTAGAATGAAAGGTTTTTTTTAAATCTTAAAAGGAAGACTTCAAAAAAGAGAACTTTACAAATCGTGATTGGTCAATTTCATCAGCGCATTATCTCCTCGTTTTGTCAAGTACCCTGGCCAATATGATCATCTGCTCACCATTAGCTTGGCATTTGTTCATGGACTGATGTAACAGGCTCTTCCTTTTTTTAGTTGGAGCACTTGTTAGTTGTTTAACACACACACACACACACACACACACACACACACACACACACACACACACACACACACACACACACACACACACACACACACACACACACACACACACACACACACACACACACACACACACACACACACACACACACACACACACACACACACACAGTTCCAAACAGATCTGGACAATTCTGGTTGTTAATATATTTAGTGCCACGAATGATAAAACGATACCCTTTGTTTTATAAGACACATAAACTCAAAGTTTTCTTTATTTTCAGATCTGGTGGTTTATTGTAAAATAAAATGGCGACTCCACAGGAGAAAGCTCAGTGCGTTCAATGGTTCAACGAGATGCGATCCGATACACAAGTTCAGTGTAATTTCCGTTCAGTGTAATCATCGCGGACTAGTATCAGAGAGTGGTAGACGAGGTTTTTTTATGGAGACTGGAAGTTGTCAGAAACAGAGAAAAGTACCGATTAAACAAGCACAAGTGCAGCAGACGTTGAACGAGTGCTTGAATCATTTCGACAAAGTCCCAAAAAAATCAGTCCGACATACATCGAGAAAGCTGGGACTACCAACCACCACTGCACACAGGATTTTGCATAAAAGACTGAATCTTTTTGCCTACAAGGTGCAGATTCTGCATGAACTCAAACCAAATGACGGACCCAAACGTAAGGAGTTTGCCTTGGCAATGCTCAGTCACATAGAGGATGATGAAGATTACCTGAAAAAGGTCATGTTCACAGAAAAAGCTTGTTTTCATGCATCGGGAAAGGTCAACCGGCACAATGTGAGGATCTGGGGCTCTGAAAACCTCCACGTGGTCATTGAACACATGCGACAGTCCAAATGTCAATGTGTGATGTGGCCTTCTCCATGACCGCTTGGTGGGTCCGTATTTCTTTGCGGAGGATACAGTGACCTCAACAACTTACATGAACATGTTGGAAGGCTTCGCCTTCCCACAGATTGAAGACCTGAAACCCGATACATTTTTCAACAGGATGGCACTCCCCCCTCTTTGGGCTTTAGTCGTTAGAGCCATCCTGATTTAAAATTTTCCAGGTCGCTGGATTGGCCGAGATGGATCAACCGCCTGCCCCCCACGATCACCAGACATAACCCCCCCTGGATTTTTTTTTCTATGGGGGTTTTTCAAATATCTTGTTTACAACACCAAGGTGGCAAACCTGCAGGATCTTCGTTCTTGGATCACAGCTACATGCACAGTGGTGGACACAAACATGCTAAGCCGAACATGGCAGGAACTCGTGCACCGCCTTGATGTCCTGTGTCTGACAAACAGAGCTCAAATTGAAGTGTATTGATGGTGTGCGCAAAGCATTTTGAGTTTCGGTCGACCTTTGCTCCTTGTCTAAGGGTTCGGGAATGGAGACATGCATTGTTTTGAGAATAGTCTATGCATTCCCTGGGTGATGTCTCCACATTTCCAACTATCTCTTTCTATCAAACCCCAATTAGTTCATTCCAACAATCCCCAATCAGTTTGCTCCGGAAATCCCCAATCGGTTCATTCCAGCAGTTTTTCTCAATCCACTCTCAGTCTGCTTCACATAACCTCAATTCATCAACCCCTCCTTAACTTTCAATCCCTCCATTCAACTCCACAATCGGTTTATTCACTCACTTTCCATTCCTCTGTTGAACCCTTCAATCGTGTTATTGCCTCACTTTCAATCCCCCCGTTCAACCCCGCGACTGGTTCATTCTCACTTTCAATCCATCTATTCATCCAACTCTTCAACTCTCATTATGGAAAATTAACTTCTGGCCAAACTCAGACCAGCAACCGAATCTTATATTAGTAATAATTATTCTTTTTGGCAATAATCCTCCGGACCAGCCGTCTTATCTCACAGATTAGGTTGGAAATTCTATTTTTAAAAATAATTGTGCAGCCATGTCGGATCAATGCAAGCAGATCACCCAGGTGGGTTTAATTAATGACACCTGGTGGTCTCAGGTCTGGAGGTTAGGAAGCAGGTCTGAGGAATCCCGTCGTGGTAACCCCTGAACTCAGGTTCGATAACAAATATATACATGTATAATAAAAAGAATAATAATTTTTATTGTCCAGTATGCAGGGAAAAATCTTCTTCATATTCCATCTAAATATTACATAGACATATATGCTTGAAAAACTAAACAAACTACTGAACCAATCAAACCAAATTTTGCATGTTTCCCAAGGGTACCCCAACTCCCATGTATAGTTTCTGTCGAGGTAGCATATCTGGAGTAGGGGGTTCAAGATTGGGGAAGGCCCCAATTTTCTCTATGTAAATGTGTATGTTATAGCATCCCTGGTGGTATCCGGAATACAAATCATCTTATATGACGAAAGTTTAAACAACTTAACAATATGCTCTACAGTGACGTTGAAATCTGAGTGAGAATAATTCAAAGAATAATTTCTTTGACGAGAGACCATCCCGAGAGACTAGAGACCACCTGCCCAAGTGCAAAGCCAGTGGAACTGGTTGCTCCACATTGAAGGGGGAAAGGGGACAAGTTGAAAGGAAGTTAATGCAGGTGTTAGATAACAAAAGAGAATGGAAAACAGATAAAGAAGAAAGTGAAAGCACAAAGCCGAGGCCAAATGATGATCAGGAAGTCATACAGTATCGAGAGAGAACTACGCATTTGTTCCACCTGTAGGTCTGTTCGCTCATTGGCGCCATCCTTCAAGCACCTCCATTTGCCTATCCATGTGCTTTCACATGAGAACAGCAAGTATACCATACATACTTATCATATTATATACCATACATACTTATACATACAATTATACTTTATACATACTTTCTTATACATACATATACATACTTATACATACTTTCGGTTATATACCAGTTACTATGCGATTACATACCATACATACTTATCGTATTATATACCATACATACTTATACATACCATACATACATACTTATTATACATACCATACATACCAGTTACTATGCGATTACATACCATACCATACATACCATTACATACTGATCGCTCCCATTAAGATACAGCATAGCTGGATGGGATACCTTAATGGCGGTTCACCACCGAAAACCTTTCGGTTATATACAAGTTACTATGCGATTACATACCATCAGAGTCATGAGTGTATGCAGGACTCACTGCGTTGCCCTGATGAGCCCCAAAATGGCGAAACCAGGTCGGTAACTGTGAGTTTTACATACACTTATGACAGTATCTGAACTAAGATCAAAATTCTGCTCTGTCGGAGGGTTCTCTTGAGAGCTTGACAGGCAGAGCGTATGTACATGGCAGTGACGTCATTACGTGCGCTCATCGAAAGCTAGAGAACTGAAGATATATTTATATATATATATATATGCAGGGTGAAAAGAGAGAAGAGGAGACCAGGTAATCATCAGTTCCTCTGTCTGGTAAAACACCATGCCAGTGTGTTTCACCTGCGAAATAAACACAAGTTTGGACATTGATCGATTAAACAACCCCAGGGTTTTGTGACAGTTCCTTTGTTCTTTTTTGCTTCTCAAATTCCCTGCCCTCACCCTTCCATGTAGAAACCAGGCTTGGGGCATTAAATAGGTAGATTAAGATTTGTATCAAAGTTGTGTGTCTTGTAAGATCCCAATTGGGAAATGTATAATCGTAGGGCTATATATTTGCTTATTGAGATATTGTTGCTGCCACTATTTCTTATTTATAATTACATTTATTGTATGTAATATAACGAATGGAAATGCTTTCTTTTCCACCTTTTGAGTGCAAGTAGAGTTTCTGCACACGGTAACATCAGCCAATCGCCGATCGGTCGTTGGGGGCATGGCTTCAAGGACGATCAAGGACACTTGCTGTTGGGAGCAAGGCTTTGAACTCTGCAGGACAACAGTACGACAGAGTTGTGTGCTGGTGATACATTATGCTTCAATAGTTTCATATCCAGCAAACAGGCTCTAACACTTGCAGGTCGAATTATTTAGTTCTGTTGTAAAAGGACAGTAAACATTGCAGGAGGGTTATCATCTTATCTGATCACCAATGGATGCTGACCTTTCATGAATGCTTATCATGTTGGTGAGCTCCATCTACAGGGAAATTGGAATTTGAAGAGAATATCAGCCTTAGGCCTATTATTTGTGAATGACATTTATAAAATTCTTAACTTCCACAATACAGATGGAACAGCTGGCTTAACATAATCTCTGAAAGATGAGGTGCTTTACAATGCTGATAAGAAAAGGAAAATATTAAAGGATTTATTGGTGAAAATAAGAATGAATTACTGAACAGAGGGCAAAACGTTTATTCAAAATAAAGTACGCCTTTAATACATAGGAAATAGGAAAAATTAATTATTGGTTGCATTGCAAAATAAAACAAAAAGGATGGGATTCTTTGTATAACAGTCGGGAAAAAATGGAATGCACTCAGGAGTCCATAATTCATGGCGCAGCTGCCTAGACTTTCTCCATAGAAAGAAAGTTATTAATTAAAAAAAAAAACCTTGACAGCAGCAAGTCAGATGACAATGTTGGCTGGAAGTGTGGAGGCAATTTACAAATTCGCTTTCAGAAAATTAATCAAAACTGGCATCAGTTGCTGAACCAATTCCTGTCCATGCACATTCTAGTCTTCAGCCTTCTCCTACATCATCCAGCCTACAAGTAGTGACGAAAACACACACTTGAATGGGTAATGTAAAGGGCGTTTCAAAACACCAGAATCATAGGAAATACCCTGAATTAATGAAAAAAATTGAGCCGATGCCTTTGAGGTGAGTAGGATATCGTGGACTGATATAATGACCCCTCACATGGACCAGATTTAACACCACTTTTTTCTTTGGGGACACTTAAATTCAGCAGTTTATACCACATGACTTGTAATTTATACTGTTGAAAATCTAAACAAGAAGACGTTGTGCAGAGCACCATACTTGCAAAATCCACCCCTCCCCCAAAAAGAAGGTTGCCATGGATACATCAAATTGTCCATTTCATCAAGATTAAAATTGACGATCTTAAAGCTGGGGTCAATCGGAATAAAATTGATGATTTTTCAGATGAAAATTGATCATATTAGAAGTTTGACCTTGAGTTGACCTTTGACCATTTGACCTCAGAAATAGTTGGTTTACCAATTCAGTGATGCACTTTGTAATTGCTGTTTAATTTCCCAGTTATTAGGATGAAAATTGATGATTTTTCAGATGAAAATTGATGATTGTAGAAGTTTGACCTTGAGCTGACCTTTGCCCATTTCACCTCAAAATAGTTTGTTTACCAATTCAGTGATGCACTTTGTAATTGCTGTTTAATTGCTAAGTCAATCGGATGAAAATTGATGATTTTTCAGATGAAAATTGATGATTTTGGAAGTTTGACCTTCAGTTGACCTTTGACCTTTTAACCTCAAAAATAGTTTCCCAATTTAGTGACTCAATATGCAAATGTTGTTCAATTTTCAAGTCAATTGGTTGAATAATGACAATTTTAGAAAGTGACCTTTGACCTCAAAATAAATAGGCATATTCCTTATGACCAACTCTACCAACTGGTGAAGTTTCATGAAGATCGGTTTAAAATTGTGACCTGTAGGCCACTGACATACAGACAGACAGACAGACAGACAGACAGACAGACGCACAAGACCAACCAATATACTTCAAAGTCTTCGATTTTCGCAAGTAATAATGACATCACAAACTAATGTGCTAAAATGTATGCGTCATCGTTCTGAAACGTTCAAATAAACCCACATACATGAACTGATATGTATATGCACGTCAGTAAAATTAATATCCCTACGATTCCAGACTTTTGAAACACCCTGTATTGAAGGCATGCACTTTCAAACAAATACAAAGGAAGGAAAAAAAAAATCCACCAACCAGGTCAAACACGATTGTATACAGGGAGGGAACTGTAATATGCATGGCAATCGGATAAGGTAAAGTTTATCATAAATCGAGATGATATGATAAACCAGGATGTTTAAAACTTTTTCTATTCTCCTCCCGAGATTGCAATCTAGTTATCATACATGGCTGGACATTAAAAAAAAAAAATTCTAGAATTTAATTCTTGTAAGAAATTAGGAATCAATTCCTCGACTGCTTGCTTTGACCTGTGGCTTTGAAAAGCATCATGAAGGTGAGACATCAGCCGAAGAACATCGTGTTCTGCAAAATCCACAAAATCCACCCTCCTAAAAGTTCATTTCAAGAACATCGTGTTCTTGAACGACACAACAAATAGTTTTCTGGAAACGAATCCATAATTCATTCCAGGGAGGTAATGATACCCATCTTAATACGAGGTGGGCCTCCCATCGTTTCTTTGATGGGTTTCATCAATCAATCAAAAGACAGCATGTTGTACTTCAATATACTTCATGTCTATCTGTGAGTCTCAATGAAGACGTAAAATCAAGTGAAATACCTGAACAAGGATCTTTTACAACACGTAATTGTTGTCGTCGTGGATGTTGTTGTTTGTGTGCTCCTTCTATATACTTTTATACATTTTTATATTGCTTCGAGGTATACATATTACTGTGGCGGACACAAGCAAGGTACACGAATTCAGCGCACCAGCAGGTGGCGTCAACGTCCAGGCGGGGAGCTGGAATGCATGCCCCGCCTATCGACCGATCGGCCATGCCCGGGGACGAGGCGTGGCCTCGGCACATATATGCGAGCTCCAAGCTTGGGCCGGCCCGCCCAGTGCTGCAGTTCGAGCTTTTATAATAAAGACTTGGTTTTATCAAACGCGTTGTGGCTTACCTCTTTGGCAAGCAAGTTGTGTGCGCAGCACCACACTTCACTGGTGACCCCGATTGGTTCAGCCGTTGCTGACCACCGAACGCGCCATGGCCAACAACGCTGTCGCGGTAAAACTCCCAGAGTTTTGGGAAGCACAGGCCGATGTGTGGTTCGTGCAGGCCAAAGCGCAATTCCAGCTTCGAGGCATAACGGCGGACGAGACCCGTTACTACCACGTGGTCGCCTCCCTCGGGCCCGGCACTGCCGCCCGAGTCGTGTCCATCCTGCGGCACCCGCCGGCCGACCACAAGTACGGGGCGCTCAAACGTCTCCTCATCGCCACGTTCGGCCTCACTGAGATCGAACGGGCCGACCGCCTCCTGGACCTTCCCGAACTCGGCGACACACGACCATCCGTGCGGGTGGATTATATGCTGTCGTTGCTGGGTGACCAAGCCCCGGATTTCTTATTCCGGGCGCTTTTCCTACGCCAGCTACCTCTACAGGCACGCCTCGTGCTGGCCGGTTCCAACATAAGGGAACCCCGCGCCCTGGCCGTAGAGGCCGACAAATTCTTCGCGGCTTGCGACACGCGGGCGAGTTACGGTGCGGCCGTCGTGGATCCCGAGGCTGATGCTACTGCGTCCCTCGTGGCCGCTGCCGCGCCCCGCCCACCACCACCGCCGCCGAGAAAACCGCGGCCGCCGCGGCCCCCGCAAGCCTGGTGCTATTTCCACGCCAGGTTCGGCCACAAGGCTAAGAAGTGTTGCCCGCCGTGCTCGTTTCGCAGGTCGAGAAACGACCAGGCCGGCCCCTGAGCATCGGCCATTCCGGCAGCCTCCTATTCATCACGGACACCTTGTCCAGGCACTGTTTCCTCTGCGATACAGGAGCGCAGGTAAGCGTCATCCCTGCCTCCACGTCCGACAAGCGAACCGCGGGCCGGGGCCCCGCTTTGCTTGCCGCCAACGGTACACCCATCCGCACGTTCGGGAAGGGCTGCCTCTCCCTGCGGTTCGGAGGGCAGCACTTTCAATGGTCGTTCGTGACTGCTAGCATGCCCATGGCATTGCTCGGTGCGGACTTCCTATGTGCGAATGGCTTGTTGGTCGACGTAAAGCGCAGACGGCTCGTCCAGGCCGAAACCTTTACCTCGCTCGCTTGTTCGCTGAGCAGCTTGTTGAGCGGCTCGCCGAGCGGCTTGCCAAGCGGCTTGCTGGACACTTCCGTCCCGGCGAGTTTGGTTTGCACGCTTCCGGCAGCGGACGACTTTACCCGCCTCCTCGCCAGTTTCCCGGCCCTCACGCGGCCCACCTTTTCAGCGGTGGCCGTTAAACACGGGGTGGAGCACCACATCCCCACGGTCGGTCCGCCGGTCTATGCCCGGGCACGCCGGCTCGAGCCCACGAAGCTCGCGGTGGCGAAAGCGGAGTTCGCCACGCTGGAGCGGCTGGGGATCGTGCGGCGCTCCAACAGCGCGTGGGCTTCCCCGCTGCACATCGGGCCGAAGCCCGGCGGGGGATGGCGGCCGTGCGGGGACTACTGCCGGCTCAACGATGCCACCACCCCCGACCGCTACCCGGTCCCACACATTCAGGACTTTTCCGCCCGGATGGCCAACACGACCGTGTTTTCGAAGGTGGACCTCATCCGGGGCTACCTTCAGGTCCCCGTCCAACGTCCCGAAGACGGCCGTCATCACGCCTTTCGGCCTCTTCGAATTTCTAAGGATGCCCTTCGGGTTGAAGAATGCGGCTCAGGCGTTCCAGCGGCTTATGGATAGCGTCTTGCGCGACTTACCTTTCCTGTTCGTCTATCTGGACGACATCCTAGTCGCGAGCGCGTCCCGGGAGGATCACCTGCTCCACCTCCGCACGCTGTTCGAACGCCTGGGCCAGCATGGCCTAATCATCAACCCTGCCAAGTGCCGTTTCGGTGTCACCACCATCGACTTCTTGGGGCACCGCATCACCGAGCACGGGGCCGTCCCTTTACCGGCCAAGGTGGAGGCGGTCAGGGATTTCCTGCGGCCCCGCACGATCAAGGGGCTCCAGGAGTTCCTAGGCATGGTAAACCTTCACCACCGCTTCGTGCCCCACGTCGCCCAGCTCCTCCGCCCCTTGCACGAGGCCCTCCGGGGCAAGCCGGGCAAAGGTGACATCGCCTGATCGGAGCCGATGGCCGCGGCGTTCGCGGGCGCAAAGCTGGCTCTGGCCGATGCCACCATGCTGGCGCACCCGGCGCCCGATGCACCGATCACCCTCACCACCGACGCGTCGGATTACGCGGTGGGCGCGGTGCACGAGCAATGGGTGCGTGGTGCTTGGCAACCGCTGGCGTTTTTCAGCCGGCAGCTTCGCCCGCACGAACGCCGGTACAGCACCTTCGACCGTGAGTTGCTCAGACTCCACCTGGCGGTCCGACACTTCCACCATCTGCTGGAGGGCCGCCCGTTCACGGCCTAAGTTGACCACAAGCCCCTCGTGTTCGCGATGGCCAAGGTCGCCGAGCCATGGTCGGCATGGCAGCAGCGCCACCTCTCTGCCGTGTCCGAGTACACGACGGACATCCGTCACGTGGCGGGTAAGGACAACCCGGTGGCGGATTGCCTTTCCCGGTCCGTCGTGCACGCCGTCCACCTCGGGGTCGACTATACCCGGATGGCGGAGGCCCAGACCGCCGACCCCGGCGTCCAGGCCTTGCGGACCGCCGTCACGGACCTCCGCGTCGCCGAGGTGCCGTTCGACGCCGCGGGCACGGCCCTCCTATGCGACGTCTCCCTCGGCCAGCCTCGCCCCATCGTGCCCACTGGCTGGCAGCGCCCGGTGTTCGACGCCATCCACGGCCTGTCCCACCCTGGCGCGAGGGCATCCCAGAAACTCGTCGGGGCAAAGTTCGTCTGGCATGGCCTCCGGAAGGACGTCCGCGACTGGGCCAGGACGTGCCTCGCGTGCCAGCGCGCAAAGGTCCACCGCCACACCCAGGCACCGTTGGCCCCATTTACGGTGCCTGAGCGGCGGTTCGACCACGTGCACGTCGACTTGGTGGGACCTCTGCCCCCCCTCGCGATGGTTCACCCACCTCCTCATCATGGTCGACCGCACCACACGGTGGCCGGAGGCCGTCCCATTGGCGGCGACGTCTGCGGCTGAGGTGGCGCAAGCCTTTATCGCCACTTGGGTTGCCCGGTTCGGTGCCCCCTCGGACATCTCGTCCAACCGCGGCCCCGAGTTCACCTCGGCGCTCTGGGCCGCGGTGGCGCAAGGACTCGGGGTGAAGCTACACCACACCACGGCCTACCACCCCCAGGCCAATGGCCTGTGCGAGCGCTTTCATCGCTCCATGAAGGCCGCGCTCCGGGCCAGCCTCTGCGACGGCGGCTGGGTCGACAGACTCCCTTGGGTCCTTCTGGGCCTCAGGGCGGCGCCCAAGGACGACCTGCACGCGTCCTCGGCGGAGCTGGTCTTCGGGCAACCACTGCGGGTACCGGGTGAATTTATCCCTGACTCCACGGCTCCTTGGTCCGCGGCACAGCAGCGCTCCGCCCTTCAGGAGACCGCCCGGAGGTTCGCCCTGGTGCCAACGGCACACCACGGTTGCCCGCCTTCCCGCTTCGCACGGCAAAGTACGTGTTCATCCGGCACGACGCCCACCGGGCACCGCTACGGCCCCCGTACGACGTGCCCTTCCGCGTGTTGGAGGCCGGGGACAAGTTTTTCACGGTCGACATCGGCGGTGCCCCGGATCGCATTTCCGTGGACCGCCTCAAGACGGCCCACCTCGATCCGAACCACCCCCCGCCAGCGGCTCTGCCTCTGAGTCGAGGCCGCCCCCCGGTGGTCGGACCCCCGGCACCCCCCAGCCCTGCCGTCCCGCCACCCCCCAGACCGGCACCCATCGCCAGGGGGTGTTTCGGCTGGGTCATCCGGCTTCCCCGCAAACTCACCCTTCAGGTGCATGGGAATTCTGGGGGGGCGCGTGTGGCGGACACAAGCAAGGTACACGAATTCAGCGCACCAGCAGGTGGCGCGAACGTCCAGGCGGGGAGCCGGAATGCATGCCCCGCCTATCGACCGATCGGCCACGCCCGGGGACGAGGCGTGGCCTCGGCACATATATGCGGGCTCCAAGCTCGTAGCTCGGGCCCACCCAGTGCTGCAGTTCGAGCTTTTATAATAAAGACTTGGTTTTATCAAACGCGTTGTGGCCTACCTCTTTGGCAAGCAAGTTGTGTGCGCAGCACCACACTTCATTACTATATTTATTTATTTTTCATTTCCTGTCTCCGTAAGGGTCCCTGCTGTCGTAGAATAATAAATGTTACTGTTGGAACTGCTACATTAAAGCTCGAGGTTACACTTCTTCTTCCTCAATCGCAGAAACAATTCTCGCCCAATCACACTTTTAAAGGAGGCAAGTAAACGTGATTAAAGGAACGCATTTTTGTTCAAAGTGAATGGATCATTAGTTTTCCGACCAAGTAAATGGATTGTTATATTAGTTTTCCGACAGTACAATTTGTATTATATTCTACGAAAGCAGAAGGTTTATAATAAAGCGTTACAGACAAAGAAAAACTCGGCTCTTTTTATATTACATATAGATTAGTGCTAGAAGCATGAAAATAAATTGTTTGATAAATATCAATTCTCACCCATCCCACCCTCCCATCAACACTTGATCCTTCTTTCCCCAAACCATATATTCTCTTTCCTCATCCTCCCTTCTGCCAAGTTTTATTTTCTAAAAACCCCTCACGACTTCACCCTCACTGCCTACGTAATAAACCCTTATCATAAACTTGGAAGAATTATAAGAACTAGGGCATGCCCGTACTATATATATATCTAAAATTATATCCCCCCCCTCTATTTACATGAAATGGTTTGGTCCATTCGCAAAGCCAAAGCGAACGGCTTGCGAGTACGGTGACAATCCCCCCCCTCTATTTACATGAAATGGTTTGGTCCAAAGCGAACGGCTTGCGAGTACGGTGACAATCCCCCCCCTCTATTTACATGAAATGGTTTGGTCCAAAGCGAACGGCTTGCGAGTACGGTGACAATCCCCCCCCTCTATTTACATGAAATGGTTTGGTCCAAAGCGAACGGCTTGCGGAGTTTGGTAAAGAAATCGCCATAGCTCGGTAACTACTTGTCCGATTAATATGAAACCTTGAAAAGGCACATCCTCGGGTCCCCAGCAATATACCTGGCAAGTTTCAAGTATATCGGACCCGTGGTTGTCGAGAAACAGCGGTCACAGACAAACACACAAACACACAAACACACAGACACACAGACACACAGAGATTACTGGAATTATAGATAGATAAGATGAAAAACAAAATGACAATCTTCGACATTGTCACATTCCAGATTTCTCCAGGTACATGCAGGCCATGCTCCAAGAATTGCATCCAAAGCTAAGGATACTGTTCTGGATTATCATGGACAAGTGATGTGTTTTGGTTCTTCTATTATAAAATTATTCATTTGTATAGAAAATGTTTTTGTACCGTCATCATATATGTTCATCCAGACGGTACGTATACCACATGTTCCTGTGCTTTCTCTGTACAAGACTACAACTACAAGCCAATTATTCTCCCCTTCTTGTAGGGATGGCCTGGGAAAGCTTTTGGCCCAAGTATTTCCCAAACTGGCTGGCCAGGCCTGTATTTAAATGAAGGTGGCAGAATTTTTTATTATTATTATTATTATTATTATTATTATTATTTGTTAAGGGTGCCAGCAATAACTTACCTACTCGTTGCAAAATAAACTATGGGATCTTAAACGTCCACAAACCAATGCTAGTAGTAGATGGGAGACCCCTCTTAATGTCCATTTAAGTAACAGCGCACTGTGATGCGACGCATCTCTGTACAACACAAGCTGTATAGTGTATATATAAATACTGGCTTGAGTTCTGCCTTCTTTGGATTTTTGTTCCAAACTATGGAGTAAATTATTTGTCAGTCTGTCTCTCGCATGCCCTCCTTTCGTGCTTCTTTGCATTCCCTTTATCTTTGAGCTACCCACACACTTCCACAAAGTAATACGACTCCTATCCTTCCCATCTTCATCCATTTGCCCCCATTCAGCCTCTCTATATATCCACCCCAATTGCTATACCATGACTCCATGAGCCTAGATTTTGTAAACAAGCACCACCTCATCCATGTCACTAAAGGGGGTAATGGTGCGAGGCTCTCCCAATTAATATGCAGACATCAAATAATGGAGGAAAAGAATGGTGCACAAGTAGCACATTCACATTTGACCTATATAGTGCCCAGATTAGTTTCCCAATCAGACTATAAACTGTTGGATTGGTCCTTCGCAGAGTTGCATCCAAAAGAGTACCGTCTCTTCGATGGATGTTAAGTCTTATCTGAAAACATATGTTGGTGGACGTTAAAAACATGTTAGTGCCATCATATGTTAGTGTTAAAACGATACGTTAGGTGAGTTATCGTCAACTCCATTAATACATTCCAAACTTCTTCCCAAATCAGCTTCCATCGAACGTCAGTCCTAGCCATCGTGTTCGTGAAACACTTGGTCCAATGTTACATTCTTCACGAGCTGCCCACCCCATAACTAAAAGCTGTTGTACGAAGACACACGGCACGATGAAATGCTTCACATCCAGTTAACTTGTTCCTCGATTGCGACACAATTCTTGTAATATAAAGCGATGCTGTTACTTATCAAGCTTGCATCGACCCGCGTACTCTGGTAAGCCAGCTAGACTAAGCCAGTCTTACTGACGATGGTGATGATGATGAACACGAGACCCTCCTAAAAGTGTTATGATGTGCAGGTGTTTCCACCAACCTTGGAACAGCATTTCCACAATATCTCTTTATTTGCCTCTCATAATTTGTTAATAACGAGAGGCAAATGTTAAAAATTATGAGAGGAGACTAATGTTAAAAATTCCATGGACAAGAACGACATATAAATCGGTGGTTGAAGAAATTAGACCACATGTACATTAGAAGTGCTGATGCTAAAACAGACATCGTGCATGCAGAAAACGAAAGTATGGAGAAGTCAACCATGCTGGTTAGGGTTGAGGGAAGAAGAGAAAGAGGCAGAGCTTGCAGTGCTGGACGGATGGGACAAAGGCCTCAACTAAGCTGTCTCTGCCAGAGCTTTGGGGCATAGTGCACGATAGATATGTTTGGAGAAATCCGGTCATGAATGTCACCAAACGTCGGACATGACTTGACAGGACTCGATAACTAGATAATAAATTATCCTGTCCCATATTTACTTACAAATAATATGTTACATAATGTGTTTATTGCTTTACTCGATGAAGATTCAGCACAAGTTAGAAGAGGGAACAAATCGGAAGCATTTTTAGACATTGTAATTTTTTTCATCTTTTTTGTACACTTACGTATTCAAAGTATACTAGCCATTCTTCTTAGCAATGTTGCATGAGTAATGGATCGAACAGAAGTTTATTAGGCAAGGGTGAACCACCTTTAGAGGCTATTTTTCCCCACAGAGCGGGGCCTTTTTCGGGCACCGTGGTCCCCTTTTTGAAGCAATGTTTTACGGCCGGATGCCCTTCCTGCCGCCAACCCTGTTAGTCGCCGCTTGCGACACACAGGGAATTACCAGTGAACTGGTACTCAATTTGCCGACCTCGAAAGGATGACAGGCTGAGTCAACCCCTCTGGCGTTAATTCAGCGATCGACCGGGATTCGAACCCAGGATCCTAGGATCCCAAGCCGGCACCCTAACCGCTAAGCCAACACCAGGCTTTTATTAGGTAAGGGTGGAAGGCTTGGGCATTGAAAGCTCAAATCCCATCTAAAATTGAGAAGGCTCAAATCAAAGGTAAGAGCATTCAAATCGAATACAATTGAACTACCTCTTTGCCTCATATTACAGGAACGAGAGCAACCCAGCATTACACCTTGACATTGTGAAGAACCAAAGCCCCGTTTCTAATAACGCATCATTGCTGTCACAGATCACATCCAATCTAACCACCTTTGAGAAGAAATCCCTAAGTTTTGCCCATTCAACTCTTCCAGGTGCAGAGCCTGAATATGTACGATCAAAAGTACAAAATATGATAGACATGGCTGCTTTTGTTTCCACCAAACACCATGACAAGGATGGCCATGGGCCAGGATGGCCTTGCCGCAGCGTCTCCTCATCATCCTCCGATTCAGCCACAAATTGTGCCCCCTATCCGAGGCGCCGGTGCAGTCATCGACATGGTAACTTCCATTATTAATGCCCTGCTTTGTGAGCCACTCTCTGCGCTGGCAAGGTCGCAGGTAATGGGCAAAACGGCAAGATAGTTCTCAGCAAAAAGGTGTTCACAAAATTGGCTTTCAGATATCAAGGCTTCATTGTTTGCTAAAAATAATCCTTCACAAAAAAAAAGATTTAAAAAAAAGGTTGCTTTGGAAAATCAGGCCAAGTGCTTTGAAACTTCACCAGATTAGAATTTTGATACACTTTAAATGGGGATACCAATGGTGCAAGTCGGACAACCACATTAAATGTCCCAGTAGCATGAGCATCTCACACTTTTAAACATGGACTTGTCTCCCAATTAAAGCATCCTACAACTTCCAAGAAAGCATCTCAAAATGAAAGTGGACAAAATAAGAAAACGGAGGAGATTAATAAATCCGGCCGTCTCGTGTTGCGCGGCAGAAGGGCTAATAAGGCCTATTTTTTCTTACTATGACTTTTCCCTTTGACATTTTGAACCGATTATTAATTATTCCTCTCGATATTCTCATAATGAAGATTTGTTGAAAATTTGATCACAATATCTCAAATGGTAAAAGAGCTGTGCCCTGGAGACACAGACACAGAAAACCTCTCCCCCTATTCAGGTGTGACGTGCATTATGTCAATTCGCCTGTTAAACTGTTGGAAATCAATGCTCATGTTCACCTTACACAGCCATCCTGGTGACTTGCCCTTCGTCATAAGATACAGAGTTATCCCATGACAAATATAAAGAGTTAAATGCCTTGTTTGCTCAACAGCAGAGTGCGTTGTGATAGACCTACAAACAACCACAGGTTTCACCAGTCTTTGCTCTTTTGGCAAAAAACTCCTTTTGTGCAACTCATTGATGTGCCAGGTGCACCCACATAATGATTTATCAGCAGGAATTCTGGCATAGAGGCGTTCATCCATTATCCCTCAGAAGGTAGTGTTCCCCCCCCCCCAGCTCCCACCAACTCCCCCTGGCTAGTCAGCCAAAAACATTGCCAAGTTTCTGATTCCGGAGTTCCTCTTGAGACGATCGATCAGCAGAATAGAAAGATTGATGGTTCAAAGTTCCATTGTCCCATAAACGCAAAAGGTTCTTCGTTGAGATAGACACCAAGCGAGAATCAATGTAGTAACATTAAGCATCAGCACCCAATCACCCTCAAGGAAAATCTTCAGCTGGAAAAATCATGTCGTCGGCTTTCTAGACTCGAATGATCAAGTATTCACCTCCATCCAGCAAAAGCATGATGAGGTTGATTTGGCAAGTCTAATCATCGTGCAGGATCTTCTTCACCATAAAGAGGGACAACTTCAACTCTCTTGTCCAAACATCCTTAATCTTCTTGGACGATTTGATTTTAAAAAAGGGTAATCTACTACATCTATTACTTTAATTCACTCCGTATTTGGCTTTAATTCACTGCTGGACAAGAGAAGGAGAGGGAAAATCTCCATTATGTTAATTCCAACAAATTAATTTCACGCAACTAAAAAGGATCCGATTAGCGTGCTGAATGGGCCTTGCTTTTAATGCATCTTTCAAATTTAACAGTTAACAAATCATCACCGAGGCAAACCAATGAATTTCTAACCAACATGACATCCTAAAATATGGATGTAGGCTTAGGATCTAAAATGATAAAATATGGACGACAACCAAGCACAGAGAAGAAAGAACTATTCAAGATGGCGACTATGAGAATCAAATCAATATCCTTCACAATGAAGAGCAAAGGTGGACAAAAGGCTTTCGTTTTCAGCCATTATCCACTTGGTGGACAGGCTGGGTTTGTGACAAGGCCGAGTTGAATCAATTTTGCTGAAGATCCGAATCCGAATATGAGAATTTCTTAAGCGATTCCTCATCATTGAGAGATGGGCCAAAAATGATATTTCACATGATATTTCAAAAAGGTGTGGACAAGTTATGACAAAACTAGGTACATGAGAAGTATGTGACAAGAACAAGCCGATTAGATTTTGGTTCAGGTCCGGATGCAGATCCGGCCGATCATTGTGATACAAAACGTATACGGTTTAACCTGGAGGAGGTATGCGCTCCACTGAGTGTTGTCCTCGTTATTATTATTCCATGTACAGTTAAGCAAAATGGCTACCTCTACCACCTGACCTTGTGTTACTCTGAGCGAGTTAGATCTGAGCAAGTTGAGCATTTAACGGATTGATATTTGAATGTTGAGATGGATTAATGTAATGGTGCACCACAAGGTGTAACGTCTCTTGGCCATGTCAGGTATAAAAATAGAAGATGGTTACATTTTTGTGGAAGTAAACTGATAAATTATATTGAACCACGTGGTAGCCAAGCACAGGAGTTGAGGCCCCATGTTGTTCGCTACACATGGTGAAACCCTTCAGGATACAAGACAATTGATTAAATGGATTTCTACAAGTAAGCAGTGTACTATCATGTCCCTGAGTATAATCTTGGCTCCCTGGTGAATACCTTGTCATTGTACCGTTAAATGAAATGTCGCAGAAAATCCACCTCTGCCAGTTGATTAGTATCAACCATCAACATGACTTTCTTCAACCTTCAACAACATTAAATTATTTTTAAACAGCACATGGATATTCTGTGTAAGACCCTTGATATCTATTTATTTTCCATATTTTGACAATATTCTGATGTAAATCCTTTGTAGGTCACTCTCCTCCTTCTAAGCCATTACATTTGTAGCCTGAATCAATTTTACAGTCACATTGTAGAGGTTTGTTATAATGCCTTCAATGAGCCCCTTGACAATATTGTGTCATCTACCACTCAGCCTGGGTTGCCTGACATTTTTACAGCCACCATTGATTTAGCAATTACTTCACCTGCTGTTCTCGTGCTGGTCCAGAGAGACAGTGCTCGGGGAAGCACCAATCGCACCCCTTGTTAACACAATTATGATGCTGATTCTCTCGTTGGCTGTTATCTCCATATGAGGGATTCAGAAGGTGGAACGGAGCCCTCCCAGATCTCAAAGTATCCATGTCCGTGTGTGTGTATGTACAGTCACGTGAAAAAGTAAGTACACCCCATGTAAAGTTTTGACTTTTTCAACATATTTCAACATACAGCTATTTGATCTTCATTTCAACAATATTGATAGATAAAGGTGATATAATATAACAAATATCATGAAACATTTACATTTTGTAGTCCATTGTATAATTTAAATAAACATAAATGCAAATTTCGCATGTGGAAAAAGTAAGTACATCCTTGGCTCTAATAGGTGGTATTGCCCCCTTTGGCAGAAACAACCTCAAGTAGGCGTTTCTTATAACTGTCTACCAGTCTCTGACATCGACTGGGAGAAATTTTTGCCCACTCCTCCATGCAGAATTCTTTCAGCTGTGTGATGTTTGAGGGGTTTCTTGCATGCACAGCTCGTTTCAAATCCCCCCCACAACATCTCGATGGGATTTAGATCCGGGCTTTGACTTGGCCATTCCAGAACCCTCCATTTCTTTCTTTTCAGCCATTCCTTGGTGGATTTACTGGTATGTTTAGGGTCATTCTCATGTTGCAAGGTCCACCTTCGGTTGAGCTTCAACGTTCCGACAGATGGCCTCACATTATCCTCAAGCACCCTCTGGTCCAATGAAGAATTCATAGTGGATTCTATGATGGTGAGCTGCCCAGGCCCTGATGCAGCAAAGCTGCCCCAAACCATAATATTTCCAACAACATGCTTTACAGTTGGTATCAGGTTCTTGTGCTCAAATGCTGTCTTTGGTTTTCGCCAAACAAGTCTTCTGGTACTGTGGCCAAATAGCTCTACCTTTGACTCATCTGTCCAGAGCACATTGTTCCAGAAGTGCTGGTCTTTGCCTAGGTGTTCATTGGCAATCTTTAGTCTTGCCCTGATGTTCTTTCTGGACAGCAAAGGTTTCCTCCTGGCACACCTCCCATACAACAACAACAACAACAACAACAACAACAACAACAACAACAACAACATGCATTTTAAAGGCCATTTTCCCTGCTAGAGCGGGGGTTAGCCTTGCGGTCCCCATGACAATCTTCTCCATTTTGCCCTATTTTCTGCATCTCTCCTTGTTAACCCCCTTGCCCGCATTTCTTCTTCCACCATCTTTAGACAAGTCTTTCTCAGTCTTCCCCGTCCTCCACTTCCTTCTACATTCATTTCCATCACTCTTCTCAACCAGTCACTTTCATCCTTCCTCAACACATGACCAAACAATCTCAACCTGTTCCTCTTCACAGCATCAATCACAGGCTCTATTCCCATCATCTTTCGCAATTCATCATTTGTCTTCCTCTCTCTCAACGATACTCCACACATCCACCGAACCATTCGCATTTCCACCCTTTCCAACCTTCGTTGCTGCTCTACGTTCATTACCCATGTCTCGCTCCCATAAATAATAACACTTCTCACACATGCAGCATACACCTTTCCCTTCAGCTTCAACGACACTCCCCTCATCATCAGCACGCCACTCAGTTCCCGAAACTTCTTCCATGCACATCTCACTCGAGCAACCATTGCCGAGTCTGATCCACCTTCTCCATTCAGCATGTCTCCGAGGTAGCAAAATGTTTTCACACCTTCCAGCTTCACGCCGTCTCCAAGATCCAACTCAACATTTCCTCCATCTGCAGCTCCCTCTGTGCACACCTTACATTTGAATGTAGCTGCCAGACTGGTTAATGACCCTCTCAGACCACTTCATTTTTGATGAACCCACTCAGCGCACATTGTACATTGAATGGAGTTCACTCCGACACCCTTCCTACACAGCACAGGGCCACTTCCCAGTTCTTTCCACCTCACCACATGCTTTACCACTTGCCATCACCTTCATCTTTCCGATATTCACCTTCAGACCTTTTGTCTCCATACATTCCTTCCACGTGTTCATCTTTTCCTTCAGTCCATCCATACTTTCCGCAATCAACACCAGATCATCTGCATACAACAACTCCCACGGTAAACCCTCCTTTACGTTCTGAGCCAGCACCTCCATCACAGCTACAAATAGTAGTGGACTTAGTACCGACCCCTGATGCACTCCCACCTTCACCTCAAACTCACCACTGTTCCCGTCCTTCGTCCTTACAGCTGTGCGTGCTCTTTTGTACATTGCCATCACTACTCTGATCAACCATTCCTCCACTCCTAACTTCCTCAATGCCCATGTCAATACTTTGCGTGGTACCCTATTGAATGCTTTCTCCAGATCAACAAACCCAAGAAACAACTTCTTCCTCTTCTCCATGTACTTCTCCTGCAACTGCCTCACAATGAAAAGCGCGTCTGTCGTTCCTCTTCCTGGCATGAATCCAAACTGCATTTCGTCGATCTTCACTTTCTTCCTTATCCTCCTCTCCAACACCCTTTCCAATACCTTCATTCCATGCTCCAATAACTTTATCGCTCGGTACGAGCCACACTCCAGAGGGTCACCTTTCCCCTTGTATAGAGGGACGAGGGTACTCAGTTCCCAATCCACTGGAATGCGGCCTTCTTTCACCACCAGATTACAGATCTCTGTCATTCTCTTCACACCCCAACTTCCTGCTGCCTTCAACATATCTCCCACAACTCCCGTCGGCCCTCCCGTTTTTCTACCCTTCATTGCTTTTATCGCTTGGTTGGGCTAGCGGCTAGGGTGCCGGCTTAGGATCCTAGGATCCTGGGTTCGAATCCCGGTCAATCGCTGAATTAACGCCAGGGGGGTTGACTCAGCCTGTCATCCTTCCGAGGTCGGCTAATTGAGTACCAGTTCACTGGTAATTCCCTGTTTGTCGTTAAAGGCGGCAAAAAGGGTTGGCGTCAGGAAGGGCATCCGGCCGTAAAACATTGCTTCAAAAAGGGGACCGAAAAACAACAACAACCACGGTGCCCGAAAAAGGCCAACCCCCGCTTGCGGGGAAAAATGGCCTCTAAAGGTGGTTATTTATATTGCTTTTATCGCTTCCTCAACTTCCTTCTCAGTTATCTTCTCTGCCGGTCCTAAAACTGGGTTACTCTCTATGTTGCCATCCCATTCATTCTCTGTATTCAACAGCATTTCCATATATCTTTTCCATCTTCCTTTAATTCCATCTGGGTCGACAACGATTTGTCCCACTTCATCCTTCAAGAAACTCACCCCCATCACATCACACCTCTCTTTCGCTATCTGCTTTGCCATCCTGAATACTGCTTTCTGACCCTCTTCCGAATCCAAGCGTTCTCCGAACATTTTCCTACATGCCTCCTGCGCCTTTGCTACCTCTTTCTTTGCAGCCTTCCTGGCTGCCTTATAACTTTCATGCTCTGCTGTTTCTGCTCCCGTACCCTTCGCCTTCTGCCACTCCTTGAACTTCTTCCTATTCTCGTCAATCCTCTTTCCAACTTCATCATCCCACCACCATGTTTCCGAGTGCCTCTGTGGTCCTTTTGTCCATCCACATACCTCACCAACGGCTCCCAACAGACTAGCTTTCATCGACATCCAACCACTTTCAAGCTCAACCACATCATCCTCGACCCTACTCAGCCTCTCTTTTAATGCCTCCCTTACTGTCACCTCTTTCAACCTCCACACCTTCATTCTCGGTTGGTACTTCACCCGCCGAGCTCTCCTCGCACCTTTCACCCTTACGTCGCAGACAACCAAGTGGTGCTGTGAAACAGCCTCCTCCCCAGGGATCACCTTTGTGTCCCGGAGGTGCCCCCTATCTCGCCTACGCACCATCAGGTAGTCAACGGTTGTCGTCGACCCACCTGACGTGTATGTAACAAGCTTATTATCCTCTTTCTGGAACTGAGTATTACAAATCAACATAATCAGCTCCATCAGCAAACTCCAAAATCCTTTCACCTTCTCCATTTCTCACACCATATCCGTAACCCCCATGAACTCCGTCAAAACCATCCATACTCCTTCCCACATGTCCATTTAGGTCTCCTCCTACCACAACAACTTCCTCATCTTTCACGTTTTCCATCAGCTTCTCTATCGCACACCAGAACTTGTCCTTTTCTTCATCGCTTCGACCAACCTGCGGATCATATCCCGAGATGACGTTCACCAAGAGCTTTCCAATCATCATTTTCACCATCATCAACCTGTCACTCACTCTCGTCACACTCACCACACTGTCTACAAACTCCTCAGAAAACAGGACACCAACACCATTCACGCCCTCCAGGCACCCTTGCCACACAAACTTGTATTTCTGTCCCTGCCTACCCTTCACCATTCTCACACCACTTCCCTTCCATCTCGTCTCTTGCACACAACATATGTCCACTCTTCTTCTGACCAATACTTCCACCACTTCTCCTAATCTCCCTGTCATTGTCCCTACATTCCATGTCCCAAACCTCAGAAACCGATCTCCACTTCGGGCTGTACCCTGCCCATATGTAGTTGTAATTGTCATGGTTCCCTTTTTGAGGCAATGTTTTTATGGCCGGATGCCCTTCCTGACGCCAACCCTCTTAGTCGTCTTTTACGACACGCAGGGATACGGTGTAGCTATTCTTATCCAGGGTACACACCTCCCATGTAGATCAAATTTGTGCAGCCTCTTTCTAATGGTAGACTCGTGCACTTTGACATCAACAGTGGCAAGAGCTACCTGTAGGTGCCGTGATGACATTCTGGGGTTCTTAGAGACTTCTTTCAGCATCTTGCGGTCTGCTCACGGGCTGAACTTGCTGGGGCGGCCTGGCCTGAACAAGTTGGCAGTTGTTTGGAATCTTCGCCACTTGTAGATGATCTTCCGGACAGTTGAATGATTGATTTCAAATTGTTTGGAGATCTTTTTAAATCCCTTCCCATACTCGTAGGCATCTACAGGGTGGGCCATAAGTAGCCATACATAGGGTTTTTAAGTGGTCACAGACGTACAGCCACAGATGAAGATACAACAGACAGAATACTAACAAAGCTTACACGGAGTCCCCTAAAAAGTACACGACGGTTGTCTGCAGAAAGCGGTGTCAGCAGCTCGAGTATCAGGTGCATTTTGAAAGCAAACAAATGGCATCCATACAAATTGCATATGGCGCAGCATCTGAGTGAAGACGACCCGGATAGACGGATGGAATTTTGTGAATGGGCATTAAGCAAATTGAACGATGATGCAAACTTCTCATCTGGGATCTTGTTTACCGATGAAGCCAATTTTTACATCAATGGGGAGGTTAATCGGCAAAACTTACGTTATTGGAGTAATTTCATAAAAGTGTTTATTTTCCCTATGTATGGTTACTTTTGGCCCACCCTGTATATCCTTCTTTCTGAAGGCTTCAGAGAGCTCTTTTGATCTAGGCATGGTGATGCCACACACTTCAACAACAAAGAGCTAACCAAACTAATGTCTGAGGTTTAAATAAGACAGGTTCCTCCAAGATACTCTCTTCTTCTTTCGTGAATCATCAGATGGCCAGCTCAGTGTCGTGCAGCCATGCCCTCGTCTCTGGTCCTACGTCGAAGAGGCCGGCTTCTGAAGGTGGTCTGTATCGGGGGCAGGTGGTAATTATGTGTTCGGCAGTCTGCTCAGGCTCGCCGCACTCGCGCGCGGCGCTGTCTGCCAGGCCCCGCATCTTCAGCGATGATTTGAAGCGGCCGACCCCTGTACGTAGATGGTTCGGCAAGGTCCATTGCAGGCGTGGTAGGTCTTCTCCTACGACGCCACCTCCTGGGTCCCAGATGTA
Source organism: Myxine glutinosa (assembly GCF_964187855.1). Lineage (NCBI taxonomy): Eukaryota > Metazoa > Chordata > Myxini > Myxiniformes > Myxinidae > Myxine > Myxine glutinosa. The sequence goes on from NC_136273.1 coordinate 71,097,101, forward strand.
GCGTTGAATGCGGGTGGGCCCAGCCGTTTCCCACACCTGCTTCCAAGATGCCGCCAGCCATGCGCTTCTAGACGGGTCCTCAGGGATAGAACTGAGCATATCTTGTGCCGCCTTGTTGTAGGGATGGCGGGACTTGAGTCTGCTTGGAGGCGCCACTATCGTTGTGGTGTTGTGCAAGATGTGCCAGTCGTGTTTCTGGGCATTCCTTGCCAGGGCGAGGGTAGCAGCCTCCCGTCGGAGGCCGGCCGGGGCGATTCCCACTAGGACTGGCAGGTGGAATGCCGGGGTGGGCTTCAAGCAACCAGCTACAATGCGAAGGGCGTTGTTAATGGCAACATCAACCTTTCTCACGTGTGGGCTTCTGCTCCAGGCTGGGGCGCAGTATTCAGCTGCAGAGAAGACCAGGGCTTGCGTGGATATTTGTAGGGTCTTGGCGGAGGCTCCCCAGGTCGTACCAGCGAGACGTCGGATAAGCGAGACCCTTGATGTCACCTTGGCCTTAACTGCTTCTAGATGTTGCTTGAAGGACAGTATCCGATCTAGGCATACACCGAGGTACTTTGGGGCTTGCTGGAACTCCAGGCGTTTGTTGTCAACGAACACGTCCAGTTCCCTTTTTGCTTCTCTGTTGTTAAGATGGTATGCCGCTGACACTGTCTTACCAATGCTGAGCTGCAAACGCCACCTCCGGAGGTAGGCTGCCAAGGTGCCCATGTCTTGGTTGATACCGCTTTCCATCGCCTTCCATGTTGGTCGTCGCAGCATGATGGCCAGGTCGTCCGCGTAACCGTACTTTCTGGATGTTGTATCCGGCAGGTCGTAGATGTAGATGTTAAACAGCATCGGCGAGAGAACAGAACCCTGCGGGACACCATTCCTCAGTCTTCTGAGCCTGCTGCGCTGGCCATCGCTGGTCTGTAGGACGAAGCTGCGGTTTGACAGCATCTCCATGATGAAGTTCACCATATGCCGGTCCGGGATTGTCCTCAGCAACTTCAGGTGAAGTCCACGGTGCCAAACGGTGTCGTATGCAGCTGTCAGGTCCAGGAACACTTCGCCAGCTTTCTCATTTTCCTGGAAGCTGTCTTCGATATCTTGTGTGAGTAATGTTACCTGGTCCACTGTTGACCTGCCACGACGGAAACCGGCTTGTTCCCGCGGGAGCTGTGGGTACACCACTGGGTCGATGCGGCTGTGGATCATCCTCTCCAGAATCTTAAATGGGACGCAGAGCAATGAGATCGGTCTGTAGGACTTGGGATCTTCCGCAGGTTTGTTCGGCTTTGGCAGGGCTATGACGGAAGCATGGCGCCACGTCTTCGGGAGCTTGGACCTTCGGAGGCACGACGAGAAGAAGATACTCTCTAATGATGTTCTAATCATTTGCACCTGAGCTGGTGCACCTGATTCTAATTTTAGATATTTGAAGTAGTGATAAATGTAGGGGTGTACTTACTTTTTCCACATGTGAAATTTGCATTTATGTTTATTTAAATTATACAATGGAGTAGAAAATGTAAATGTTTCATGATATTTGTTATATTATATCACCTTTATCTCTCAATATTGTTGAAATTAACATCAAATAGCTGTATGTTGAAATATGTTGAAAAAGTCAAAACTTTACATGGGGTGTACTTACTTTTTCACGTGACTGTACATGTGTGTGTGTCCGTATATGCATGTATGTGTGTAAGTGCCCGGTGGGCGTCCCCTATGGGCTGGTGCTCCTGCCTCACACCTAGCTCGGCTTCACGCTGTTGAATCCAAAGCTTTCAGAATCATTGGAATCTCCCGCGATGAAGCTATCTCTGAGGGCCTTTCACTCACTCACCACAGGCAGGTAGGTGGTCTTTCTGTCTTCTACCGACTCCTCTCCGGCCTTGCTCCCCCAGCTCTCTTTGTGCTCTGTCCCCCAAATATTCCTACAGGTCGCACAAGATCTGCCAGCAACCCTCTGATGGTTAAACTGCCGAAATCTCGGCTCTCTGCTCACCTTCACTCTTTCATTCCTCTTTTCTCCCGCCTCTGGAACAAACTCCCACACTCCCTTCAATCCCACTCCTCCCTCCAGGTCTTTAAAACAGCTGTTCACCACCATCTCTTATCTTCCTCCATCCAAAACCTTGATCTTTTCTACCCCCACTAATTCACCCCAGATCCACCTTGTTTGAAATTCCAACTTCTTTCCTGGAAGTCCTGGCAGTGTCCATATGTTTTATACCTCTCCCACCCCCCCCCCCTCCCTTCCCATGCCTCGCCCCCAAAGCCCTCTCCCTCCCACAGATCTCTCGATGTCTCCATGTCTCTCGGTCCCTGCTCTCAAATGTTGTGTTTGTGTCCTTCCCCCTCTCTCCCCATCTTGTCTACCGCTCCCGATGTTATTTGTTTTATGTGTCGGTTTGTCTGTTTGTCTTTCTGTGCGATTAATGTTCGCTCTTTCACGAGCCTCGATCTTGTATACAAAAAACACAAAAGAAAACAAAACAAAAAAGTGTGTAAGTTGTTGTTGTTGTTGGCTGCTATCTCCACGCGTGGGTGGGTTTCAGGAGATGGAATGGGGGACAACTAAGTCTCAAAGTATCCATCTCCGTTGTGTATGTGTGTGTATGTGCATGATATGTAAAAATAATTAATAAATACTTACCCCATCCCCACCTTCAAGGCTAATGTTATCCCCCTTTCTAAACTAGTGCTTCACCCTATGGCTAATGCTCATATGCCCCATATGCTTCTCAATGTGAGTACTCTCATTGTGAGGAGAAACTAAGCCATCATTTAATGGCAAGGTCTGTCAGTCCATCATTCAGCTCAGGGGAAGAGGATCAACTAAGTTTTAAACATTAAATGGCTGGCAGGATGGTCTACACTCTGGAGGTTTGCACACTTTTTCCTCAAAGCTATCGAGCTTGGGTTCGAATCTCCACTCAGCTATAACCTGTCATCCTGGTGTTTCGCAGGTATTGTGAGGCATAAATGTGTGTGCCATCCCTAATGGAATGGGGGCCGAAATGGGATGCGGCTTATTTTTCAAGTTGGTTCACCCTGACTCCTGTAAAGCCACAACCATTGTATAAACAAAGTAGGGACCTTCATATATTATTATTGAAAGCTTGAAGATTTTCAAGTGTGTGCATGTCCACACAATCACAAATTTAGTAATACAAGGAACACCCATTTCTTTCTTATTTGAGTAGCCTGTGGGTGGGGAATGGTGGAGGGAGTGGGTGGAGGGGGGTAGGGGGGGGGAGAGAGGGAGCTATTGGGGAATGTGGCACAAATACATGCTGAATCATGGCTCGTATTTCCCCATCTCCAGCAGGAGTCTGTCAACCACTTGCACTGTGCCATGTGTTCGGGTGAAAATCACCACTTCTCAGCCCCTAGGGGGGGTGGGGGGGGGGGATGTAGGGGACTTCCTCTTTTTGTGCACATGACCTGACCCTGATACACCCACCCAGCACGTATGCAGTATTTGGTGCCGATTAGGCCAGCCATGCCTCCCATCGCTTCGCTGACGGGTTTAATCAAAGGTCAGCATGTTGTACTTCCCAAAACATATTGCATGTCCATCTGTAAGTGTCAATAAGTATCTAAAATGAAATAAAACACACGAAAAAGGATATTTTATAACACGTCCTCCTTTCTACTTGTGTATTCCTTCTGTGTACTTTCATATTGCTTCGAGAAGTATTACTATCTATAATTTTGTATGCTCCTCTTATATCCTTCAGAAGTCTAAAGGATTCCTGCTGTCACATAATAATAAATGTCACCGAATGGAACTGTTACATTGAGCTCCCATTCCCATCTTCTTTCTCAATCCCAGACAGTGGGGCTTTTTAAGACAGACAGCATTAAGATTAAAGGTAGACAAATTTTCGTTCCAAGTAAATCAATTATCAGCTTTCCAACCAAGTAAACGATTATCAGCTTTCCAACCAGGTAAATAGATTATTAGCTTCCCAACCAAGTAAATGGATTACTACCTTTCCAACCAAGTAAATGGATTATGAGCTTTCCAACCAAGTAAATGGATTACTAGTTTTCCAACCAGGTAAATGGATTACTAGTTTTCCAACCAAGTAAATGGATTATTAGCTTCCCAACCAAGTAAATAGATTATTACCTTTCCAACCAAGTAAATAGATTATTAGCTTCCCAACCAAGTAAATGGATTATTACCTTTCCAACCAAGTAAATGGATTATGAGCTTTCCAACCAAGTAAATGGATTACTAGTTTTCCAACCAGGTAAATGGATTACTAGTTTTCCAACCAAGTAAATGGATTATTAGCTTCCCAACCAAGTAAATAGATTATTACCTTTCCAACCAAGTAAATGGATTATGAGCTTTCCAACCAAGTAAATGGATTACTAGTTTTCCAACCAGGTAAATGGATTACTAGTTTTCCAACCAAGTAAATGGATTATTAGCTTTCCAACCAAATAAATGGATTATTAGCTTTCCAACCAAGTAAATGGATTATTAGCTTTCCAACCAAGTAAATGGATTATTAGCTTTCCAACCAAGTAAATGGATTATTAGCTTTCCAACCAAGTAAATGGATCATTAGCTTTCCAACCAAGTACATGGATTATTAGCTCTCCAACCAAGTAAATGGATTATCTTCCCAACCAAGTAAATGGATTTTCTTCCCAACCAAGTAAATGGATTATTAGCTCTCCAACCAAGTAAATTGATTATGAGCTTTCCAACCAGGTAAATGGATTACTAGTTTTCCAACCAACTAAATGGATTATTAGCTTTCCAACCAAGTAAATGGATTATTAGCTCTCCAACCAAGTAAATGGATTATCTTCCCAACCAAGTAAATGGATTATCTTTCCAACCAAGTAAATGGATTATCTTTCCAACCAAGTAAATAGATCATTATCTTTCCAACCAAGTAAATGGATTATTAGCTTTCCAACCAAATAAATGGATTATTAGCTTTCCAACCAAGTAAATGGATTATTAGCTTTCCAACCAAGTAAATGGATTATTAGCTTTCCAACCAAGTAAATGGATTATTAGCTTTCCAACCAAGTAAATGGATCATTAGCTTTCCAACCAAGTACATGGATTATTAGCTCTCCAACCAAGTAAATGGATTATCTTCCCAACCAAGTAAATGGATTTTCTTCCCAACCAAGTAAATGGATTATTAGCTCTCCAACCAAGTAAATGGATTATGAGCTTTCCAACCAGGTAAATGGATTACTAGTTTTCCAACCAACTAAATGGATTATTAGCTTTCCAACCAAGTAAATGGATTATTAGCTCTCCAACCAAGTAAATGGATTATCTTCCCAACCAAGTAAATGGATTATTTTTCCAACCAAGTAAATGGATTATCTTCCCAACCAAGTAAATGGATTATCTTTCCAACCAAGTAAATAGATCATTATCTTTCCAACCAAGTAAATGGATTATTAGCTCTCCAACCAGGTAAATGGATGATTCGCTTTCCAACCAAGTAAATGGATTATTATCTTTCCAACCAAGTAAATGGATTATTATCTTTCCAACCAAGTAAATGGATTATTATCTTTCCAACCAAGTAAATGGATTATTATCTCTCCAACCAAGTAAATGGATTATTAGCTCTCCAACCAAGTAAATGGATTATTAGCTCTCCAACCGAGTAAATGGATTATTAGCTCTCCAACCAAGTAAATGGATTATTAGCTCTCCAACCGAGTAAATGGATTATTATCTTTCCAACCAAGTAAATGGATTATTATCTCTCCAACCAAGTTAATGGATTATTAGCTCTCCAACTAAGTAAATGGATTATTATCTTTCCAACCAAGTAAATGGATTATTAGCTCTCCAACCAAGTAAATGGATTATTAGCTCTCCAACCGAGTAAATGGATTACTAGCTCTCCAACCGAGTAAATGGATTATTAGCTCTCCAACCGAGTAAATGGATTACTAGCTCTCCAACCGAGTAAATGGATTATTAGCTCTCCAACCAAGTAAATGGATTATTAGCTCTCCAACCGAGTAAATGGATTATTATCTTTCCAACCAAGTAAATGGATTATTATCTCTCCAACCAAGTTAATGGATTATTAGCTCTCCAACTAAGTAAATGGATTATTATCTTTCCAACCAAGTAAATGGATTATTAGCTCTCCAACCAAGTAAATGGATTATTAGCTCTCCAACCGAGTAAATGGATTACTAGCTCTCCAACCGAGTAAATGGATTATTAGCTCTCCAACCGAGTAAATGGATTACTAGCTCTCCAACCGAGTAAATGGATTACTAGCTCTCCAACCGAGTAAATGGATTATTAGCTCTCCAACCAAGTAAATGGATGACTAGCTTTCCAACCAAGTAAATGCATTATTATCTTTCCAACCAAGTAAATGGATTACCAGCTTTCCAACCAAGTAAATGGATTACCAGCTTTCTAACCAAGTAAATGGATTATCAGCTTTCTAACCAAGTAAATGGATTACCAGCTTTCTAACCAAGTAAATGGATTATTAGCTCTCCAACCAAGTAAATTGATTTATTAGCTCTCCAACCAAGTAAATTGATTATTAGCTTTCCAACCAAGTAAATGCATTATTATCTTTCCAACCAAGTAAATGGATTACCAGCTTTCTAACCAAGTACATGGATTATCAGCTCTCCAACCAAGTAAATTGATTATTAGCTCTCCAACCAAGTAAATTGATTATTAGCTTTCCAACCAAGTAAATGCATTATTATCTTTCCAACCAAGTAAATGGATTACCAGCTTTCTAACCAAGTAAATGGCTTATCAGCTCTCCAACCAAGTAAATTGATTATTAGCTTTCAAATCAAGTAAATGTATTATCTTTCGAACAAAGTCAATGGATTACTAGCTTTCCAACCAAGTAAATGGATTATTAGCTTTCCAAACAAGTAAATGTATAACTAGCTTTCAATCCAAGTAAATGGATTACTAGCCTTACAACCAAGTAAATGGACTTTTAGGTTTCCAACCAAGTTCATAGAGTATTCGCTTTACAAATAAGTTCATCGATTATTCACTTTTCAATGGTACTATTTTTATTATTCCACCAATAACATGTGTGTATGCTTTTAGTAATACATGCACAAAATATATTACGGAATTTTCTTATCTGTTGAAATTGACACCATCAGACATACGAGTATACGACCTTGGTATGGAAGGACATAATGTTGAAAAGTCTCCAGAATCACCCCAACCATGATGGGATGCAACGTGGTGAGAAATAATTTTCCATGCTATATATGTATTTGCATAAATGTCAGATTTAGGTTTGGTTTTATCGCCGATTTCAACCAAATAACCAACATGTCAAGATTATTATTTTGTGTGCTATCATATGAATGAAATGCTTACTATTTGACCAAGTCATGCCCTAATCTATATATTAAGGTATCCGTATTTCTCCATCCATACCTCTGCCACACTCTTTTCGCTGGGACGTCATTGTTGCATTATGCCTAGCACTAGGCTTGGCCTTTTTGGCGTTGTATTATTCATGACTCAATGGGAATTTAATTTTGCAAATTAAGAAAATAAAAAGACGAAACCCGTAACGTCTGATCCCAGAGACCATACAACAAACTCATAATATTGTTTTTTTTGGCAAATAAGTTTACGTATTAGTAAAATTAATGCTGAGTTATTCATGGTAACAAAATATTTCTAGAATTTTTTTTTGCAAATATCGACTGTCAATAAACTGTACTACTGTACTGTAACATATACAAGTTGTTGTTCAACTACCGTCAACGAAGGGATGGGTTCAATGCTAGTGATTTATAAATTTAGTTGGGATTACAGCAAAGTATGCTTGGACAGTATTTGTGGATGGACAAATTTAACATGACGTTTTAGTGAACCCCTCTATTCGTGATTTATAAGTGAATCCCATGAACCCATATGCAGAATTTAATAATACCGTCTCCAAAATCAAATCTAAAACATTTGAATCATTTCAAACTGTGCAAGTGACCACCAAATGTGGGCAAACCAACACTATCAAGGCAGATTGGGATCTGTTCAGGTGACTTATGAGTGCTACTGTGAGTGGCAGAGAAATTAACATTCCCTTGTTACAAAGGCATGAGCTAGCACCTGTATCCTCGTCACTGGCTGCACTTTAATAGAAACCTCAGGAAAGCAGACAAAGCCCCTCTTTCCCAGATACTTGTTGAAACACACGAGAAGGTGAAACCAATAACGAGGGATCCCCCTTGAGTGCTGGTAGATTCCATGGAGCCGGTGCAAGTGCAAACCAGCTAATGCTACAATTGGTGACCTTGCTGATGTTTTTGCTGAGCCATTTTCAGCCACTTCTCAGAATCATGCAGAGTGGATGTGGCATTTGATTCATATTGAATTGAGTCAGGGACATGGGCACGGCATACAAACAAAGGAAGGAAAATTTGCCGATTTTTTGATTCTCGGAATATCCAGCTGCCTCGGAATATCAATATCCTCGGAATGTTCAATATCTCGGAATATCCTGGCCAAATTCCATCAACAGGATTGAGAATAAAGGCAATTTCATTCAGTTCCTGCCCAAATAACTTTTGTTACAGGTAGGAATCTTACTATAATTCACCAAATGTCCGTCTGTCCGTTCGAAGGTACCACAAAAACGGCTGAACCGATCGCAACGATATTTTGGGTGGGTAATTCTGGGACCCCTGGAGTAAAATAGGCTATATGGTTTTTCCAATTTTCCAGTTTTTCCAAACACGATGGAATAATATTTACCGATATGAACAGTGATGTGGCTTTTGTTGAAATTCTACAAATACTGTTTATTCTACGTACCAGGAGAGAGTAGATCGACTCCTGACGAACTCTTCCTCTATAAACGTGCGGCTCCGAAGTAACATGGCAGCGTGTGCAAAGCGACTGAGAAGCAGGTGTAGCGGACGCTTCCGTGTTACAGATTCGGTGCGCACTCTTCACACATAAACGTGCGACTGAGAAAGACGTGTAGCGGCCACTTCCGTTTTGCAGAATTCAATATTTTTTCAAAATGGGCGCCATGTACTGTTTAGATTTTGATTTGCGTGTGATATGATTCAACGGATGTTTATATGAATCGTTTAAAATAAAAAAAGCCTTCAATTTCTGATATTTTGCCTTTTCATTTGGGCTTTCCAATTGAAGCCCCACCCATAGGGCAGGTACCGTTACTAGTTAACCTAATGGAGGATTAAGAATTTGTAATTGTAAGAAGATGTGATAACAATTAAATTTTGTCTTCAACAGCAACCTCGTTGTTGTGCTCAGATGAAGAAGCACACAGTAGATTAGTTCTTCATGTATTTGATGTTGCTCACAGGAACTTCCAACGAGTTATAGTCTGCAACAGGAACAATGATGTACTTATTGTACTCATCACCTATAATCAGACACCTGAAGAGGTATGCATGGATGCTGGAACAAAGAAAACCTCAATACATCCCTATACATGCTCTATTGTATAATCTATCTGTCTACAAGCATCAGTTTATGATCGAGGAACTACTTAGTTCAATTGAATGTTATATTTTGAACACAAATCGGGAAAAAAACCTGTAGTTTTAGCAGTACTTTGGTGCTGAATATGTCCAGATCTCACATGCAGAGAGGAGCGAGATAAGTATTTTTTTTTTTTACTCTGTCTGCCTGGCAGTCAATCAAAATTGAAAATCATTCCAAACAGGAAACGTCCTGTTTTTAAAGGATGTCATAACCGGCACAAAAAAAACAGGCACGAAGAACGAATGTGACGTGTTAAATAAGGTGGTGTAAAATACGCTGAGTAATCGGTGGTAAACTTCCAAAAAAATATGTCTACAACTTTTAAAATCTTTATTTTATTTCAAATGAATTATATATTTGATCCCTGTGCAACAGAAATCACCTTTTTGGCACTTTCAAAATCCTTCCATATAACACTACTTGGAAAAATTATTATGGCATCACGACCAATCAAATTTGCCGCTCGCTGACCCCACCCATGTCCTTGTTTCTCCAAGACTGTGCGTGATAAGGTGTTCTATGAACTCTCTAGTTACTTGTGTAATCATTGAATTGTTTGATAAAATATGTGAAAAAACATTATTGTTGTATTTATTTGAATATGTATCATTACTGAGCTGCGCACACATTTGGAATTCTACAACCGGGTAAAAATAGTGCGTCTCGATCCACACTAAAGATGTATCCTGGTTGTAGCTGTAAACCTTTTGGGGTAAATGGAACTTCCAAATGTATCCCTTGGCACCCAGTCTATCAAATGGATATTCAACTGGGTGTCCCATCTGCCAGCATTAGTTGGTGGATGTTAAAGATCCATCTTCAACATGGATCCTTACTGAAGAGGTGAGATATTACAGGCACCCTGAAACAAATGGCAAATTCCTGCTCTAACCTGCAGGGGGCACTGCACATGTAGCACCCCCTGGCAATGGTGCAAATCAGCAGCCACATGCTGCACACAAAAGGAAATGTAATTGATGAACATTATATACTGCACTTGAACCTGAAGATTTCACAGTACCAGCATGTCAAACTTATCTTCATACTATCGGATGTACATGCCGACCTGCAAAACCACGGATACATGAGGGTTGGCTGAATAAAGTCAAATGCTCTGAGAGGCCAAAATGGACCGCTGAGCATGGACGTCTAAATCACCAGATTTTCGCATCCATTCTAACTGCCCTCAGAACAGAACAGTTTCTTACAACTCATGGCAAGACAAGAAGATGCCCTCACATGAATAATTAATGGTTTAATAAGAATGGTGACAATGAAAATTACACAGGAATTAAAATTTTGAAAAACAATATATGCAATAAATTACTAAAGAGGATCAGAGGCACAAATCCCGATGGAGCCGCCCTACTATAGCTACGGACCAGTGCAAAAATTAAGGGACGGCCGGCGCAAAAGCAAACAGAAAAAAAACAACAAAGAAACCTCAGAAACAGGACAAATAATAAATATAAAGGTAAGGTAAGAGGGAATGGCATGACTGTAGTGGTAGCATGACAGAGCTGGGCAATGGGCATCATGCGGCCACAGCATTACAACGCCCCGTACACAGGCGGTACAAAGTTGTTCTGATTGAAGATACACATATGCCTCGAAGCTCAAGGAGGTACCAAACTCTGGGAGTGTCACAGATGTACTGCAGCCGCTCAAACCAATGCACCAGCCTCACTCTCTTCCACCACACTCACAATTTACCCCTATACCTGACCACCAACCCCACAGGCCAGCTGTCCAAGGGCATGGGTGTATACAGTAACAATGTACTAGAACAGCACTCGGTAGAGCGCATACCTCTGCCAGGCTGAACAGTTGATGTTTTGTATCCCAATGATGGGCCATATCAGGATTCGGACCGAAATCAAAATCTAATTTGCTTGTTCTTGTCACCTAACCAACTCATCTACCAAGTTTAGTCATACCCCGTCCATTAACTTTTTAAAATATCATGTTATATATCGCTTTTCGCCTGATCTCTCAATGGTGAAGAATCACATGAAAATTAAATAAATCTCGTATCCGAATCCATATTCAGATCTTCACCGAAATCGAATCGATTAGTCCTCGTCACACACACAATCTGAACACCAAGTTTCGTCCAAATCCGTCCATAACTTTTTGAGATATCCTGCTATATATAGTTTTTGGCCCGATCTCCCAATGGTGAAGAATCACTTTAAAAATTCTAGTAGCCGAATCCGAATCCGAATCTTCAGCAAAATTTAATAATTTCGTCCTTGTTACATATGCTACCTCTCTGCCAAATTTTGTCCGAATCCATCGACAACGTTTTGAGATATCATGTTCACAAATAGACAAAAAACAGACGGGTGAAAACAAAACCGACATCCACCTTCGGTGGCGGAGGTAATGAGGATACACATTCGGTGGCGGAGTTACTATATAATTGTAACTGTGACGTGGAAAAAGGGGAGTAGGGCTTGTATAATATATGTGGGAAAGGTTATGCACAAATTTTATGGGGAACGCATGGAAAAGTAGGTCTTATACGAGCCTCGACTAAGAATATAAAAAAATTCCCCCAACCAAAACCTTGATCTTTTCTACCCCTGTTAATCCAACCCAAAGCCACGTCCTTCAAATTCCCTGTTCTCATTCCTGAAAGCCATTGTAGTGTCCATCTTGTTTATACCATGTACCCCGGCCAGCCCTCTTTCTTCTCCACAGATCAATCGATGTACCTGTTCCCTACTGCTGTTGTGCCTGCCTCTCTCCTCCCCCTTTGTCTCCTGCTCTCATTATTATATTTTCTTTGTGTTAGTTCTAATACGAGCCGAGACTGAGAATCAAATAAAAAGTGCAAATGTCATTGGGGACGCATGAAAAAGTGCGAAGGTCAAGGGGACGGAGGTAAACGTGCAAAGGTTAGGGGGAAGGATGGGAAAGTGCAAAAGTTAGGGGGATGGATGGAAAAGTTTGACGGTCATGGGGGAAGGTGGAGGAATTGGCAGATAAAAAGGTCAATGGTTATGTGGGGGTGGGGGAGGACGGGAAGAGGGGAGTGAAAGTGAAACATCAGCACTTGTATTGCATTTCAATTAATCAAGGCGATACTGTACCTGTAATGCGATTGGCCCTACTCTTATATTATTTTTTACCGAGCATGGGGGAAATGATGAAAAGATGAAGGCAGAAAAAAACAAAACATGCGCGATCCAGAACCAAAGTAAAGGTCGTGTGTCAAATGCAACAAAGCAACGCACATCATTATTCCATTGATGTTATGCATTTGGTGAGCACTTGTTTATGGGACCAATATTTCTCAACCACCGCAGACAGTGCTACCCAGTTTATTGTATTTGGAATAGTTGGGCAATACGGAACAACTGCATTTCAGATTACCGAATGAACATTTTTCTTTAGTTTCACCGAGTCAAACCATCATCTTGTTTACTGACCGTGTGGCTTGTTGTTGGGAAGTGGTTCGAGCAACGTCCACTTGGATGAACGCCATACACTGTGTGAAACAGGTTATGGCCGAGGATTTGAATGTAATGATACTTTCTCATAAAAAGGCAAACCAAAAAATATATATATAAAAAGAAGAAGAAGAAAATGATGATTAAGAAGAAGGGGGTAAGCAAAGAGTGCATCACACACAAACATGGCACAGGTTGGTGGGTTACTATTGGGATTAAACAAAATATGAATGGATAGGCAAACATTGGTTATAGCTCAAGATTTAGAAATGGGAGGAAGAGGAGGAATTGAGGGGTTAAGTTCACGTGTCCTTAAAACCTTTATAAAAAATAATACATGAGTAGAGCACAGGGGTTTCTAGATGTAATTGGGTGTGTGGATAAAAACAAACGAAGAAAAGTGTGGGAAAATGTTGCCTATTAATAAAATATAATTGTTGAATGAAGGTCATCAATATGCAGTAAGGGATAAAGTTATTTAATATTATTAACCTATTGCATCTATTTGTAATCTATTGCAAAATAATCCGGCGATTTTGAACTGCTTCACCAGGATTCCAAAGCGAAGGAAAACCTGAATCGAGCTCCATAATTCATTCCTCAATGGACAATGTAAGAAATGTCTAAATTAAACTTTTAAAATACATTTTGCTTGTGAGAGAGTTCTCAAATGGAAATAAGTCAAATTAATCAATATCTGGTAATTAAATCCCATGCTCCGATTTGAGATTTTCCTTTAATCCAATATGGATTTTAGAGATTGCAGTATATACATACACATACATATATACATATATATATATATATATATATATATATATATATATATATATATATATATATATATATATATATATATATATATATATATATACAGTGGAACCTTGACTTACGAGTTTAATTCGTTCTGTGACCGAACTCGTAACTCAATTTGCTCGTTTCTCAAATCAAATTTCCCCATTAAAATGCATTGAAATGCTATTAATCCGTTCCAGCCCGCCAAAAACCACACCAATTTTTTTTTAAATATGCAGTATATATAAAAATATCTCGCGCTTTATATTTCACCTGTATGCAGCATACAAGTTGGCAGGATGGCCTGGACTGGAGGTACGCACACTTGACTCTAAACTGTCCAGCCTGGGTTTGAATCCCGACCCAGCTATAACCTGTCATGTCCGTGTTTCACAGGCAGGGTGATTCATCAATGTGTGTACCGCTAAACTGGGCGCCCCGTTTGCGTCCCATTAGTTGTTGGATGTTAAGGATCTCACCGTGTCTTCCACAAAGAGAAGGCGAGCTATCGCCGGCACTCTGAACAAGTTGTGGCCTGGCATGCTCTTCTCCTCTGCCATTATATACGTCCTCCTCGGCATCTTTTTCCAGAAGAGCCCTGTCTCGTCACAGTTGAAGATTTGCTGGGGGATGTATCGTTCGGCTTCTATCAGTTCAGCAAAAGTTATAATAAAATCTTCAGCTGCCTTCACATCTGCCTCACCAAGTCGACAACACGCACACCTCGCTCATGTTTTTCGACGATTGCGTGTTTTATATCCAAGCACATCATCCTCTTCTTCTTCTCAGTACTGCCCTTGGCACTCAATTACTTAGGACCCATGGTTAAAACTAAGAAATTTTCCAAAATAACCAACATGCGAAAACAAAACAGCAGCGATATACGGCAGATATGCTTGCACGGCAAGATAACCACGTGACCGGAACCCACCTGGTGGCGGCTGGCGTAAGCTCCAAAATAACCAACATGCGAAAACAAAACAGCAGCGATATACGGCAGATATGCTTGCACGGCAAGATAACCACGTGACCGGAACCCACCTGGTGGCGGCTGGCGTAAGCTCCAAAATAACCAACATGCGAAAACAAAACAGCAGCGATATACGGCAGATATGCTTGCACGGCAAGATAACCACGTGACCGGAACCCACCTGGTGGCGGCTGGCGTAAGCTCCAAAATAACCAACATGCGAAAACAAAACAGCAGCGATATACGGCAGATATGCTTGCACGGCAAGATAACCACGTGACCGGAACCCACCTGGTGGCGAGTGGCGTAAGCTCGTAACTCAGATCTCGGCTCGCATCTCAAAGCAATAAACCGCCCGAGCGACGGCTCGTATCTCGGAAAACTCGTAAGTTGGTGCACTCGTAAGTCAAGGTTCCACTGTATATATATATATATATATATATATATATATATATATATATATATATATATATATAACAGTCACTTGAAAAAGTAAGTACACACCATGTAAAGTTTTGACTTTCTCAACATACAGCTATTTGATCTTCATTTCAACAATATTGATAGACAAAGGTGATATAATATAACAAATATCATGAAACATTTATATTTTGTAGTCAATTGTACAATTTAAATAAACAAAAATGCAAATTTCGCATGTGTAAAAAGTAAGTACACCCTTGGCTCTAATAGGTGGTATTGCCCGCTTTGGCAGAAACAACCTCAAGTAGGCATTTCTTATAACTGTCTACTAGTCCCTGACATCGACTGGGAGAAATTTTTGCCCACTCCTCCATGCAGAATTCTTTCAGCCATGCGGTTTGAGGGGTTTCTTGCATGCACAGCTCGTTTCAAATCCCCCCACAACATCTCGATGGAATTTAGATCCGGGCTTTGACTTGGCCATTCCAGAACTCTCCATTTCTTTCTTTTCAGCCATTCCTTGGTGGATTTACTGGTATGTTTAGGGTCACTGTCATGTTGCAAGGTCCACCTTCGGTTGAGCTTCAACTTTCCGACAGATGGCCTCACATTATCCTCAAGCACCCTCTGGTACAATAAAGAATTCATAGTGGATTCTATGATGGTGAGCTGATGCAGCAAAGCTGCCCCAAACCATAATATTTCCACCACCATGCTTTACAGTTGGTATCAGGTTCTTGTGGTCAAAAACTGTCCTTGGTTTTCGCCAAACATGTCTTCTGGTACTGTGGCCAAATAGCTCTACCTTTGACTCATCTGTCCAGAGCACATTGTTCCAGAAGTGCTGGTCTTTGCCTAGGTGTTCATTGACAAACTTAATCTTGCCCTGATGTTCTTTCTGGACAGCAAAGGTTTCCTCCTGGCACACCTCCCATGTATATCAAATTTGTGCAGCCTCTTTCTCATGGTAGACTCGTGCACTTTGACATAAACAGTGGCAAGAGCTACCTGTAGGTCCCGTGATGACATTCTGGGGTACTTAGAGACTTCTTTCAGCATCTTGCGGTCTGCTCTCGGGCTGAACTTGCTGGGGCGGCCTGGCCTGAACAAGTTCGCAGTTGTTTGGAATCTTCTCCACTTGTAGATGATCTTCCGGACAATCGAATGATTGATTTCAAATTGTTTGGAGATCTTTGTAAACCCCTTCCAAGACTCATAGGCATCTATAACCTTCTTTCTGAAGGCCTCAGAGAGCTCTTTTGATCTAGGCATGGTGACACCGCACACTTCAACAACAAAGAGCAAACCAAACTAAATGTCTGAGGTAAGAGGTTCCTCCAAGATCCTCTCCAATGATGTTCTAATCATTTGCACCTGAGCTGGCGCACCTGATTCTAATTTTAGGTATTTGAAGTAGTGATAAATGTAGCTGTGTACTTACTTTTTCCACATGCGAAATTTGCATTTATGTTTATTTAAATTATACATTGGACTACAAAATGTAAATGTTTCATGATATTTGTTATATTATATCACCTTTATCTCTCAATATTGTTGAAATGAAGATCAAATAGCTGTATGTTGAAATATGTTGAAAAGGTCATAACTTTACATGGGGTGTACTTACTTTTTCACGTGACTGTATACCTATACATATACATATACATATATACAGTCGTGGCCAAAAATATTGCCACCCTGGAACTTTTTTCAAATAACTCACATTTATCTCTAAATATAAGTTGAAATAACAAAAGTATTTGGTCTCCACAATTCTTTATTTCACTGTTAATATCACAGAAACTTGTATGTTTTTGATTCAGAACTTAATATACTTATTTTAAATCAGAAAATAAAAAGAAATGACTGACAAAATTATTGACAACCTAGACTTAATATTTGGTAGCACAGCCTTTGGACAAAATAACTGCAGTCTAGCGCATCCTATAGCCATGAATGAGCTTTCTGCATCTCTCTGTTGGCAGTTTGGCCCACTCTTCTTCTCCCAACTGCTCTTTTCATATCTCCCCACAGGTGTTCAATGGGTTTTAGATCTGGACTCAATGCTGACCACTTCACAACAGTCCAGCGTTATGTCCTGAACCATTCCTGGGTGCTTTTTGAAGTGTGCTTGGGGTCATTGTCTTGCTGCAAGACCCATGACCTTCAACGGAGATAAAGCTTTCTGACATTGGGTTGAGCATTGCTCTCCAAAATGCCTTGGTAATCTCCTGATATCATGATGCCATGCAGACATTCAAAGTACCCAGTGCCATAGGCAGCACAGCAACCCCCAAAACATCACTGAACCTCCTCCATGTTTGACTGCAGGGAAGGTGTTCTTTTCTTCGAAAGCTTAATTTTGTTTTCTGTAAAGATAGAGTTGATGTGCTTTACCAAAAAGCTCTAATTTGGTCTCATCTGTCCACAGGACATTCTCCCAGAAGGATTTTGGCTTGTTCAGGTGTGTTTTGGCAAACTCCAGTCAGACTTTCTCAGCAGTGGGGTCCTCCCGGGTCTCCTACCATAGAACCCTCTTTCATCGAGTTGGTGACGGATGGTGCGAGTTAAAACTGTCGTACCTTGTGTCAGAAGGACAGCTTGAATCGGTTTGGCGATTGATCGAGGTACTTTCTCCACCATTCAAACAATCCTTCGCTGCAATCTTCGATCAAGGTTTCTCTTGTGGCCACGTCCATGTCGTTTGGCTTCAGTGCCATGGGCCTTAAACTTCCTGATAACATTGCGTAAGGTGAACACAGGAACACAGGAGATGGACTTGTAGCCTTGAGATTGTCCATGCTTGGCTACAATATTGTGTCTGACCTTCTCAGACAATTATCTGGTTTTCTTTCTTTTCTCCATGCTCATTGCAGTACACACAGTGACACAAAACAGCAGAATGACTCCTTTTGTCTAGTCAAACTGGTTGAATGAGTGATTTTTATATTGCAGTCACCTGCAACTCACCATAGGTAAGTTCAATTCCAAAGTAAAGGAGAATCACCTGCTTGAAATCTAATTATTTCTAACAACTTCTAAAAGGTGCCAATAACATTGTCCGGTCTATTTTAGGATTTTTGTGTGGAATAAGCTAAGATTTAGTAATTTTTCAGCTTTTTTTTGGTTTTGTTCCATGGCAAAACCATAGAAATACATATGTGGTTCCCAAAATATATTTTTATTTTAACAATTTTCTGGAGGAAATGGTGCATTATTTGAAAAAAGTGCAATGTTTTTGGCCACAACTGTATATATATATATATATATATATATATATATATATATATATATATATATATATATATATATATATATAAAAAGAGTGGTGTATTATGGGATGAGCCCATCGATGGCTATGACTCACAACTGAGTTAGTTATATTGTACGTATTCATCATAAAAAGCTGTTTTAACTTGGGGACGTTAAAGCTTAGCCCGTCGTTCATAGCAGATGAGGGTGTCTGACCAACAGTATAGTTCAGGGTTCTGGTGATAACTAGCCTGCTTATTCGCAAAAAGCACCGGGGGATATTTAACATTGAATTTGACTTAAGTTGAGATAAAGTATAATTTGAGAGATACCTAAAAGCATCGGGGATGGAGGGATGCATGGATATTGGCAAGATTGTTAGGTAGCTGAGGTGTGGATGAGTGATTGGAACCCCGTTATAGTAGGAAAATGGGTGTTCCGGGGTGCTTCAAATGAACATTGAAGTCAATGGGAACAATAAGAATTCGCTCACTTTTTACCGCCGTCACCAAAGTTGGACCAAGGATTATGTTTTCATCCCTGTATATCTGTCTACACGCAGGATGGTTCAAAACGTTGCGGATTGGTCCGGATGAAACTGGATGGAAAGTTGGGTGTGTGACAGGATGAACAGATTCAATTTTGGTGAAGATAAAGATTCGGTGTGGAGATTTTTTTTTTTTCATTTTTAAAGTGGTTCTTCATAATTCAGGGATGGATGAGGCCAAAAACGATATATAGCATGATATTTCAAAATGTTGTGGATGGGTTATGACAAAACGTGGTGGACAAGTTGGGTAGGTGACAAGAACAAGCCGATTGGATATGTTGTTTGACGTCTGGATGCAGATATGGCCTATAAGTGGGATACAAAACATAAATTGTTCAACCCGGTGGAGGTATGTATGCACTCTACCGAGAGCCGTGCGAGTTTAGATACGTTTTCAAGGTCATATCCGGTTTTGATTTTTTTTTCACCTTTCTCAATTTGACTGGTAGTTTTGCCACAAGAGATTCATGATCTGTACCACAATCTGTACCTGGCAGAGTAGTGGCAGATTGCACAGCATTTCTCCATCTTGTATCGATTAGCCTGTAGTGAATTTGATTTCTGCATTTCCCATCAGGTAAAGGCCATGTGTGCAGTCCACACTTGGGTTATTTGAACCATGTGTTTGCAATTACAGAACTCCAGTGTTCACTCCCTTGGCTCATTTCAGACATGAAGTCTGTGCTTTCCTGCAATCCCTGGTGCTCCTGCTTCTCCAATTTTTGCATTCCCGTCTCCCATAATAATTAAAACACCTCCTTTACGCACCTGTTCTACCAGTTCCTGCAACTTCCCATAAAACTCCTCCATATTTTCTTCATCTGCTACAGAAGTTGGAGCATACTTCTGAATTATGTTGGTGTCCACTGGATGTCCTTTCGACCTCTGATATTAACAGATCATTGACCGGGTTTTATCCCAGTACCGACTCCACCATCTTCTTATTGTAAATCACTGCCACTCCATTTCTTTTGCAGTTTTCGTGTGTCGAAAATAAGACTTTGTAATCCTCAGATTGAGACTGCCCCAGTAGGGCGGGTCATACTCAGGTGCCAAAATGAATCTGAAGGAAATCCTAACATGAGGGGTGTCTATATTATGTTTTTTTATGGGGAATTCAAATATGAGTTTATTTTTTGGATAGGATAACTCTAACCTACATCAATTTGTATTTCTAAATTGCCAATTTTACCCTTTCGAACCCCTTTATACGATATTAAAAGATATAAGGGAAATCATTCATATTGACACAGCCAAATCAAATGTACATATTTATTAACAGGTGAACTGCATGTATATCACTGGTTACAATTACAAAGATCAATCTCCTTACTTCTTGAACTTTACCAGGTTGCACAAGTCCTGCTTTGACTCATTCTTGGACATCAGCCTCCTGCTGGTCCCCTGAGCCCTGATGCCTCCATCCCTCTTTTCCTGTGAGAAGTACTTAGCAGAAGTCTCAGTCACCATTTTAACAACCCTCTCAATGCTTTGTGTGTGGCAAGGCCAGTTGAGCACCTCCATGGGGGTGTTGATGAAGTTCTTCACCTCCAAGGTGCTTAGGGAGCAGGTGAGAGGTGGCTCTGACACACCTTCTGACCAGCTGATCAAGTTACCAATGCTGGAAGCATCACAGTTGATGTCAGGTGTCTTTCTGGTCCTGATAGAGGAGACCCCAGCTGAGTGTCTGGGTCCCCCTCTACCCTGATGGCCAGGATTCTCTCCACCCCCTCAGTCCTCTCCTTCTGATCCTCAGAGCACAGCAGTGTTTGGAGGATGGCTTCACTGTGGGCATATCAAGCAGATCTTCTCACAGTCAGCATCACAAGGTCCAGCACCTCCTTCCTCTGGGACTTGAGGCAGTCCAGCTGAAACAAGATGTGCCTAGGCCCTTCGATCCAGGAGTGCTTGACTTTCACGTTGAACCAACATGGATAATACACTCCAATGATGAATTCCACAATGAATTGCAGATTCTTCCGGTTCTTTCCTTTCAGTCCATGCTTTGACACCCAGAGCCTGAGAAGTCTGTTCTCTGTGGTGAGCCAGCGGCTGTGGTTTACTGGTCCAATCTCCACTAGAGCCAGCCTTGCAGGAAGCACTCCATCCCTGATTGCACAGACAATTTTATAGCCATAGTGTTGATCAGTTGAGAGATCTTCAATGGCCTTGTCAGACAGCTTGATCAGTGGAGGGCCAACAAAGATCCGGGTGAAGTTTGGATTGATATCCAAGTCTGTAGCAGAAGCAAGGAGCTTTCCTATTGGCCCGGAAAATGTGTTGTCTGACAGAGTAGGGCCATCAAGGTGAACAATGACATGGCGCAGGGGAAGTTCACCAGTGTGCAGGTTGCACACCAACCAGACCAGCTTTCTCCCCAGGTGCAGCTCCAGCTTCCGCATTACTCCAGCTTTCACACCAGTGTTGACATTTGTTGAGTCTCCTCCAATGACCCACAAGGTCTGATCAAAACCCCTCTCTGTCAGCCAGGCAAACAGGACCTTAGCAATCTGCTCTGCATGTGACTCCTCTTTAGTTGCTTTCTCTGGGGTAAAGCGGAACAGATAGTAGCTACCAGGCTCACTAACAACACTATAGTGTTCTTCCTTGATCTTTGCAGGAAAAGATTGGTCACTGCCCTCAGCTTCCATCATCACATTGGTCAGGTCAATCCACCCATCAAAGAGGATGCAGGAGATCCCCCCCCTCCTCCCTGCACTTCTCATCAAACTCTTCCCCCAGCTCTGTCATCAACTTCTCCTGTGCTCTATTGACCTTGTTCTTATCAATCACTTCACTTGTATTGTCTTCTGTGATGATTCCTGCATCAATCAGAGCTGCAGTTGCTATCGCTGCAGTTGGCCTCAGCCCTATGCCATACCTTACACGAGCAAGGGCAATGTTTAGAATCTCATCATAGTTTTTCTGGACCTTTGCTGAAGCTGCAGGCTCAGTGTCAGTTTCAGGGAAGAGCTCAACTTCAGTGACAAACTCATCTTCAGCACCACTTCTCTCCAATTCCAGATCCTCATCACCATCTGACAAAAATCTCTCAACATCCTTCCTGGCTGCCTTCTCTGCTGCTGCAGCATTTTCCTCCTTGCTCCTTCTCCTTTCTCTGCATTCTTTTTCTTTTCCTGCCTTTCCAATGTCCTCACCTGTCTCTTGTGCTCTGGCAGATCAGGGCTCCCCATTTGGTGGGGTCCTTTACTTCCAACCTTCTCTTTCTGTCCCTTGATGTAGGCAAGATCTTTCACAGGAATCATTTTCTCTCTGCTGCAGGAACAGTTAATGTGGGCTTGGATCACACAGCCCTCACCGGCCTCACAGCCTCCCCCCTCACAACTGGTAATCTGACACTTGCAAGTCAAAATATCAAATAACTTGTCTAACTTGACAATGAACCTCTCTTTGGCATCAAGTTTGCCCTTCCCAAGAGAAAACTTCACTGCCTGATTCCAGACCTCCTTGAGCTTGGACATGATGGTCACATTTTCATTGATAACAGGAGGCTTGAAAAGAGCATTAGCTTTGCTCCACTGACAAATCAGACCAGGGTAGATGTCAGACGCGAGCTGGTCCACTGGGTAGTTCCTCCTGTCATCTTCACTTTGCTCCCTCAAGTAGATGCCATACCTCAGGATATCCCTCACAGTTGGCAGTTCAGACACCAACAGCTCCTGCCCAGTGCCAACAAGATTACTTAAATGAGAACTTGATTTCATCCTTGTCCTGACTTGAGCCATTTTTAGTAGTTCACACTGAAATAAAAACAATAATACACAGGTAAGTATCCACTACAGACAGATATTAAGGTATTACACAGGTATTACAGAAAACCATCAAAATATTCACTTCACAGGTCACTATTTCCTTCACATGTAACTCAGGCTAGCAATAGGTAAGTACACAAATCAATTAACAAATATAATATAAAACAAGGTAATTTACATCTAAAATTATTATCTATTTGTTCCTCAGGTTCCTAATCAAAAATGTACTTACTGGCAATGCCATAAGAAGAGAAGAGAAGACGGATGGATAAGGATTGCCAACCTCCTCCTCAACATCGAGCTTTCAGCAACAAGATGGCTACAACTGCTGTCCCAACAGGAAGTTACTAAAATAAAAGCCCTAACTTCAAAATAAAAAACGTCTCTTTTTTTCCAGAAGAATAGCAAAATAATCAAAAATTTAATAATAATCAACTGCAAATTGATGTAGGTTAGGGTTATCAGAATTTTAAAAAACCTCAGATTTGTGTTCTACACACCAAAATACGTAATATGAACACCCCTCTCGATTGATTTCCAAAAAAAAAAAAGTATGGCCCGTCCTACTGCCCCAGTGCCCCATACCAGTCCCTAAGATGACTTATCCTCAATATTTCAGTTATTGCCCTGTCTATCTCTGTCTTTATTACATCAAACTTTTCCTGATTAATTGACCTGATATTCCATGTCCTAATTGTGTGAATGTTTGAGAAGCTCGGAGGAAGGCGGAGGAATGAAAACACCTTTTTGATCATAACTTGAATAATTTTCCTGTGATTTTCACGATGTTGAGTTTTATGGATAGATTGTGGATGGGGACACATTCTCCTAAATACATTTTCTCCCAAAATGTTGAAGCCCAAGGTATACTTCAAACAAAATATGCCATCATTGGATTTAGGCCAAAAGCCAGGGGGGTTGACTTAGCCTGTCATCCTTCCGAGGTCGGCTAATTGAGTACCAGTTCACTGGTAATTCCCTGTTTGTCGTAAAAAGGCGACAAAAAGGGTTGGCGGCAGGAAGGGCATCCGGCCGTAAAACATTGCTTCAAATAGGGGACCAAAAAACAACAACAACCACGGTCCCCGAAAAAGGCCAACCCCCGCTTGCGGGGAAAAATGGCCTCTAAAGGTGTTTTTTTTTTTTGTTTTTTTTGAGAAGCTCAAACTTAGACTGCCAGTTTTGGCAACCTCAGTGACTAGATGTCCTTACCGATTGATCCAGACCCATCATAACGGCCAGTTATACTCATAAAAACATTTTGCTACAACGACAGATAGTGGACAAAATTTTGGAAACACCGTCATAAGTGATCATTTGCATAGCATGATGCAGCATTTCTTCCCTGCTGGGAGTAGCGTCTTTCAGGATGACAATGCTACAGTCCATGAGGACAACGTTACGAGGACTTCATGAGTTACCCAGCTACAGTCCATGAGTTACCCAGCTTCCATAGCCCTACCAATCGCCAAACCTCAATCCCATAGAGCATTTCCGGGACCGTCTGTTGAGGCACCTAAGATAGCGACTTTCGCCTCTATCAAACAAATATGAATCGGAAGACATCCTTGAGGAAAAATGGTGCCACATTCCTGCAGAACAGTTCCAGATGCTTGTTGACTCTATGCCACATCATATCCATGCCATCCTGGATGCACATGGTGGCCAAACACCTTGCTAAGTGACATTCTGTTGAGATTTCCATCTTTTTGCCCACAACCTGAATCTACCTGCAATCTACGCTTGCTGCAACATACCTACCTGGAATCCACCCCCACAACCTCCTTAGCTAGGGTGACCACAGACGGAACACAAGAACACCGGACAAGCGAATACTCCCCTGCCATCCCTACAAGCAAAAATGAACTCATAAAAATAAACATTTTTACCTGCAATGCAGGTCTACAGGAGCTCCACATGATTGTTGCTATTGTTGCTGTTGTTGTTGTTGTGGTTGTGGTTCTTGTTGGGGATAAATTTTTGAAATGTGCACCCATTGGTCAGACAGCTGCCAGACCCCACACATTTTTGCTCGACTCCACCCACCATGGTAACCAGACAAAATATGGCCACCATCTTGATTTTCTGGTCGGCCTAAGACATCATGACTGTAGGCCTCTGCTGATTATAACCTGGCCGGGTTTGTTGCATCAGATTTCCGTTGGCTTTGTTTGGGTGGAATGTTACTCATGATGAGGGACCCCGAAAAATGTAATCATATGTTGAATAAAAATTATTAGTAAGGTTTAATCAGGCCCATCAGTACACGCCTTTATAAAATATAGTGTAACAATTTTTGAACGCCACCATATTGGGGTTAAACAGTCTGTGATGTATCAGCTCATTCTGATATAACCATGGTGGAGGATGTAATGGATGAGGGGTGTAGAGTTAATCTTTTAATGCGAGTTTCCAAATTGGTCCGTTACTGGATTTCATAGCAGGTTGTGCCAAGACCACAGCGCAGTTATTCTTGGTTTTTAGCGCACATGGAACATAGTTCCGGGGAGCTTATGCGATGGCGCGTCGTCAATCAGTCAGTCAGCACTAACAAACATCTCCGAAACTGTTGATGGGATTGTGACCAAACTTGGCACAAATAACCTTTGATATATAATAACAAAGCCCTCCATAACCTGGCCCCATCCTACCTGGCTGACCTCCTCTCCAGACACACTCCCACCCGCAACCTCCACTCTGCTGGTACCAACCTCCTGACCCCCCCCCCCCCCCCCCATCCGGACCAAATTCAGATCCTGGGGGGACATGGCCTTCTCCATCGCTGCTCCCACCCTCTGGAACTCACTACCTCACACCATCAGAGACTCCTCCTCACTCACCACATTCAAAACATCACTCAAGACCCACCTGTTCAACACTGCATTCAACATTTAACCCACAGCATCTAACCCCTGACTATCTCCTCTCCTTCTCCCTCCTTTGTGCTTTGAATATTTCCCTATTGATTCTTCTTTTTTGCAATTGTTTTTATGTTTTGCTATGCATTATGTTTTGCACTCTGTCAAAGCGTCTTTGGGCTTCCTGAAAAGCGCTATACAAAATAAATGCATTATTATTATATGTTGCAACTCAAGTTTATTCACGGCACTGTCTCCTGCACTATTTCCATGAAACTTGAAAACAACCTTTATCACCCATGATGTTCCAAAGTTTGTTGACGGCAATAAGAAAATTGAAGTGTAGGGGTGTATACGGGGGGGGGGGGGGGGTCAAAGTCTGACGAAGTTTGACCCCCCAAAATAAGTATTTGCTTTCTTCTCAGAAACTACACATGCAATTTTGATGAAACGTGACCACAACCTTCATCACCCGTGATGTTCCGATGTTTGTTCACCGCACTACGATGTTTGTTCACCGCACTAAGAAAATCGAAGTCTGAGGGGGTTTACGGGGAGTCAAAGTGGGTCCACGTTTGACCCCCCCCCCCCCCCCCCCCCCCCCAAAATATATATTTGCTTTCTTCTCTGAAACTAAACAAACGATTTTTATGAAACTTGACGACAACCTTCACCACCCGTGATTTACTAAAGTTTGTTCACAGCATTAAAAATTTTTTTTAGCCCCGAGGGGATCTATGGGAATAGGGGGCTGATCCCCATAATAGGCACTTGATTTCTTCTCAGAAACTACACGTACAATTCCGATGAAAGTTGACCACAATGTTCTGTTCATCACCCATGATATACCAACGCTTGTTGCCGGCATTTAAAAAAAACATCGGCCACAGTGGGGATCTAGGGGGTGGGGTTGCGGGGGGGGGGGCGTATTGTCCCCCAAAAGTAGGCATTTGCTCTTTTCTCTGAAACTCCATTCACAATTTCAACCTTAATCACCTGTGATGCAACAATGTTTGTTCAAGGCATGAGAAAAATTGGGGCTTTCGGAGGTATACAGGGTGGGGGGAGGGGTGGGGAGGGTTGTCCCCGAAAATAGGTATTTTTTTGTTTGTTTGTTTAAAGTCTTATGATTATGTTCGTATGATTCTACATGCTGCCCTGTCTTCTAGAAACCATTGAAATTGGTTTAAAATATCTTTAGTCAGTTTATTCTACCAGGTGAGCACCCATGGGTATTGCCTCTATTTTTTAACTTAAGAAGTCAACGGCTTTACCTTAATCACAACACAAACAACAAACATAACTAACGTGAAGGCGTTGTGACATAAGGACACACATACAGATTGGTTCGATAGGATCTTTGTGGACATTCGTACGAGGCAGGACCAATATAAGTGCGAGATTAAACAAATGACACATACAGGACATAATAACCAATGAAGACAAAGAATTCGAGGCGTTTTTAAACAAGAATACCGAATATGAAGGCGGCCGGTGCCGTATCGACACGGAAACAGAACCGGATGCTCCAAACAGGGACTGCCCGCTATAAACCCGGACAAAGCATCACCGGATCTTTCGCTCTCCTTCTCAAAACAACTTTTGTTAACAAATAGGCCCATCGAAAACAACTCCATGAATAAGTCAAACTCTTGAATCATGGGTGGATCCAGGAATTTCAAAACGGGGAGGGAGTGGGGGTGCACCAGGTCAAAGTGCCAAATGGGACGGGGGTGGAAGGGGTGGAAGGGGTGGAAGGGGTGGAAGGGGTGTGGAGGGTCTGGACTCCCAGGAAATTTTGGAAAATTGATCGATTTTGAAAAAAAAATCATTTTCGGCACTGGGGAAGGTGACATGGACACCAGGTGTCAAGTGAATTATTTAATAGCGCATTAAATGTGTCTTTCCCATTGGAGCCGTTCATCTTTTAAGAGTGCTTTAAATGCGCGTTTCCCAATCGGCCCGTTAATGGATTTTGTCGCAGGTTGTGACCACAGTGCTGCCATTCTTGTTTTGATTAAGGAATGGCTGGGAAGTCGGCTCACCAGTTCACCTCTTTGGCCCATTAGTCATCGCGAATATGCTGAACTGTTGGGCCAGGGAAGAACGCAAGTAACTGCAAAAAGCTCCAAGAACGGCGGAAATATATAAGAACGAGCCGATTTGTCACATCGTCACAGATTGTTTACCCCAATATAGGGCCGTTCACGCTGAGTTTTTTTCCCAGCAATTTACGTACAATAACGTTTGATTATGTAACATAACGTTTGATTACATAATTATTTGATTAAGGAACAAAATGGAACACTTGATTACTGTGCATACGTTCTGTGTCCTGGATCCGCACCCCCTACACACACTCCTTCCCCGTATCAGCACAACAACCCCCCCTCCCACACCCCCCGCCCCCCGTATCAGCACAACACCCCCCTCCCCTCCCACACACACCCCCGTATCAGCACAACACACACACCCCTCCCACACACCCTTCCCCCACCTCCCCTGGCAACACACACACACACACACACACACACACACACACACACACACACACACACACACACACACACACACACCTCCCCTCCCACCACACACACACCTCCCCTCCCACCACACACACACACACCTCCCCTCCCACCACACACACACACACCTCCCCTCCCACCACACACACACACACCTCCCCTCCCACCACACACACACACACCTCCCCTCCCACCACACACACACCTCCCCTCCCACCACACACACACCTCCCCTCCCACCACACACACACCTCCCCTCCCCTCCCACCACACACACACCTCCCCTCCCCTCCCACCACACACACACCTCCCCCCCCTCCCACCACACACACACCTCCCCTCCCCTCCCACCACACACACACCTCCCCTCCCCTCCCACCACACACACACCTCCCCTCCCACCACACACACACCCCCCTCCCACCACACACACACCTCCCCTCCCACCACACACACACCTCCCCTCCCACCACACACAGACCTCCCCTCCCACACACACCTCCCCCCCACCACACACACACCTCCCCTCCCACCACACACACACCTCCCCTCCCACCACACACACACCTCCCCTCCCCTCACACACACACCTCCCCTCTCCCACCACACACACACCTCCCCTCTCCCACCACACACACACCCTCCCACCACACACACACCCTCCCACCACACACACACCCTCCCACCACACACACCCTCCCACCACACACACCCTCCCACCACACACACACACACACACACACACACACACACACACACACACACACACACACACACACACACACACACACACACCTCCCCACCCACCACACACACACCTCCCCTCCCACCACACACACACCTCCCCTCCCACCACACACACACCTCCCCTCCCACCACACACACACACACACACACACACACACACACCTCCCCTCCCACCACACACACACACACACACCTCCCCTCCCACCACACACACACACACCTCCCCTCCCACCACACACACACACACCTCCCCTCCCACCACACACACACACCCTCCCCTCCCACCACACACACACACACCTCCCCTCCCACCACACACACACACACACACACACACACACACACACACACACACACACACACACACACACACACACACACTCCCCTCCCCTCCCACCACACACACACACACCTCCCCTCCCCACACACACACACACACCTCCCCTCCCCACACACACACACACACACACCTCCCCTCCCCACACACACACACACACACACACACCTCCCCTCCCCACACACACACCACCTCCCCTCCCCACACACCTCCCCTCCCCACACACACACACCTCCCCTCCCCACACACCTCCCCTCCCCACACACCTCCCCTCCCCACACGCACACACCTCCCCTCCCCACACGCACACACCTCCCCTCCCCACACACACACACACCTCCCCTCCCCACACACACACACACACCTCCCCTCCCCACACACACACACACACACACACACACCTCCCCTCCCCACACACACACACACACCTCCCCTCCCCACACACACACACACCTCCCCTCCCCACACACACACCTCCCCTCCCCACACACACACACACACACACCTCCCCTCCCCACACACACACACACCTCCCCTCCCCACACACACACCTCCCCTCCCCACACACACACACACCTCCCCTCCCCACACACACACACACCTCCCCTCCCCACACACACACACACCTCCCCTCCCCACACACACACACACCTCCCCTCCCCACACACACACACACCTCCCCTCCCCACACACACACACACCTCCCCTCCCCACACACACACACCTCCCCTCCCCACACACACACCTCCCCTCCCCACACACACACACACACACCTCCCCTCCCCACACACACACACACACACACCTCCCCTCCCCACACACACACACACCTCCCCTCCCCACACACACACACACCTCCCCTCCCCACACACCTCCCCTCCCCACACACACACACACCTCCCCTCCCCACACACACACACACCTCCCCTCCCCACACACACACACACCTCCCATCCCCACACACACACACACCTCCCATCCCCACACACACACACACCTCCCATCCCCACACACACACACACCTCCCATCCCCACACACACACACACCTCCCATCCCCACACACACACACACCTCCCATCCCCACACACACACACACCTCCCATCCCCACACACACACACACCTCCCATCCCCACACACACACACACCTCCCATCCCCACACACACACACACACCTCCCATCCCCACACACACACACACCTCCCATCCCCACACACACACACACCTCCCATCCACACACACACACACACACACACACACACACACACACACACACACACACACACACACACACACACACACACACACACACACACACACACACACACACACACGTCACCTTTTGCCAGTAGGACACCCTGCCTGACGCCACGACCTGCTGCTCCGCGGCGCCAACACCCTCGGGGCTACTCGGCGATCGACCCCCCGCTCTCGATCACCACGGATTCGGGGCTCCTCTTTGCTTGTCTGCAGGTGTCTGCGGATATCTCCCTCGCTTCCTTTTTCTCTCCAATAGGCCGCATCGCGAAGATCGTCGAGCTCCCGCCTTCATACTCCCCGTGACTAATATCGTCACTCATTCATTCTTTCATTCCCATTAATCCTTCTCATACCTTGACATGAATTATATTCGTACTTTAACTCGACTTGCTTTAATTGAGAAACCAGGGGTGTGTACAGTTACCAAGTTTCCTGTAGAGTGTGGACGCTCGCCAAGTAGCTTAAACACTCAATTTGAAACGGTTGCTATGGAACGGCTGCCTTGGCAAGCGCTAGCAAACTGCTTGACAAATGAACACCCCCCCACAAAGGTGTGCAAGGGTGTGTCATTACCTAATCAGCTTGCTATCGCTTGCCAAGCCAGCCGTTCCTAAGCAACCGTTTCGTTGGAGTGCTTGCCTAATGAACAAATACTTGATAATCTTTTACAAAGTTCACCATTTGTACACATTTGTTGGCAAAGTGGCGCCACATGCATTCCATCTATTTAATATGTACGAAAATATGGCGGGGATTTTGACCCTTCCAGACATGCCACACAGGCTCCGGCTCCCACGCATACGTAATAAGTAGATGGGACCAAAGGGGATCGGAAAAGAAACCTGCAGCTAATCAGTCCTTTGACCCTCATTCGTCCCGATCGCGCATGCGCAGAGAGGAGTGAGATATTTTTACTGTTTGCTTGTCTGGCAGTCGAACAGAATTGAAAATCATTCCAAACAGGAAACTTAGTGTTTGTTAAGGACCTCATAAAGGACACAAACACCAGGCAGGAATAACTGATGTAAGGTGTTAGATACGGTGGTGTAATAGACACTGCGTTAACCGAGGGAAATTCCAGAAAGAATTTATTTATACGTATTTTACAATCTTTATTTTATTTAAATCCATTTATATACTTGAACACTGTATAACACAAATCACCTTATGTGGCCTTTCAAGCACTTTCCGTTTAGCAGTACTTAGACATCCTTACTGCAATTCAATGCATGGACTGGTGTTTGTTTGTCGTGCTACTCCTGTTATAGTTCTGGGACGGTGACGTCCATACTTGCTACATCGGATCAGCTTGACCCCAATTAGTGCATAGGGTCTTTGTAGATTTGCCGGTGGCCTTGGGGAGGGTGAAGAGGGGACGCGATTTCTCCATGTAAATGTGCGTGCAGCACCGCCCCAAGTGGTTGAAGGTATTACAAGTCCCTACCCTTTCCAGTGCAGTGAGGTGTTTTGAATTGCACATCAAGAGGTATTTTGAATTACGTTTGAATAAGGATAATAACATAACCCCCCCCCCCCCCCTCCCTCCCTGGAGCTGGTGCTTCTAGTGTTAAATAAGGGAGATGTACAAGGCTGCTTCAATAGTGCTAGACCTCTGGAAAAAATAAAAATTAATCTTTAAAATCATCATTTTATTTAAATTGAAGTATGGGGTAATGTGTTCTATGAACTACAGTGCATTCACAAAGTATTCAGACCCCTTCACTTTTTTCACATTTTGTTATGTTGCAGCCTTATGCTGAAATCGTTCAAATTCATTTTTTCCCTCATCGATCTTGCAGCCTCATGCACTTGTAAGCAAAGAAAATTAACCATATTGTACTGGGAATGGGGAAGTGGGAGAGGGTTGGGTGATTATTTACGAGGATAGTTGAAAGGAAACAAAAACTTGGTTTTAAAATCTTTATTCAAACAAACAATTGAAGTGTTGGATTCTCACAAGAGGAATAACATTTTCTCTCCACTCAAAAACAAATAGAATAATTGTATTTTACCCCCCCCCCCCCCCTCCCAAAGAAGCAAACAACATCTTAACAGGAATCTCATGAGATTCTTCAAGTTGATAAACTCCCATCTCTGGAGTACATTCATCCGTACTTATCCATCGTGATCAGAGGTCATCCCTCGGGTCCGTTCACATTCAGAGCCTTCATGTAGTGACAGGAGCGCGAAACAAGCGGTAAAAGTGAATGCAAAATTAATTACGTGAAAGATGGCAGAACAGGTTTTTTCTTTATTAACGACTCTCCACCTTGTGTTTCATTCTCCCTGACTTTGAGCCTGTCACTCACGGCGGGTGGAAAAGCTTTTAAAGGCAGGTGGACCCAACGCGAACAAAACACGCCGGGCCCGTTCTCAGTTACCGTGCCCCCAATTTTTTCCCATACACCGGCGATGATGACCCGACCTCGATGGCCAAACCGATGCGTGCCGACGTCGATACGTTCACCACTTGCGCGGTTTCACAAAAGATCAGTGTCGGGATTCCAACAATGATCCTTCACCACTGTGGGATCAAACTAATTTCCTCGAGGTCAAAATGCCGAACGAACAGCACCGATTGATCAAACTTGAACTGTGTATGTATGATGATGCTGTGGTTGCCATCCGTAATGTCA
Source organism: Myxine glutinosa (assembly GCF_964187855.1). Lineage (NCBI taxonomy): Eukaryota > Metazoa > Chordata > Myxini > Myxiniformes > Myxinidae > Myxine > Myxine glutinosa. The sequence continues at coordinate 71,130,201 of NC_136273.1, forward strand.
TGTATAAAAACAACAAAAGTGCAGAAAACGGTAAATAATGATATGAATACACAGCAGAAAAACAAATAAGGCAATTGAAGAAGGCCTCTTGTTAAGCAATTAGACCTGGAAGTGAAGAGTGGGAGGAGTGAAAACAGAAGAAAGGGTGAAAAGCAGAGAGAGTGGAAAAAAAGAAAAAGAGAAAGTTGATGATGTAACACAATGGGAAGCTAAAGAGGAAGCAAGGGAGGGGCAAAAGTAAGCAGGAAGAGTTAAGAGGTAATGGGTCAAGGCAGAAAAAGAGGTCAAAACATGACAGGGGTGTTTTGAGCCAGGATGGGGGTGGGATATGAATGAGGACAGGAAGTGGGCTTGAAGTCAGAGGTGTGATACACAAGGTTGATGAAAAGAGCAGAGACAAATTCACTTTGGGAAAGAGCAAACAAGAACAAAAGAAAAAAAAAAGAAAAAAGAAGAAGAAGAAGACGAAGAGGGAAGAAGAAGAAGAGGAAGAATAAGGCAGCATCAGTGTCTGACTAGCCCGAATTAAAAGAATCAAAAAGGTGCAAGTTCAACCATAAAACACCATCAGGTGGAGAGACCAAGGGCCTGGGGGAACCGTCATGGCAACAAGTGGTAGATCAGGCAGAGTCTGCAATACGAGCGCGGAGAGGCCACCGGCACAGGATATAAGCAGTTCCTATAATTTTTTACCCTGGCCGTCCATGAAGTCTTTCGCCTCGTTTATTTTTGCTGCCAGATATGGAGATCCACCTGAAAAACATACAGTAAACCAGGTAACCATTTACCCGCGGCAATAAACTTCAAGGAAACGGTGCAAGCTTGCTCGTTTTGTAGCTTTCACCGAGTGAAACATGGACAATTAAATAGAAGAGGTTGGTTGGGACTGGGAGTGGAGGCAGGGATGAGGTGGGGAAGACAAAGAACAACAATAAACAACGCCATAATAGTCCGGCAGATATGTGAAGAATTGTGGTAGAATTGTGCCTTTGATGATACAAGCATGAAACTTGGCACACAGTTAGGGCATACCCTTACAGTGAAATTTGGATGTAGGGGCATTCCAGATTTCTCCTTGGCCCAAAATGGCGGCCATTTTACAAAATGGCGGCTAAGAAGGACATATTTACCTATTATTTCAGACTTGTCATTTGTGCTGCTATTGAAACACAATGTAATGAGCATATTATAAATTGTCATGTACATGCTATGCAATACCTTCATACTGGGTTCAAAATTGGAATCTACGGTGGCCTATAAGGGGCAGAACAAATGGTTTACCATTGCAATAGACAGGACTGGTCTAGCGGTTTAATTATTTAACTTTGCATGACTATCTGATTTCTCCTGGGTGTAATTTTGGTTCAATACCTTTATATGAACAACTTTGATGTAGCTTTATGAACTTTCCTATCATAGACTAGGTGACTATAAGGAACAATGCAGGGCTAGTGAAAAGTTACGAAAGCGAATTACTATATTTATGATAATAATGTACCTATGTATTTCTTTTTCAGATGATAACTCGACTGCACTGCACCTTCGCTCATTGACTGTAGTAGCTACCTAGATTTGGTTCCCAATTTGTATATTGATTGGATGGTGGTGGTGGATAATGCTTAATTGACAATGGCCAACAAAAATTTCAAGCTATTAGACCCCCAAAGCCCTAGTACATCTGGAACAAACATGCCTTATCTGACAGATTGGGAGAAGTGTGTGTTATGTCAGGAGGTCACCGATGAGGCCCTTGCCTGTCCAGCTGATTCCAAGCGAACCACAGGGTCCGGATACCAAACTCTTGCAGATTATCTCCTCACCTTCAGCCAGATGGGCTGCCTGCCAAAATCTCTAGAACTGTCCCGCCTGGACGATGGTGAAGGTATCCAGTCAACCTTCCAGAGCCACAAGGCTAAGTGGCATGATTCATGCAGACTGAAATACAACAAAACTGAACTGCATCGGGCACAAAAAAGAGAAACGTCTAGTGAAGAAACCGCAAGTGTCTCAAGAAAGTACACCCGTCACAGAGTACATGTAGACCACACACAGCCACAGCCTGAAAAGTGTTTCTTTTGTGACAAACCAGCGGGTACTAATTCTCTGCGAAAAGCTTCCACCTTCGACCTCGATAAACATGTCAGGACAGCTGCCCTGAAACTAGGAGATCAGGCACTTCTTGCTAAACTGAGTGCAGGTGACCTTATAGCACAAGATGCACAGTACCACGTGAAGTGTCTGGTGTCACTTTATAACAAAGCAAGGGCCACAAGCACAACACTGAATGAACAAGATGATATCAATCACGGTATAGCACTTGGAGAGCTAGTGTCCTACATCGATGATGCCCGCACAGATGCTCTTGTGACACCAGTGTTCAAGCTGGTAGACCTAGCAAGACTATACACCACCAGGCTGGAACAGCTTGGAACAGTCTTGACCAGGCGTGTCCACTCCACCAAACTCAAAGATCGAATCATGACATATTTTCCAGACCTAGAGGAGCACATGTCCGGTCGAGATATTCTGCTTGCTTTCAACCAGGATGTTGGCTCAGCCCTTCAGAAGGCATGTGATCACGACACTGACAGTGATGGAGTTTGTCTTGCTAGAGCCGCAAATATAGTTCGTAGAGACATGTTGAAAATGAACTCAACATTTAGTGGTTCATTTGAAGCCCACTGCCAAGAACATTCGGTACCTAATTCGCTTGTATCACTAGTTTCTATGATCTTGAATGGTCCTAACATCCAAGAGCAGTCAAGCCACTCGTCGGTATCAACACCTACTCTCACAATCTCACAACTCCTTATGTTCAACAGTTACTCACGCCGCAGAGAGAGTAGCAGTACTACCACGTCCACGAGGCACAGTCACAATCGGGAGACTCCCCTGCCTGTGTACCTGGGCACCCTTATCCACACAAAGACTCGAAAAAGAGACCTGGTTGATACTATGTTCAACCTGGGTCTCTCCATCTCCTATGACAGGGTGCTTAGCATCTCCACGGACTTGGGGAACAGAATCTGCCGTTTCTTCCAAAATGAGGGTACAGTTAGCCCCCCTGAGCTAAAAAGTGACCTCTTCACAACTGGGGCAGTGGATAACATTGATCATAACCCCAGTTCAACAAGTGCCCACGACTCCTTCCATGGCACTGGCATTTCACTTTTCCAGCACCCAAATAGCGATAGCCGTGGAGTTCAACGGGTAAACCCAGATGACACATCAACAACAGATGCACACCTGCCACAGTCATACACCATCGTACCTCCTGTTGTTCTGGGTAAATGTGACCCACCTGTACCCAAGCTAGCGGGTCCCAACAAAAGCAACTGCCAACTCATCCCTGAAGCAATGCAGATTGAGTACAGGTAACTGATTATTGTGTTTGAACTGTGGACAGTTATATGTGTACCTAAATAACCAAGACTTGTTAACTTGTGTGGACTTGTTTGTTCTTAATTGTGTTCATTATCTTGCATTTTGACAGGTGGCTGGAGCAGATGGAGAAGACAGTGCTATCTGACACACCACTTAAGGGAGACGAGACAGTATCATGGGCTGGATACCATGCCAGCAAGCAGTCTATTCCAGAAGAACCAGAGTGTAGTGTGGCCTTAACTTCATTGCTGCCTCTCTTCTATGACCAGGCAAAATCTGTGGCAATGATTCGTCACTCCATGGATGTCATCAAGAAAGCAATCGATATTCTGAATCCAGGTCAGATCCCTGTAATCACACTTGATCAGCCACTGTACACACTTGCCAAACAGATCCAATGGAGATGGCCAGAAACACACGGAGAAGATCACTTCGTCATGGTCTTTGGTGGACTCCATATTGAGATGGCAGCATGGAAAACCCTCGGTGACCTTCTGGATAGCAGTGGGTGGACAGGCGTTCTGATGCTTGCAGGGGTTGCTACAAGTGGTACTGCTGATTCCTTCCTGAAAGTGACAAATGTGACACGCACACGACGAGCACACCAAGTCACAGCCAGTACTCTCTATCTTCTCCTGAAGGAAGCCTACAGCCAGTACACCAGTGGACTAGATGAGGGACAGGATACGATACCACTAGATGACTGGTGCGGTGAACAAGCCAATGCAAGTCCACAGTTTCAGTTCTGGTTCCTAATTATGCAGCTAGAACTGGCAGTCCTGATCTATGTGAGATCCGTCCGTGAAGGAAACTTCCAACTGTACACTGATGCTCTGACCAAGCTTGTACCATGGTTCTTCGCCTTGGGACATACAAACTATGCCAGGTGGATCCCAGTTCACTTGCGCGACATGGTGACACTTGCAACAAAGCATCCAACTGTATACGCACAGTTTCTGGCAGGAAACTTCACCATGAAGAAGACTACACGTGCATTCTCTGCCATAGCCTTAGACCAGGCACACGAGCAAAATAATGCATTGGTGAAAGGTGATGGAGGGGCTGTAGGTCTTACGGAGAATGCTGCAGCTTTGCGCCGATGGATGGTGTCTGGTCCAGAGATGGCCAAACTGATCTATAAGTTCGAGGCCACAACAGAAAAAAGAATTAGGAAAACTGAACTAAAACACCATGAACAGACAAAGCACACGCAGGTAGCCTTTGCTCGAGATGTGAGAGCACTCACCCGTGTCATAGGAGAGATGGGGAACCCATTCTGTGACGACAGCAAAGATCTCTTGGTGCTAGACAGCAGAGACCTGGCAGACCCAGCAGTCATCAACACCCTTTACCAGATCGAGAAGCTGGGAAAAGAACAGTATGACACATATGTGAACGAGAGGCTTGTACATCAGACAAAGCCTATCACTGACCCAATAAAAAGAAACAATCTCCCTCTCTTCAGCCGACCCCCAGTCAGAGAGAAGTCAAGAACAGAGTTGAAGGTGGTATCTCTGAAGAATGACTGCGTTCTGTTCTCCAGGCTGTTTATTGCATCCCAGACACGGAATGGAGATCTTGATGAATTATTTGCACATGAAAACCAAGCTTGTCCCCCTGCATTGTCACAAATGGGCAAAATCCGGCTTGGAACCAAGTCTGATCTGGTTGGGTGCTTAGAAGATCTGATCACCTCACGGGAAAATGATGATGTAAGCCCCCCTGTTGAAGTCATGATCCTGGATGGAGCAGCCATCGTGAACATGCTGGCACCTCGTAATGCGAAGACCTTCTCTGAGTATGCATCACTAGTATTCTTGCCATACATCACATCTCAGATACAAAATAAGAGCAGGGTTGATATTATCTGGGATGAATATTTCCCAGACAGTTTGAAAGCCGACACCAGGAAGACGAGGGGTAAAGGCACCAGGAGACGAGTTGAGCCATCTAGTTCCATCCCTCGAAACTGGCAGGCCTCCCTTCGCATAGACGAGAACAAGGTGGAGTTGTTTGACTTTCTAGCAACGAGGATAGCAAACATTGAGACTGACAAGCAAATCGTCACCACAAACCACAAAGAAGTTTTTTGTACACAGCCACGAGATGTTACTGGTCTTTCCCCGTGTAGTCACGAGGAGGCAGATACAAGGATACTACTCCATGTCCAAGATGCAGTCAGACAGGGCTATACCAAGGTGTCAATCCGCACAGTGGACACAGATGTTTTGATCCTTGCAGTGGCAGCAACTGGATATCTTGACATCGATGAACTCTGGGTTGCTTTTGGCACAGGGAAGAATTTCAGGCACTTGGCAGCTCACGAGATGGCTGTGGCACTGGGACCAAACAAGTGCCGAGGGTTGCCATTCTTCCACGCCTTCACTGGGTGTGACACCGTGTCCTGCTTCGGCGGAAGGGGGAAGAAAACAGCATGGGAAACATGGAAAGCCTATGATGAGGTCACCTCAGCTTTCTGCGCACTGGCTGCCACACCAACCATTTCAACTGCAAATGACAACATGGATCCACTGGAGCATTTTGTTGTTCTGCTCTACGATCGAACAAGCAGCCAGGAACATGTTAACGATGCCCGCAAGCATCTCTTCACCCAGACTGGTAGATCAATAGAGGCTATCCCACCAACGCAAGAAGCCCTCAGACAACACATCAAGAGAGCTGCCTACCAAGCCGGCTTTTGTTGGGGCCAGATGATGATTTGCGCACCTGAGCTCCCATCGCCAAGTGAATGGGGTTGGAAACAGAGTAATAACGGCTGGGGGATATATTGGACAACCCTCACAGAGGCAACTGAGGCATGCCGACAATTGATTAGATGTGGATGCAAGAAGGGTTGCAGGAAACAGTGCAAGTGTGTTAAGGCCGCACTCCAGTGCTCAGCTCTGTGTCACTGTGCAGGGGAGTGCACACGATAGTATACAGGAGGAATAACACACCTGTTACATATACACAAACATGTGGAAGACTGTTTTGTAGACTGTTTTATAGTGAAAGTCACTTCCACAGCGTTAATGTGGCATTTTCACTTCATTTCCATTGTGTTTCTGGAGTTTGCTCAAAATAGCTCAAAAAGTAATTATTTTTGTAAAGAATAAGGACCAAATAAATGTTATGTGAGTTTGTTGACATTTAATTATGATCTTACAACCTGTTTACGTGAAAAAAACATCATAGGTGTGCTTGAGCAATAAGTAAATCTAGTTTTATAGACATCGGTACTGTGTATCTTATTATCCGTAAACGGCCATTTTTAAAATGGCCGCCATTTTGTCCCTAGGAAAAGATTTGAATGCCCCTATATCCAAAAATCTTCCTAGTAGTATGCTCTATCAGTGTTCAAAATTTCATGCTTGTATCACCAAAAGCACAATTTTTTCACATATCTGCTGGGCTATAAAGAAATGAAAGACAGACTAAAGATAGTAACCTTTGTCTGGGTGGTTGAGCACCATGATGCGGCGATGTGTGTCACGTATCTTCGCGCGGTTTGCCGTTGGACTGGACGAGAAGGAAAATGGAGGAAAGGCGAGGGTTGGAAGAAGGGGAATGACAGGTGAAACCATAAGATAACATACTGACAGAGTTACCTCACTGCACCTTTTAATATACACATTCCCTCATCTCTGATCGGTGCTGCCGAAGCCTTTCTTGGCATGGCAAGGATTATACTGGGTGGTTTGCCATTGCCTTCTCAGCAGCAGTTCGGGTAGGAATTCGTCATTTTTTTCAGGGTGCCGACGATAGCTCGCCTACTCTTCGCGAGGGACACCGTGGGATCGTTAACGTCCATCAACTAATGCTGACAGACAGGTCGCCCGTTTTTATGTCCATCAAAGGGACGGCAGGTACAGGAATGAATCACCGGGATTACAGTTTATACCTGGGCCCAGGTTAGCCCAGGCAAGAGAAGATACAGGTGAGTGTGCATACCTCTAGGCCTTACTGCCAGCCATATACTGCACACATTACACAACCTAAGTACAAGACAAAATTATGGGAATTGGACTGGCGAGTCATGACACAGTAATGCGATGCCAGGTTGGACGAGTTAAATGAGCCCGTTCAGACTTGTGCTCCGTTTCCATATTTAAGAGAACTAGTAATACCAGCTCACTCCGGAGGTGAAACATGGTGTCACTACCCCCCCCCCCCCCCTCCCTCAGGCAGGGACAAGTGGTTAAAGCTCTTTCACTATTCCACACAAAAAAAAAAAAAAAAAATTCCACACTATTCACTTCCACACAATTCATTTCACTATTCCACACATACAGACGAAAACTGCAAGTCGTCCTCTCCCTCCCTCAAGAGGGGGTATTTTGTGCTCATGACCTAACCCTGGGTAGCACCAACAGGTATGCAAAATTTGGTGGCGATTGGTTTATCCGTTTTCGATTCTATAAATATCAGACGTTCACCCATACAGATATTTACCTTATTTTATATAGCAGGATGAGCCCGAGCATGAAATGTATACATGGTTTGTTTGCAAAAGCAATATGAGCCAATGATGTTATAATCCTTTTATCCAACACAGTCAAATCCATCGCAGGCAGGTGTTGACAATCTGGACAAGAGGAGGCACAAAGGCATGATGTCATACAGGTTTTAACAATTGTGCACATGCTGCACCTTGCCAGGCCCACACACCCACTCCGTGTTTGGTTATGGCAGCCTTGACGACGGTGTCACGACATGTTAAACATTGTTGTTCAAGTCACGGAAGTACTGGTTGGACTCCAAATAATGGAGGCAGCAACCAGAATGATCTGCGCTTTGTTTTTCCGACAATAATAGTACAATAATACAGGATCATTATTATTACCTAACTATATCATGGTAATTCGGTTTTTACTTTTGTGCCGCAAAATAATGTTGAAAAAAAACAGAATGCAGAATTAGCTTCACAATCAACCAAGAGTCCAGCTAGCTGGACAGCCTGTGTTGTTAGGGTTAGGGTTAGGGGTTAGGGTTAGGGTTAGGGTCAGGGTTAGGGTCAGGGTTAGGGTCAGGGTTAGGGTTAGGGTTAGGGTCAGGGTTAGGGTCAGGGTTAGGGAATGCAGAATAGGCCCGTCCGATACCTGATTCCCAAAATCAAAGCCGCTTCTCTCTTGGTCATTTTGACTTCAAAGCCTCCACGGTAATAGCTGCTAAAAGCCTGAAGTACAAAAGATCAATGGATTAAAACAATTACAAGATAACCAGAGTTTTCCAGAAAATAATACAGTTACATCGTCTTGCATTCTATCAATCGGATTAAGCAAAAATGCACGTCATGTGATCCAATCAAATTTCACTGGTACACACAAACAAGAAGAAGAAAACAGTCGATAAAAAGAAAGAGCAATCAAAGATTGCAGACCCCCGCCAGGACGTGTTTTTGGTGGTTTTTAAGGCTTTTGTGTTAAAACAAATATTGTGGCCGAACCACATGACGGATGATGTCATCATACTTTTTTTTTTCTCCACCAATTTATCCATGGATGATGCTCAAGAAACTTTATCTTGATCGGATGAAGTTTTGCACTTGTTGAATTACGACGTCATAATGGAGGCACCTATGACATCATCATTAACATGTAATTCCCCATGGTAGGTTCTTTACAATGAGACATTTCAATTTTTTCTACGCAGTGCTTTCGGAGACATAGAGGTGCAAAGGTTTTTGGCTTTGCCAAGATGGTGCCCATACCACGTGACCTATGACGTCATAATTATCATTAAAAAAATATACAGGAGGAGGTGCACCTATGGTGAAAATTTCCTGTCAATTGGACAAATGGTTGCAGAGAAAATCATATTTATTCTGTGCGGACAAACAGAAACAAACAGACAGACAAACGGACTCAAATGCAATACCCTCTCCTCTGGCGAGGGTAACGAGAATAGCACTGGGTAGAGTGCATACCTCTGCCAGGCTGAACAGTTTAGATTTTGTATCCAACTGATACCTTAACCAGAATCTAATCGTCTTGTTCTTGACACCTAACCAACTCATCCACATAGTTTTGGCATAACTCGTCCACAAGTTTTTGAGATATTGTGTTCTATATCGTTTTTGAAAAGTTTTAAAAAATTCTCGGATCCGGATTCGGATCTTCACCAAAATCAAAAGAATCCGTCCTTGTCACACAACCAACCTCTCCACCAAATTTAGTCTGAATCTGTCCTCAACTCTTTGAGATATCCTGCTCAAACAGACAAGGATGAACACATAACCTCAGTCCACCTTTGGTGGCGGAGGTAATTAAATGTGATTATCAGACTGATGAGTGGAAGATTATTAAACAGGAGCAAGAATTGCTTTGCAATACATGTCTCCTATAGGTGGGATATTTTCTATGTCCAAAAAGGGCAAACTATTTGAAAAATGGACAACCTCTCTGAAACTCGAACTTGTTCTGTAACTTATCATAATAAAGCCATGTACCAAGTTTTAGTTGAATATTGTTGCGGTTATAAGAACTAGGGCATGCCCGTACGTGGGTGCCCGTTCCTTGCCAAAAAAAAAAAATAACGCTACCCGTACGCTCTACCCCGCCCGTACGCCCGTACGCCCGTAAACAAAAAAAACAACGCTCTTCGCTTCCGCCCTTCGCTCTGACTGAATTGGGAGAAATAATGCGCATAAGAAATCGAGAAATTATTATTTTCTCCGGAAGAAATCGAATTACGAACCGTAATGGCGCACGCGCTCGGCTCGGCTCGCTCTCACATCGGCCACGCCTACGCAATAACGCGTTCTGTGATTGGCTGCCGGAAGTGCAGTCTTCACTGTCCGGAAGGTCGCAAATCGCAGTTACGATGAATCGCAAATTAGTTTTAATTAGTTTTAAAACATAGTTTAACGGCAACATAGTTTTCCAACGTGAAATAAATGAATACGCTCTCAAATGTGCCGTCCGAGGCAGAGTCTGTTCGCCACGTTCGGCACACGTGATAGCTCGCTGCTCTCTGATTGGTTGAATCGTTTTTTGGACATAGCTCGGTAACTACTTCTCCGATTAATATGAAACCTTGAAAAGGCACATCCTCGGGTCCCCAGCAATATACCTGGCAAGTTTCAAGTATATCGGACCCGTGGTTGTCGAGAAACAGCGGTCACAGACATACAAACATACAAACATACAAACATACAAACATACAAACATACACACAGAGATTACTGGAATTATAGATAGATAAAGGATAACCCCCCTCGTAGGTAGACGCACCACAACATGTAGCCTCGCTGTAGTATAGTTATTTCTTAGTAAATGTAAGGTAGTCTCCTTTCCTGTGTTAGTTTTGCGTTGAGTAGGCCAGTGAGCTTAGCTGTTCTTTTGCGTTGGAATGCCACGTGCTCGGCCTGAACAAGTCTGGCAAGGCCGAAGGGAGGAGCTGCAGGAGGGAGTGGCTGGTAACCAACGAGCCGCCAATCAAAGATCGAGGGGAGTGGCTCACCACGGCGATGAGAGGTGGGGCTTGGAACATTCGAGTAAGGCCAGGGCGGAGCCATAAAACCCTGCCCTGGGTACCCCCGCCTGAGTTGAGAGTCGCGCAGCCCATGAGTCGAGTCGAGTCGGGGAATCAGAGTTGTCAGAGCCTGAATGAGCCTGAATGTCAGAGCCTGAATGTCAGAGCCAGAGAACGAGTGGATTGAACTGTCTTGATATAGCCGCGCGGTACACAAACTTTCCCCGTGCCCTGTGCCCTGTGCTCTGCTGCGCTGTATTAATCGCGCTCGTGAAGACGACCCGTTCCGGACCACAGACGCGCGATCTCCTCCTGCCTGCATTTCCCTGCATACGTGCCGTGACCACCAGAGGGCCACGCCGGGCGAGCTGTCCCGGAGCGACCGACAGCAAGGCGCGTTTGGCGCGCGAACTTCCTTCCTTCCTTTTTCCCCGCGTGAGTGAGAGGGCCCTGTGTCTGGGTTTGTTAACATTGTTTAAGCATCTGCTCTGTGTCCCCTTTCCTTTATCCTGATCACTGTACATTATAATAAATTGTGTTCTTCCTCTGATTTGACCGTTCTCGTCCCTTCCATTAATTGGCCTAGCATAGTACGAATAAAACCGCTCGAATGGGGTTCCATAAAAGTAACGGCACGAGTCACGTGATACGCACACCACTCGGGCATAATCGATTAGCGTGGCTTGTGCGAGGTCCGGTCCCCGTTTTCGTGGCAGTGTGGGTCAAAGGTACGTGCGGCGTCGACCCGATACCCTTTTTCACGCTTGCTGCGGAAGTGGCGATTCTGCCTCGTGGACACGAAGACCCAAGGGGAAAAAGGGGTTTAGTCCCCCCTTTGTAACGTGGACGGGCTTCGGGAGATCCGCAACAATATGTTAGAGGGTCATGGTGGAAAGTGTGGAAAAACACAGGTGAGATGGACAGACAGACAGAGAGCAAACCTGTAGTCCCCTTCGGTGAAACCGGTAGGGGACTAATAATATCCAGATGTACACCTGGGCATAAATACATTTTAAATAAATAAGATTTGTAAAGCAATCTTTTGGTGTGATAACGCAGGTAAAAAGTTCTGGTGGCCATCATCATGGTGTTAGCAGTTGGAAAATAATCGATTATTAAACTTCAAACTCATGTCTTCATTTGCACGTTCAATCTAACCGATCAATTGGGACTAACGGCAACGATAAACTGCACAACAGAATGTTTCATGGAAAATGAAGGATGTAAGTAGTCGTTCTCTAAACATATCACCTAAAAATATAAATCAAGAATGTACAGACTTAGCATTTAATATGGAATTTTTTTTTTTTCTTGACTTGGGTTTACTTTCTTTCCTCAGTATATCAATCTGGTGAGTTTCTTTTACACTTTGGTGATTTATTTGTTAAAAGAACCATGTCACTGATTGTCTGTCGCAGCAAGAAGTCAACAACAGGATTATATCACAGGTGGCGTGGCAAAATGTACGGACAGGTACATTTGACGATTGACTTCACAATTGGGTATATAAGGGTTGTTGCGTTCTGTATTAGTGGAAAACAACTGCTGCACGTCTCCAAAAGTTATTGCCGCTTCCTCTGGAGATGGTCCGTCAACTCCACAATGCTGTTTGTCATGGAGTGGTGGCTTTACGAAATTACGGCATGAAACAGCGTGCTATTGCTCGGCAGTATGGCATCACTCAAGGTCAAGTGTCAAAGATCCTGAAACGAAATGCTCAGAGGGGTGTCGCTACTCCAATACCGAGGCGAGGACGTCCCCGCAGAACCACAAGGAGGGATGAATGCCAGCTGCACCGGTTAGCCCGCAATGGCCATACCAAGACAGCTAATCGGCTTAGGGCTGAGTGGCAGCAACTGACAAATGTGCCTGTATCCAGAAGGCTAGTCAACCAACGACTGGTTCAAGCAGGCTATCGTGCCAGGCGTCCCCTGAGAAAGCCACGCCTGACCAGACAACACCGCCAGCGCCGATTGCAGTGGGCCAGAGAGCACCGTCAATGGCAGCCAGGACACTGGAATCATGTGATCTTCAGTGACGAGTCTAGATTTCTGGTCTATCATCAAAATGGCCGCGTCCGAGTGCGCAGACAAGTGCATGAAGCCTACAACAAAGATTGTTTCGTGCCAAGAGTCCAAGCTGGAGGTGGTGGGGTGACCATTTGGGCTGCTTTTCATGCAGGGGCCAAAACTGACCTGGTTGTTCTAGATGGAAACCTGAACCAGTTCAAGTACAGGGCCATTCTGGAATAAACATTGCTTCCATTTGCTCGTGCAGCCTTTTGAGGAAACTTTGTCTTCCAAGATGACAATGCACGGCCTCATCGTGCTCGCATGATCCAACACTTTCTTGCTGACCGTGGTGTAGAGCATATGGAGTGGCCTGTCATGTCCCCGGATATGAATCCGATAGAGAACTTGTGGGAAGAATTAACGCGTCAAATCGACAACTTGGACCAGCAGCCGCCCTCTGTACGTGAATTGCAGCAGGCTATTGTCACTGCATGGCAAGTGATTCCTGTCCAAACCTTGGGAAATCGCGTGAACAGCATGCCTCAACGTGTACGTGCTCTCCTGAATGCTGGTGGGGGTTACACGAAGTACTGAACTGTAATTTTACTGTCCGTAATCCCAGTCGTAATTTAACTTTTGTTTTTGTTAAAAAAAAATTTGGCTAATGTGCAAAATAAAGAGATACTTCTGGAAAACATACAGAAGTTTAACGCAGTACTGTACGCGAATTGAGTTTGATATCAGTTTACATCACTTTCAAGGATCAATTTATTTGTTTCGAAATGTCAAATGTGGTTTTTGTTTCTTTTAAAGGTCACATTAACAAAATCTAGAATAATTTCAACATAATTCCAATGAACTTTTGGTTCTAAGACATCTTGAAAAGTAAGTTCACCCCCACAAAAAAAATATTCCATATTAAATGCCAAGTCTGTATTTCATCCAATTGAAGATATTGTGATGTAATAAGTATAAAGGCTTTCATCTAATATGCTTGGTCTCAGCACTTGACTAGCAGTAAGCTTCTGCCCCCTGTTGGTTGCTATATTTATTTATTTATTTTTGCAAATATAGAGAACGACTACTTGAGTATAAACAAACATAACTGGAGTTCACCAATTATTTTAATACTTGTGATCACCACTGACAAAGCTTCTCTTAAGACTAAGGGCTCATTGTTTATATTTAAGATCAATTTTGGGACATCAATTAAGATCAATTTTGGGACACCAGACTGCAGAATAAAGGTGTTGCTCTCCATTAGGCATACTCGCCTCTAAGCTGTCCAGCTTGGGTTGGGATCTAGATCCAGCCATAAACGAGTGCAAGGCATCAATTTGTGTGCCGGTTGTCTCGCCTGGGTTCAAATCCTGACAACTAGTCAAAACACCTGGGATGTTGGCAGACATGTGAGGCTGGTTCCACCCTTCAATGAAAAGGAGGAAGCCAAATTTTTTTTACACTTTGAGAAAGTGGCTCAACTGCTAAAATGGCCGGAGGAGTCATGGACCATATTAGTACAAAGTGTTCTGGTGGGAAAAGCTCAAGATATTTATTCGGCTTTACCGATTGAGCAATGTGCAGATTATGAGATAGTGAAGAAAACCATTCTCAAAGCCTATGAATTGGTCCCTGAAGCTTACCGGCAAAAATTCCGGAACGCCAGGAAGAGGGAGAATGAGACCCATGTGGAGTTTGCCCGAATGAAGGAAACCATGTTTGATCGGTGGTGTGATTCAAAAGAAGTCGGGAAAGACTTCGAACTATTGCGACAATTGATCCTGGTGGAGGAATTCCAACAGTGTGTCCATGAGGACATTAAAGTACATTTGGAGGAAAGGAAAGTACCAAAGTTGTATGAGGCGGCAACCATGGCAGATGACTATGCCTTAACACACAGGATGAGGTTCCATAAACCTAACTTCCCACCTAGAGTTTACACGGAGAGTTATGATACATCTGGTGCGGAGAACGAAGATTCAGGCGGGCAGCCTCGAGATGACTATGAGGACCCCTATGATACTACGATTTCTAGAAATCAAAAGACAACAGTTCCAAGGCAGACTTATTCTCCGGGGGGCTCGAGGCAAACCACGAGGTTCTCCTCCGGGCCTACTTGCGCTTTTTGCCATAAACCTGGACACTTGATGTCCCACTGTTATGCTCTGGGAAAGGAAAATCAGGAGCTGAGTTCGACTAGTACCACTCCGAATGCAATGGCAAATGTGAGTGGTCGCCCTCAAAAGGGTTACCAACCATTTATTTCAGAAGGGTTTGTGTCACTGGATGGAGCCTCGACTAGCCGGAGACCTGTTAGGGTATTGAGGGACACCGGAGCACATCAATCTTTAATGCTTGAAGGCATCTTGCCGTTGTCAGATGAGACGGCAACTGGTGATAGTGTTCGTTTACAGGGGATTGGTGGCTGTGTTAGAGCTCCACTTCATGCCATCCATTTGGAGTCCGATGTGGTGTCAGGACCGGTCACCGTAGGTTTACAAGCCACTCTTCCTGTAGAGGGAGTATCTGTTGTTATCGGGAATGATTTGGCCGGTGGTCAAGTTTATGGTCACCCGATGGTTGTTAAAAACTTTAAAAAAAAAAAAAAAACCCTACTGGGCTTCGTAGGGAAAATAACCACATTATTTATGGATGGCGACAAATTTAGCAAGTTATTTGTAGGGGGACTGAACTTCAAAACAAAGGAAGATGTTCTGGAGTCTGCCTTCAGCAAATATGGACCACTCTTGGAAGTGCTGCTGATAAAAGACAAGGAGACACAAAAGTCGAGGGTTTGGCTTTGTCACGTTTGAAAACTCAAAGGACACCAGAGTGGCAGAAAAGGATCTGAATAGCAAGGAGTGGGAAGGTCGGACCATAACAGTAGGGAAAGCATTTCCTAGGTGTCGAGGGGGCTACAGAAGAGGACCACGGAGTAGTAGTGGTGGTGGCCGCAATCGATATTATTATGGAGGCTTCCAGAGTTATGGCAGCTCCCGAAGGAAGGATTATCAGAGCAGTGGCCGAGAAGGAGACCGCTATTCATGTGACTACCGTGATAAGTGGTCCAACCGGGATTGTTAAGAAAGTTAGAAAGAGTTGAAGCACTGAATGCTGCGGAGCAGCCGAACCAAGATTCCTACACAGATTAACCGTGAACCCCACATTCCTAAAGGCGTCCATGTAGTGAACTTTCCTACACGGACTAACCGTGAACTCCACGTTCCTAAAGGCATCCATGTAATGAATATGTCCAGGCCTCACCACCCAACCACCATGGAACCTGGCCCTCAGCTCGGCCTCCCAGAAAAAGTGCTCGCGATTTGCTTGACTTTGGGATTTTGATTACTACCCCTTAACCTTCATTCAAAAGAAACAAAAAGTAAAATTAGAGGGGGAGGAAATTGAACATGTAAAGGGCAGGAACAATGTTGTTCCTGATGCTTTGTCCAGAGTGAGTTAACTTTGGAAATCTCTGTGGGTTGTGTGAAATTTTGTTGCTTTATTTTTGGGGAATGTTGAATATGGTTGCCCATGGGAATTGATGATTTGGGTTGGGAATTTACTTTTGCTTGTTTAAAGAGTTTGTATGCAAAGAAAGTTTTTGCTGTGTTCAAACTTTCTTTCTTGAGGGGGGGAGGTGTTACGGATTCGTAACTTCCGTTATTGTGGTTTTCCTCCACTTGAAAGATTTCGGATTCTACGTACTATTATTGTCTTCCTAAGGTTTATTGTTTATGAACAGTTATTAAAAGTTAAAAAAGGTCAACTTAAAATGATACAGGAAGCCGAACGAGAAGACAATGAGGTGAAGAGGAAGAAGCGGCGCAAGCAAAGTCGGAGAAGACGCATGACGTCAGCGCTCCGGAACGAGCGAGGTTTACCGACAGCCGCGAGGGGATTTTGAATTCCTGGAAGGGACATCCGGCGATAAGAATATTCGCTGGTGTGGAGAAATCTGCGTAGACAGATTTGGGGCACTGAGATTCCGACGAATCCTCGCCTCGTTGCATCGGCTCAAGCCAGAGCCGTCGGCCATCTTGCACCCCATGCGTCGGACACCTGTGAAGGTTTGCTTCGTGTCATCTTCACCCCAACATCCTACCGTCTGCCGGGGATGGGTGTGTGCGACCGCTTCGTCTCCAATTACGTTGCGGTTTGCAGAGGGAGCGGTGAAGGCGCACCTCTGGAGGGCACCGTTGTAGTTTGGCGGGAAGAGCACCCTTGCCCACTGTACACGCTTCAGAGATCGACTGGAGAGCGAGATTCGGGCTTCGACCGGATTTCGTTCAATCGACCGTTGGAGCGAATCCCATTCGCCTTGGGAAAAGTCATAGACATTGAGGAGTGTCGTTGCACTCGCTGACCGTGCCGTGAGTGACCTGACTGTATATAAGAGATATGTAGAGTGCACTCTTAATGGCCATTTGCTGTACCGTATTACCTGTGTGTGATTTATAATACAAGTTTGTTCATTTATAATCATTGGTGTGGTTTCACTATTGATTTTCAACCCAGGGTAATATATTTTTCTGCCGGGGTTCCTCTCGGGGTTCGGAGGTTACCGAGACCAGGAGATTATAGAGAACTCCGTAACACCAGTCTAAAACTTTCCACTTTTTTCCCTGATGAACTCCATGGTTGTGTGTTGGCAGTGTGTGTTTTGGGTCATTGTCTTGCTGCATGGTGAAGCGCCGCCCATCGAGTTGGAAGGAATTTTCTTGTACATCGGCTGGAAAAATGTTTCTGTACACTTCGTAAGTCATTATGCTGCTGCCATAATTAGTTACATCATCAATAAAGATGAATGAGCCAGTTCCAGAGGCAGCCATGGAAGCCCAAGCCATTACACTTCCTCCACCATGCTTCACAGATGAGGAAGTATGCTTTGGATCATATGCAGTTCCTTCCTTTCTCCACACTTTCACTTTTGCATCACTTTGGTAAAGGTTTATCTTAGTCTCATTTGTCCATAAAACTTTGTTCTGGAACTGGTGATGTCACTGTCATTTGTTTTAGGGTTTTTTTTCACAGCTCTGATGATTTTTAGCTCACCTGGAACAAAGTTCAGGGGAGCTTATGCGTTCAAGGGAGCTTATGCATTCAGGGAACCTTATGCGTTCAAGGGAGCTTTTGCATTCAGGGGAGCTTTTAAAGTTCAGGGAGTCAGTCCGTCCGTCCGCCTGTCAATCCGTAAACACTTGCAACTTCTTCTCCAAAACCGCTGAAGGGATTGTGACCCGAAACTTGGCAAAAATGATATTTGTTGTGTTGTGACTAAAGTTTGTTCACGACATAAAAAAAAATCGTGATCTAAGGTGGTCTACCGGGGTCAAAGTGGATCCACGTTTGACCCCCCCCCCCCCCCCCACCCCTCCTCAAAATAGGAATTTGCGTTTTCCTCTGAAACTACACACACTATTTCGATGAAACTTGTCCACATCCTTCATCACCCATGATGTACCAATGTTTGTTAATTTAGGCATTAGAAAAATTGGGGCCTGAGGAGGTATACAGGGTTGGGGGAGGGGGAGGGAGAGTTGCCCCCCAAAATAGGTATTTTTTTGGTTGTTTAAAGTCTTATGGTTACGTCAGTATGATTCTACATGCTGCCCTGTCTTCTAGCAACCATTTAATTTGGTGTCAAATACCTTTAGTCTGTGCAGTATACTGTTTATTTTACCAGGTGAGCACCAGGGGTATTGCCTCTATGTTTCTGTCATCAACTGCCGTTGTTTTCCTTGGAGACCTGGCTGTTGTCTATTGCGAAGTACACTAGTGGTTATTTCTTTTTCAAGATATTCCAAATTGTTGTATTTGTTGTGCCCAATTTTTGTGCTTTGGTTCTAATTGAATTATTCTGTTATTTCAGCTTCCAAATTTCTTGCCTTTATTTCATAAACAGTTTTGTGGTCTTCATGTTGGTTTATGCCTAATGACTCGCAATGCAAAAGCAAAGGCTAAAACCAAGACAAGACATTCACAACTCTTTTATTTGAACAAGCAATGAAACAACAAACACCTGAGCAACAAGAAACACCTGTCAGTCATTTGTTCCGATACTTATGCTTACCTAAAATGGGGGGACTGAACATAAAAAATGCTGTTGTAATACAATAGTAAAATATATATGCATATTGTAACGGATTTGGGAAACCCTGCACTTGGTGTAATTGTTGTAAATATCAACCTCTGTAAATAGCAATTCTTTGTAAATACCTCCATTTGTGTAAAGGTCAAAGGTCGTCCCTTTAGCTAGTCCATGTACAAGCACGTAGCCAATCATAGAACCTCTCAATAGTTATATCATTATTATGTGTTCCAGTTTAAGGCTCTGTTTTCCATTAGTTGACTCTGCATTGCACCAAATGAAATAAGGTAGAATCCCCTTTCAATTGCCCCAAAACCCGCAATTACCAACTGCATTCGCCCTCCATTGAACACGCGGTCAACTTGGGGAAGAAGGGCGTGGCCCGCCCATCGTCATCAGGAGGTGGAGCCAGGAAGCCCTTGCGCCCAACCAGGACTCGGTGGGCACGGCTTGGTAAGGTGTGGCTATGGCTTGGTAGGGCGTGGCTATATAACCCGTCAAGGGAAGCCCCCACCAGCAGATGATCGAGGGAGCCAGAGGCGTGTAAAAGCAAAAACCAGCTCTGCCGCGTGCAACGAGATACGTGTGCCTGCCACGTGGAACGAGATACGTGTGCCTGCCGCCGCCTTGCTTGCTTCCAGCCCGGAGCTTGCTGTGCTTGCTGTGCCGCCCTGGCCAAACCTTCCAGCCCTGTGGTCCCACCTTCTTCTCCCTCCAGCCAATCCAATCTGCAATTCCCTATTCGTGTGAGTGAGTTTGTATATAGCCGCGCTTCGGAGATCGACTGGAGAGCGAGATTCGGGCTTCGACCGGATTTCGTTCCATCGACCGTTGGAGCGAATCCCATTCACCTTGGGAAAAGTCATAGAGACAGTGGGTGGCTGTCTGTATTGTCCTGGGTATAAGTAAGCTTGTTTAAGTTAACCACTGCACTGTGTATCTGCTTTTCCATTGTCCCTGTAAATTACATTTCTTTTCTTCTCTTGCTTTGGGATTTTGTGTAAATAATAATAATAAATCCTGTTATTTCCGACCTTTGGTTTTCTTTCCCATCCGATCGCTTTCGTCCTGTCCCCCATTGATATACGTGGCACGATTTGGCCAACGCTCAGGATCGGGTTAGTCTTTGTTAAATGGCTCGAACTCCGGGTTGCTAAAAACCGCTCGGCAACTAGTCTATCTAAAACCGTGGTTCGAGCAGAAGTTATTCCCTCGTTCCCGGCTGGCGGTAGTAATTAGGTACGTAGCGAACCCCTAGGCCTAACAAACCCTACCTACCGTCGGTCCGGGAAGGACGTTGTAGCTTCAGGATCGGAGACGGCCAATGCAAATATAAGGGGGATTAACCCCCCCCCCCCCCCCGCCCCCACTAAGGGGAGCGCCGTACTCCGTTTCCGTAACAATTGATAGTCAGGAGTTGGGATCTGGAACCTGGCCCTAATTTATTTAGCCCAAATTTTGGACACCAGTTGTACTATTGGTCGTAACAATTGGTGTCGAGGAGTTGGGATTTGGACCCGAACCAAATTTTTGAGAACATCAAAAAATTTGGTCAAAATTTGGAGCGGCCGAAATTTCGTGTAAAACATCTAAATTAAATCGTGCCATGGATATATCAAGGCGACCGGATGCCGGTGGGGGTAGAGGAAGAAGAGTTAGAAGCAGCCCAGGACCACAAAGAGGTGGGAGTAATGCGGGAGGAAAACAATACGCATTGGGTAGCGGAGGTTTCAGGCACACAAGATGGCGGCCTTGCGCACGTGGTTGCAGAGGCACAAAACGGCGGCGCTGCGGCAGCCGAGCCCACGGCACTGGTGAAATTGGACCTCTTCATGGCGCAGATGATGGGGTATATGGCAAAAATGGCTGAAAAATCCAGCAGAGAAATGGAACAAATGATGGAAAGGAATTGTGAGCAATTGGGAAATCAAATTGGGGGATTAGAAAATCAAATCGGGGAAATGGGAAATGATTGGAAAAGCAAATTAGGGGGGCTGGGAAGCAAGTTGGAGCGAATCGGTAAAGTTGGGGACAGAATGGGTGACAGCGCACAAAAATGTGGGGAGACAATGGATCACATGTTGAGCAGGAGGGGCGCATCGGTGCACGACGAGGTAAAGCGGGTTGAGAAGCGCTGGTTGAGCGAGGCGGAGCAAAGCGCGGTTAAAATGACGGGTATAGAGATCGCGACCCGGGGTATGGGGAAGCCGGCGACCGCTGAGGTAGAGGGAATTTTAATAAAGCCAGCGGTCGTCGAGGTGAATAAAGAAAAAGTAGCGGGAATTGAAATTGAAAAGACGACGGAGGTAGCCCAGGAATTGAAGGGAGGAATGGAAATTGTACAAAGTCTGAATTCGCATCGTGATGCCGTGCTTATAAAGATTTGCAGGTGTCGGAGCGAGGAGGAAGAAGAATCCCCCAGATGAGAAGGGCTGTGTATGGTGCTAAGAGGTTTTTCGGCAAAGTGTTTGGCGCGAAAAGAATTGTCGCGCGATTGGGGTCGATATGGCATCCGGGCGTTTGTGGGAGGTCCGTGGTGCGTGGTGTACGAAGGAATGGCACTCGTGTGAGGAAAAAGTGTGCGTCGGCAAGTGAGTGTGTTATAAAGTGTGGGAGTAAAACCGAGTGCGAGCGGGAATGCACGTCGGAGTGTATGGAGTGTGACACAGAGAGTGAGAGCGATACGGAGTGTACGTGCGAGGGTGAGAGTGACCCGGAGAGTGAGTTGGTGGAGGAGCGGGTGTGAGGATGCACGCTTGGGATGGACGGCGAGAGTGTGCGAGAAAGCACACCTGAGTTGGTTGTGGCACGGGTGCGGGAGAGCCCATTGAAGCGCGTGAGTGGGTGGATGCGAGGGTGCACGCCCATGGTGAGTGTTATGAAGGACGTAACGGAGGAGAGGTGTGGAACGAAACGTCATGTAGGAAATGTACGAACGACGAACGTGCGAACGACGAGTGTACGCAAGAGGGTGCGCGAGAGGTGTGGTGTGTAACAGGGAGTGCGGTGGTGGAATGGACGGAGTGTGTGGAATGTACGGGCAGCATTGGAACGCCGGGCTTGGTGAGTGTAAAACGGGTCGCGTATGCGTGTGAGCAGGCGAGTAAGGCATCGACGTTAAACGGGGCAGCGTTTAGGGTGACGGATAGCCGACGCGAGCACCCGGTGCGCGGTGCGCTTTGTTGGATGCGAGGCGCGGATCGGTGCTGCGTCGCTTCTCTTCGAAGCGTCGTGCACGATTCGGGCCTGGCCCCGCCCCGCACAGTCGAGTCCGGGCTTTGCCGGGCAAAGCGACCGGTCCGGTTCAAGGGCAGGTAGGAGGGACCGGAGCGGCGCCCCTTTGTGGGGGGGGGGCGGGATCGAGCCATCGGGCCGGAGACCGAAAGGTTCCGCGCCGAGATGGTGCGTGGAATCTCGGGCCGAGCATGCCGCCTCCCTTGAACCGAATGCCGGACGGACTCAACCTGTAGGCGACCAAACCACCCGAATTCATTGCTCGGCTTTGCGTAGCCGAGTTTTCATGATGTCATGACGGACCGAGAGGCTCAGATATAGTGGACTGTGATGGTAATAGTGTTTTGGATCCGAAATTGGAATAGTGAATAGGATTGGCAGTAATGATTGGCAAATTGATGATTGGTAAAATGATTGGCAGTGATTGGCAAATTTTGATTTGCAGGAAATTGGATGGGCAAAATTTATAGTGGGAGATGCCCGATGTGCAAGGATGGTAAATCCACCATCCCTCGCATCTCCCGGGGCACATGAGCACTAGTTATGGGGTTTGGCGGTGAAAACCTAGCCAGGGAGGGTTAGGATAAATGTATAGGGATCTAGAGAAATGACCATAGGTAACTGTACAGGTAAGTAGCGACATTGCACAGGTAGTCGGGGACGTAGAGAGTTTGGGTGGATTATAACGACGAGGGAGCACAATAATATAAGGGGCGACTGGGAAGCGCAAGTTTTAGAAGGGCACCAGGTAGATCAGATGATGCCGTGTGTGTGAGAATCTTTGCCGATGAGCATGTTGAGCAAATGAGGCAATGCTCGTGAATGGTGCCGTGTGTGTGTGTTGAAAGTGTATTCAGTAGCGTATTGTGAGAAGTGTGAGGTGATTGTGAGTTGTATTGAGTGTGGAAGTGTATGGAGCAGTGTATGAGGAATAATTGTGATTGTGCATTGTATTGAATGAATGAAGAAGCCTGGGAGGAAGGAGGGTGCAAGTGCCACCAGGTGTGTGTGAGCACAGGTGTGCAAATCCAGGTGAGAATGGTTGTGTGGAATAGCTGGTATGGAATATGTGTAGTATGGAATGGATGGTGTGGAGTGAGTATGGTGGAAAATGTGGAGTGGAGTGGGTGGTGCGAAGGGAGTGTATGGGGAGGATGGACCCCTATCACGAATACCCGGGGAGGGTAGTTTAAGAGTTAGGTAGAGGGTATAGGTAAATTGTGGTTGGATATTGGCATCTGTGGTGCGTGTGGAAGAATGGTGTTTGGATGGGTGCATTAGTGACGTGGAAATGGCTGGGCGTGTGGCCTGTTAGTGTGTGTTGTTAAATGGGCACTCCGCCACTATCAGGATGTCGGCCAGATGAGGCCGCAGGTGGGCTCTGGGAGCCGGTAGAGTTCAATGGGGCCCGAGGGTCCAGAGGAAGGACCCGGGTAGCCCAGTGCCAGAGAGGGCACCGAGGGGGTAAGCGCCAAGGAGGGCCTTCCCCAGGTAGATAGGTTAGATAAGGAGCAGGTAAGCTCGGAGGCAACTGCAGTGGTGGAGGTGTGCAGGTGGGTAGACCTGCTGGGAGAGCCACACGACTCAGCCCAGAAATTGTGCGAAGGCACAGGGAGTTGAATCGGGAGAGTGAGACCCCAAATTGATTGGCACCACAGTTTGGTCAATGGGAGTTTGGTTCTTAAAACCGCATAGAGTAAGATGGCCAATGGATTGGCAGGGAAAGACCCCGGGTAGTGTAAAGTGTGTTAATGTCATTTAGGAAGCAGTTAGGATTGAAATCTCCTCGCACCATCTGCATCCACTCACCTGAGGTGACGTAGCTCCACACCCTGCCATGTTTTGGTTATTTTTGTGCAAATGTTTGGATTGTGAGACGCATCAGGACGTGGGTGTGACATTGTGCTTAATGTTCCATCTCTTCCTCCTAATGAGGAACTAGCTGAGGTACCCGGCTTCGCCCGGGTTGAATAAGAATAATACAAATATATGATGAAAAGAACATGTATATTTTAGAGCAATATCACAGTACATTTCATACATGACGTTTTTTCAATTTTCAATTTCTCAAAACCTCTGGGTATACAACATTTCTGGTTTTCTTACGTGGTGCCAAGACATAAAGATTGCTTGGTTTTCCAACCCTCGAGCAGCCCACGTACAGCTGGCCATGGGCAAACACTTGTTCTGTGAAGTTCAGGCCTACAACCTTCATTGATTGCCCCTGCGCCCTGTTGATGGACATGGCAAAACATAGCCTGATGGGGAACTGAATCCTCTTGAAGGAGAATGGAAGGTCAGGTGGAATAAGTGGTATCCTTGGAATGAATACTTTCTCTCCTCTGTATTGTCCTGAGAGGATGGTTGCCTCTAGGACATGCGGCATCATTTGCTGGATTGTCAATCGTGTTCCATTACACAGCTTTGGTGGATCAAGATTCCTTAAAAACATGATTGGTGCTCCCACCTTGAGAATCAACCTGTGTGTTGGGAGTCCTTGAGGCTGACGACTGTTGAGAAACTCAGTTGGGAGGTTTATTGCCTGATCTTCATGTCACTTTGGCAAGAGAATCATAATTTCTTTCATGACCGGGCAGCGAACGTCATTATGTGCGACATTACGTCACTCCTACGGACGTGAAAACATTTGTTTTCCTTAAAAATATATTTAAAATAAATAAAATAGTACATAAATTAACAATAAAAGAAGCTGAAAAACAATTTAAAATACAATAAAAAGCACATTAAAAATATATAAATATGTACGTACAGTATACCGTACGTACACGCAACCGCTGATTCTCATTCAAAACAGAGGCGACGTACAGTATTCCTTTACTGTGTCTGTGTTAGCCATGGGTCCGAAGAAGGATAATGCTAGTGTTTCCAAGCGTAATGTGGTTACGATGGACGATAAGGTAAATCTGATTAAAAGGTATGGAAAAGGTGGAAAAGTGTCGGTGATAGCGCATAGACCTTATCGCGAATCGGAACCGCAATGCATCATGGGATCGGAAAGGGGCAATAGCGCCGCCACAAACTACACCATGGAATTGCAGCCGGCCCGGTTTTTTAAACCATTGATATTAAAATAAAAAGTAGCCGATAACCACCGGAATTTTATGCTGATTCCGAATCTGTGTCTAAAACTTTTCTCCGATGTGTAGTTCTTGAGTTATAAGTGGACATCCAGACAGAGACAGACACACACACACACACACACACACACACACACACACACACACACACACACACACACACACACACACACACACACACACACATACACACACATACACACACACACACACACACACACACACACACACACACACACTCCTCCTTTATTTATATAGATTGATGAGGAATTTGAATTTGTGGCAAATTTGGTTAGAGGGATTGTGGTGACGAATTTGGTATTAAGGGAAATAAGGGGAAGACGAGACAGTAGTGACGAATTGGTAAGTGTGTAGATTTTGTAAATATGGGGAGGGGCAAGGGGGAGCAGTGTAGGTCACCTGTGGGGGGCGTACTCAGGGACGAACCTTTCTCAGCTTGCTCTCATGCGCCCCTCATTCTGCATTGCCTTGTTTGATGTGTACCCTTGCACCCTGACCCATGACTCACCTGTCTTCTCTGTCTTCCTTCTCCCAACCGAGGATCGTGCTCTCTGGGCACTGAGGGGAGCGTGCGGGGGGGCCGCGTCTGTGTGCCCGAAATTCCCGCAACCAGCTGCTTGCATCGATGCACCACTTTATGGACCACGTTGTTGTGGCCGAGCACCACCATATGGACCCCATGTGTTGGGGCCTAGCCCCTCTGCTGGGACCGGCCACGATGGGCCAAGGGAGATCTTGCTTGCGGACCTCGGTGAGGTGGCACCAAGCCACACAGGTGAACCACCCATCGTCGGCCCCTGTTGGCCATAAATAAAAGAGGATGGACGCGTTGTGTGCCTTTTTATGTCCAAATAGGCCGCAAACAAGAAGATCAAGAAGAACAACAAGGGTTGAGAACATCAAGAACGATAACGGCCAGCAGAGGGAGCAGAGAAGAACAAGATCATCAGTGTGTTGTTTTTATTGTGATGAAATATGTGCAATGAGCACTGGATGGTGCTTTGGTGTTTTTTTGGTGCTGATTGGTGCTTTTTGGTGCTCTTTATTGGTGTTTATTGGTGCTGGTGCGTCTATGCAATGCATGCTGTCTCCTTCCCTCCCACAGGAATTTTCTCTTTTTGTTTCCTCAAAGAACTGACAGGTCCTGGGTTGCGATCTGTAAATAATGAAATAATGTCTTGTAAATAATGCTCCCCACCGTTCATGTTTAGCTTGAAAACCATTCCGCAATTTGGTTATCCTGTGGGCGTGAATCTGTTAGGCAGGGTGCAATGCAACAGCGGGACATAGTTATTTGTGTTTTAAAACGGTCACACTCAGGGTCAGATTAATTGTAAAGGGAATTACACCTACGTGCCACATTAAGTTAAGTTTTATAGGCCCGGGACGTGCCTGGAGGATGAGGGTGCAGTGTAACGGATTTGGGAAACCCTGCACTTGGTGTAATTGTGGTAAATATCACCCTCTGTAAATAGTAATTCTTTGTAAATACCTCCATTTGTGTAAAGGTCAAAGGTCGTCCCTTTAGCTAGTCCATGTACAAGCACGTAGCCAATCATAGAACCTCTCAATAGTTATATCATTATTATGTGTTCCAGTTTAAGGCTCTGTTTTCCATTAGTTGACTCTGCATTGCACCAAATGAAATAAGGTAGAATCCCCTTTCAATTGCCCCAAAACCCGCAATAGCCAACTGCATTCGCCCTCCATTGAACACACGGTCAACTTGGGGAAGAAGGGTGCGGCCCGCCCATCGTCATCAGGAGGTGGAGCCAGGAAGCCCTTGCGCCCAACCAGGACTCGGTGGGCACGGCTTGGTAAGGTGTGGCTATGGCTTGGTAGGGCGTGGCTATATAACCCGTCGAGGGAAGCCCCCACCAGCAGATGATCGAGGGAGCCAGAGGCGTGTCAAAGCAAAAACCAGCTCTGCCGCGTGCAACGAGATACGTGTGCCTGCCACGTGGAACGAGATACGTGTGCCTGCCGCCGCCTTGCTCGCTTCCAGCCCCGAGCGGACCTGCTTGCTGTGCCGCCCTGCCAAACCTTCCAGCCCTGTGGTCCCACCTTCCTCTGCCTCCAGCCAATCCAATCTGCAATTCCCTATTCGTGTGAGTGAGTTCGTTCTGTCTGTATTGTCCTGGGTATAAGTAAGCTTGTTTAAGTTAACCACTGCACAGTGTATCTGCTTTTCCATTGTCCCTGTAAATTACATTTCTTTTCTTCTCTTGCTTTGGGTTTTTGTGTAAATAATAATAATAAATCCTGTTATTTCCTACCTTTGGTTTTCTTTCCCATCCGATCGCTTTCGTCCTGTCCCCCATTGATATATGTGGCACGATTTGGCCAACGCTCAGGATCGGGTTAGTCTTTGTTAAATGGCTCGAACTCCGGGTTGCTAGAAACCGCTCGGCAACTAGTCTATCTAAAACCGTGGTTCGAGCAGAAGTTATTCCCTCGTTCCCGGCTGGCGGTAGTAATTAGGTACGTAGCGAACCCCTAGGCCTAACAAACCCTACCTACCGTCGGTCGGGGAAGGACATTGTAGCTTCAGGATCGGAGACGGCCAGTGCAAATAGAAGGGGAATTAACCCCCCCCCCCCCCCCCCCCCCCGCTAAGGGGAGCGACGTACTCCGTTTCCATAACAATATATATACCAATAAATAAAAGCTGACCTTATGTACTGTTGCCTCATATTCATATTTTATCTCAAATCCAAACATCTTGAGTATATATAGTGGGGCGGCTTAGCCCAAATATTCAAAAGAATTGTGCATTTTGTGATACAAGCACCAAATTTGGCACAAATGTACATTAATATGTTGCGAACATTTTCAGATATTGGGCCACTTGAAATTCCGTAATTTTTTTTTTCAAATTTTTTCAAATTTCGTAATTTCAAATTTTTCGGGTGACACCGTCACAATTTCGGTCTTCGAGGCCGGCCGATAGGCAAAGTGTGACCGGAAGGGACGAGGTTCTCCTGACCACGTGGCCCTCGATCTGGGAAGCGAGAGGCGTTCCATTAGTGGACGCGCCCCTCACGCCCGACTTTTGGGCGGCCCCGGCAGGCCGTTTGTTTTGACGTTCCGTGACAGGCCCCGCACCCCCACCTCCGGGCCGACCGGAAGCTTGTGCTGAGTACATCATACCTGAACAACTCAGTGAGGCAGAACACAGCAGTGCACACCAGGGTGACCCCTTCAGTGCATAAACCAATTAACCTGTCCACTGCAGGGCATATAGAAATGAAGTTATTTTCTGCATATAATAATAATATAAGTTCAGTTCTATATAACAATTTCTGTTATCACCACTACCACTACAACTACCACTACTACAAGCTTTGTCTGGAATTTTGTGGACTAACAGACAAACAGACATACAGACAAGCTGGGATCAAAACATTACCTCCTTCCACCATTGAGTGTAGAGGTAAACATCATGGAAATTATATCATGCCCTAGATTTAATTCATGCTTACCCATGTATTTGCTTCACTGGTTCACAAGGTCTTTTGCATACATGTAATTCAGACTCTCGTCTTCATTGCTGACCACACAATGTTCGCAACATATTAATGTACATTTGTGCCAAATTTGGTGCTTGTATCACAAAATGCACAATTCTTTTGAATATTTGGGCTAAGCCGCCCCACTATATCGGCCGGCCTCGAAGACCGAAATTGTGACGGTGTCACCCGAAAAATTTGAAATTACGAAATTTGAAAAAATTTGAAAAAAAAAATTACGGAATTTCAAGTGGCCCAATATCTGAAAATGTTCGCAACATATTAATGTACATTTGTGCCAAATTTGGTGCTTGTATCACAAAATGCACAACAGGTTTGCTATGCTGCTACACTAATAGCAATAATAACAAATTAGACTTCACTGTTCCAATACTTATGGAGGGCACTGTGTATCACCTAAAATTGCTGTTCATTGCATGCTGTCAACCTTGGCAATCACCGAACTACTAGTACTGTATTCCGGTGTCACTGGCATTGTACACGCAGCTACAATGCAGCAGCTTCCAAAAATATCAAACTCACCGACTTTGGAAATGAGCAGAGAGTCTGCTTCATGGCAGGCTCCACCGACCGGAATGCTTGCAACACAAATCGCCCTGCAAGGAATCACAGTTTTGCACATTCAAATTCACCGTTTCTGAAATACCAGTTTTGAATCACGGCAGTTTTCGTGTTTCACCAAATACAGCATCTACAAAATAGTGCACTACTGTCGTGGCCATATTGGCACCCTTGCACTTTGTTCAAATAACTCACAATTTTCTCTAAAAATAAGTTGTAATTGACAAAAGTATTTGGTCTCCACAATTCTTTATTTCACTGTTAATATTACAGAACATTTGTTTTTGATTCAGAACTTAATATATCCTTTTAAATCAGTAAAATAAAAAGAAATGGCATTGACAAAATTATTCACACCCGAGACTTAACATTTGGTAGCACAGCCTTTGGACGCAACAACTGCAGTCAAGCGCTTCCTACAGCCATGAATGAGCTTCCTACACCTCTCTACTGGCAATATGGGCCACTGTTCTTGTGAAAACTGCTCCAGTTCTCCCAGATTTGAAGGGTGGCTTCTCCCAATTGCTGTTTTCAGATCTCCTCACAGGTGTTCAATACGGATTTAGATCTCGACTCATTGCTGGCCACTTCAAACAGTCCAGCATTTTGTCTTGAACCATTCCTGGGTGCTTTTTGAAGTGTGTTTTGGGTCATTGTCCTGCTGCAAGACCCATGACCTTCGACGGAGACCCAGGTTACTCACAATGGGTTAAACATTGCGTTCCAAAATGCCTTGGTAATCTCCTGATATCATGATGCCATGCACACATTTAAGGTACCCAGTGCCAAAGGCAGCACAGCAACCCCAAAACATCAATGAATCTCCTCCATGTTTGACTGTAGAGAAGGTGTTCTTTTCTTTGAAAGCTTAATTTTGTTTTCTGTAAACATCGAGTTGATGTGCTTTACCAAAAAGCTCGAATTTGGTCTCATCTGTCCACAGGACATTCTCCCAGAAGGATTTTGCCTTGTTCAGGTTTGTTTTTGGCAAACTCCAGTCAGACTTTCTCAGCAGTGGGGTCCTCCAGGGTCTCCTACCATAGAACCCCCTTTCATCGAGTTGGCGACGGATGGTGTGAGTTGAAACTGCAGTACCTTGTGTCTGAAGATAAGCTTGAATCTGTTTGGCAGTTGATCGAGATGCTTTCTCCACCATTTGAACAATCCTTCGCTGCAATCTTCGATCAAGTTTTCTCTTGAAGCCACGTCCAGGTAGTTTGGCTACAGTGCCATGGGCCTTAAACTTCCTGACAACATTGTGTCCGGTGGACACAGGAACATTAAGGTCTCTGGAGATGGACTTGTCGCCTTGAGATTGTCCATGCTTGGCTACAATCTTGTGTCTGACCTCAGACAATTTTCTGGTTTTCTTTCTTTTCTCCATGCTCATTGCGGAACACACAGTGACACAAAACAGCAGAATGGCTCCTTTTCTCCATTCAAACTGGTTGAATGAGTGATTTTTATACTGAAACTGATTTTGTCATCATCTGAATTTTTATCATCTGAATTTTATATTGCAACTATTTTATCAATAATGTTTTTATCTATTGCAACTCACCACAGGTGAGTTCAATTCCAAAGTAAAGGGTAATCACCTGCTTGAAATCTATTTATTTCTAACAACTTCTAAAAGGTGCCAATAATATTGTCCGGGCCATTTTAGGATTTCTGTGTGGAATAAGCTAAGGTTTCGTAATTTTTTCAGCTTTCTTTATTTTGTTCCACTGTAAACCAAAGACATACAAATGTGGATACCAAAATATTTTTTTTAATTTCAACAATTTTCTAGAAGAAATGGTGCATTATTTGAAAAAAGTGCAAGGGTGCCAATATTTTTGGCCACGACTGTACATAAAAAGGTACAGAAACTGATCCCCTTAACTACAGACCGATCAGCTGACTTCCAATCATCAGCATGGTCATATAATCCATCATTGCAGTTGACATGAAATCCATCCTTTTCTCCAACAATCCTCACCTCAAATCACCAATTTGGTTTCAGAGCAGGTCACTCCATCAGTCCATCATGGACATGCTGCTTCTACTCAACCAATAATGGTTGTAGACCCTCAATGTCAGACATGAAATCAGGGATGTCTCTCTGGATATATTTCATGGTTTTGATACAGTCTGGCATTCTGCCTTGCTCTTCAAACTCTCTGTCTATGGCATCCAAGACCAACTCCTCACATGGCTTATTGACTTCTCGACTCGTAACCAACCTGTGGCTCTCAATGGAATCCTTTCATCTCCTCTCCCTGCCAAGGCTGTAGTGCCCGAACGCAGTGTTCTGGGCCCAGTCCTGTTTCTGATCTTCATAGATGATCTCTCCAAGTCTCTGGAAAATCCATTTTATGCATTTGCTGATCACTCCACAATCTACCGTGACAATCCTCATCCTTAAAACAAGCAGGCTGCAGCACCTTCCCTCTCCCCAGACATTGACAAAATCAACAGATGGTCAAACAATTGGAATAAGTCTTTCAATCATGATAAATGGCACGCATGCACACACACACACACACACACACACTTTGACCATCTCTCTCTGAAAGGACCATCTGGCAAACCCCCCACATACTTTCTCAACAATCCTCTTAAGGAAGTTAAATCTTTCAAACTCCTGGGTCTTACTATCAGACATGATCTTTCTTGGGCAAACCAAATTTCTTAGTTGGCCTCCAAAGCCAGCATCCGACTGGAAGCCCTCCATCATACAAATGCCTTCCTTGGCACACCTGAACTCCCATCCACCTACAAGGTCTTCATCCGTAGCTTGATGGAGTACTGCTCTCCCCGCTGGGCTGGCCCCCATACCTCAGATTTTTCGCAGCTTGACGCCGTGGAAACCAAGGCCTTTAATATTTTTGAAATCTCCCGTGATGAAGCTGAGTCTATGGGCCTATGACTTTGCCATCGCCGACAGGTTGGTAGTCTCTCTGTCTTCTACCACCTCCTTTCTGGTCTTGCACCTTCTACTCCTTCTGTGATTTGTCCCACCACCCCAAGTTTTTGAAGGACTCACATGGTCCACCATGAACCTTGTGGTGAAACTAACTAAATCTAGGATTACTACTCACCCTCACTCACTTGTTCCTTTTTTCTTTTTCTTTTTTTCCACCTATGGAACCAAGTTCCTCATTTTCTTCAATCTCATTCTTCCCTCCAGGTCTCCAAGCCAGCTGTTCGCCACCATATTAGACCATCTTAAATCCAAAACCACAATCTTTTCTACCCTTGTTAACTCCCAACACCCACCCCTATCCCTCATCCTTCCAGATTTACATTTTCTCTCCTGAGAGTTTCCTTTTGTGTCCTTGTCCACCCCCTGGATCCTCTCCAGCCCACCACAAAACATCTTTCCTTTATTTGGACACTTCCTGGTATATAATCAGGTGGAAGCCCAAATAGGCTCCATGACTGGTACGACTCAAACAGCCTGAGATCATAATCGTGTTTCTTGCTCAAGTCTCTGCAAATGCATAATTATGGAGGACAAAGTGTGAGGACAGCATATTCTCAAACAAAGAAATTTGATTGTCACAGCTTTGAGAAAATGGCAGGCATCTAGCACAGCATCAACAAGAACGGCACTCTGTAGCGAGCATACCTCTGCCAGGCTGAAAAGTTTACGTTTTGTATCCCATTGATGGGCGGATCTGGATCCGGGCCTAAACCAAAATTGAATCGGCTTGTTCTTCTTAACTACCCAACTCATCCACCAAATTTCGTCTGAATCCGTCCAAAACTTTTTGAGATATTATGCTATATTGAAGCGCGGTGCTACGCGCGCTTGCTTGCACAACAAGAAGGAAGCGGACAACGCGGTGAGTTTAAGAGTCTTTATTAAAAGAGCTCACTGTAGCACTGGCGCGCTCCGGGCTGCGCGCCCGGTGTATATCCCGCGGCCGCGCCTACCCCTCGGGCGTGGCCGCCGCCCACTTGGTGCGTGGAATGATGCCCTCACGCCAGTGAGCGTTCGTGTCCGCCACAATATATTGTTTTTCGCCCTGTCTCTCAATGATGAAGAGTAACCTAAAAAAAATTAAATTCTCATATCCGCATCCAGATATTCACAAAAAAATAATTAATTCGTCCTTGTCGCACACCTAACCTGTACAACAAATTTGTACGAACCCTTCAATAACTTTTTGAGATATCCTACTCACAGACAAACAAACAGACAAACAGGGGTGAATACATAACCTCCAGTGGTGGATGTAACACCAAGGATGTATCAGTGGTGAAAAGTAATGACATATCAAAACAAACCTGCAAAAGCTGCAGCAGCTACAGAAAGGCCAACTGCTGCCAGCGTTGCTGCCTGAAAGAAAGAATATAATTACTTCAGTAATTTTAAATAATTATTGAAAAAAAACATGACTTTATGCCAATACTAGTAAAACGCTTGTCAAAATGACGAGTTGGAACAGTTTATTCGACGGTGCAGCCTCGTGAGCGTGCCAAAGTCTGAAGCCTCGGCCTAATGTCAGGTGCGCTTATATCTTCTTCATTTATCAGACATTCTTCGGGTGTAAATGAACATTCGGTTTACTCATCCCATGTTGCACATCACCTACAGCGAATTTCACCTCCCTGTGCCTTGTATTTATTGTTATTTAAAAAAAAAAAAAAAAAAACTCATGTACACCGCCCTTGAGGCTCAGTTTGCAAGGCACCGTCTACAATTCCAACAGAAGAGACGTAATTACTCTTTTATGGAAAATGTTTTTCGAGTTTGTTTATCCTCTAAAAATATACCGAAGTGAACACACATTTGTGTTAAAAGATTGGCCTTTAAAACCTACCCTTATGAAGGGGGACAGACATCTGTACAAACGAGTGTTCATTTACATCCGTATGATGTGCAATAAATAAAGAAGACACAAGCACACCAGACACTAGGCCCAGGCTTCAGACATTGACACGCTCAAGAGGCTGCACCGTCGAATAAACTCTTCTAACCCGTCACATTTGACGGGTTTTTACTAGTCTTAAATAAAATAGGCGACAATAAAATTGTGTACACTTAGTTACATTAAAAAAAACAAAAAAACACAACACTATCTATTGGCTGGATCTCCCAGGATAAGATTTTGTTCTGCCATAAACTAAGGCGGCCTATGCCAGTCTCCATCAGCTGGTGGTCCAATGGACCAAATGGATCGATGATAACGGAGACCGCAGATAATAACGGGATTTGCTCATCACTTGTCGACATGTTTGAAAGTCTGTTTGATATAGAAGTTACAACTTGCATATCATCAAGATTGGGTTTCGTATTGACGAAAGCTCGAGCGACATCAATTCAGTCCCTCAATAAATAGTCGATCACATGGATGCGCAACGGTTTCGATAAAGATGAATGTACAGTTTATTAAAAAGCAAGTTTAATACTAGTCGAGTACAGCCTGGCAGAATGGCCTAGGCCCGAGACGCCTGGGTTCGAATCCTAACCCAGCTAAAAACTGTCAACCTGGTGCTTCACAGACAAGCACAAGCACAAGCACAAGGCGATTCATTAATGTGTGTGCTGTCCCTCAGATAAACGGTAAACAGGCGTCCCATCTACCGAAATTAGTTCGAGGACGGTAAAGACCCCACGAGTGTCCTTCGTGAAGAGTAGGTGAGCTGTCGCCGGCACCATGACCAAATTACAAAATTCCTGCCCGAACCAGTCGAACGTCAGGCCTGGCCAGCCGGTTCGTGAAGACTCGGGCCAATCTTCCCCCGGCGAGGCGGCCCCCACACGAAAAAGTGGATTAATTAATCGGGGTGAAAGAAGAAGAGGAGGAAGAAGAGGAAGAGGCAGAAAAAGGAGCAGAAGAAGAATACCAGTCGCGTACCATTGTTTTCACGCAACAAAAACTGTATGCTGTCGTCGAATGTCGATAGAGCGCCGCTGTAAATTAGCAAACTGCCGTAAAGTAAAACGACTTGTCGCGACTTTGTGGCGTAAAGTATTAAAAATACAGTGCAGTACAGTACTGTATAATACTCAATGACTGTTTATTCAAGTGAAAAGCATCATAAAATAATCTCAAATAACCTACTCTGGTTAAAACAATATTTTTAATTACCAGATTTGATTTTACAATGTTACTGGTTAAAACTGGTTAAAATAATTATACTCTTGTTTTATGGCGTTTAATATATTATAACATCCACATCGCCAGATATACCACGCGCAGTTTGAATTGATTAATGATTTAAAATGAAAATACACAGCGCAAGAAGGGAGGAAGCCAGCCTCACTAAACGTATTGAATAGATACTTATTAGGTGGTTACAATTGAAGTTTTCAGGCATTCCAAAAATAATATTCATCACCTCTTGTCAGCAAAAGTTGGGAAATAGAATAATAGTGAAATCTATCATTACAGACCGAAAGAAGACAGATAGTGCTATTAATAGGCATATAGGCCTATACATACATGTATGTGTATATATATATATATATATATAATATGTATATACAGTATATCTATATAAATTTTTTTTAAATATAAATATGTACTGTATATATATATATATATATATATATATATATATATATATATATATATATATATATATATATATATATATATATATATACACACATACATACAGGGTGAATCATAAGTCCCAGTCCACGATTTTAGATTTTAGATGCTTATACAAGATTTGTTGATGCCAAGAAAAACAGCAACGAAACAAAAGCGTTTTGCGACGCTTCGCGCCACCATGTCGGCGAAGTCAACGGTAGTTCCACTCGCCCTTTCCTGCAGAGCCATCCTCCCCCTTGGATATTAATAGACAAAGTGCAATCAAACCTAGTTTTTTCCCATGATTATCTTATAGCAAGCATCCATTTAAAAACTGATCACGCTCTCACGTGAAGGAAAATGAAGTACATGAGGAAGTGTACACATTTTGGGTAAATAAGGACCCAGCGTCACAACTTCGACAATTACTAATCAAGGTTGAACGTCTTCAGCGGCGTGAAATGTTGGCGGTAAATTTTTATCTTTCCTTCTATATATATTATATATACTCAAGAAATTTTGGCGTCAAGCGATGTTGGATTTTCAAATTCAAGGTCTTTTGATTTGCTGAGCTGTGAGCAGATGCGCAACAATGGTTATTTTGAGCGTTCTGAGTTGCAGTTCGAACTCCGGCAAAACCATGCTGAAGCCTTAAAAAAAAAAAAAATTGTCTGTGATTCCTTGGCCCTTGCTTGTTTGACACTCAGCATTTACAAAGGAAAGATCACGGAAAATCCACCTTTACCTTATTGTAGTCACGTGATCTGTTTATTGCAGTCACGTGATCTGTTTATTGCAGTCACGTGATCTGTTTACCGCAGTCACGTGATCTGTTTACCGCAGTCACGTGATCTGTTTACCGCAGTCACGTGATCTGTTTACCGCAGTCACGTGATCTGTTTACCGCAGTCACGTGATCTGTTTACCGCAGTCACGTGATCTGTTTACCGCAGTCACGTGATCTGTTTACCGCAGTCACGTGATCTGCTTACCGCAGTCACGTGATCTGCTTACCGCAGTCACGTGATCTGCTTACCGCAGTCACGTGATCTGCTTACCGCAGTCACGTGATCTGCTTACCGCAGTCACGTGATCTGCTTACCGCAGTCACGTGATCTGCGTACCGCAGTCACGTGATCTGCGTACCGCAGTCACGTGATCTGCGTACCGCAGTCACGTGATCTGCGTACCGCAGTCACGTGATCTGCGTACCGCAGTCACGTGATCTGCGTACCGCAGTCACGTGATCTGCGTACCGCAGTCACGTGATCTGCGTACCGCAGTCACGTGATCTGCGTACCGCAGTCACGTGATCTGCGTACCGCAGTCACGTGATCTGCGTACCGCAGTCACGTGATCTGCGTACCGCAGTCACGTGATCTGCGTACCGCAGTCACGTGATCTGCGTACCGCAGTCACGTGATCTGCGTACCGCAGTCACGTGATCTGCTTATTGCAGCCCCTCCCCTTTGGAAGGGTCCTTAACAAATGGCACACGGGGCTGGCAACCCAAATAACAAGATCCATTTTTTCAAATTTGGTCAAAGACTCAATACAGTATCTTAAGACCGCAATGCATGTTATAGGCAGTCATCTATTTCTTCCGCAAAGGCCTAGAAAAACGTTGTTGCGCTACACAATTGTACACTATGTATAAATGGTTCTTTCGCATACATTTTTATGCGACCCGGTGTGTACCCCGGTTTAGAATAGGTACACCGTATCCCTGCATGTCGTAAGAGGCGACTAAAATGGTTGGCGTCAGGAAGCGCATCCGGCCATAAAAAAACATTGCCTCAAAAAGAGAACCATGACAATTACAACTAGATATGGGCAGGGTACAGCCCGAAATACCCCGTGGGGGACCCCACTCCCTCTCGTCAAAACTCAAGATGGGGAACCCGATCAAAGCAAGGGTGGAAATCACTCCATTTATGACGACGAAACGTCTGATGCCCGACGTGGAGATCAGTTTCTGAGGTTTGGGACATGGATTGTAGGGACAATGACAGGGAGATCAGGAGAAGTGGTGGAAGTATTGGTCAGAAGAAGAGTGGACATAGGTTGTGTGCAGGAGACGAGATGGAAGGGAAGTGGTGTGAGAATGGTGAAGGGTTGGCAGGGACAGAAATACAAGTTTGTGTGGCAAAGGTGCCCAGAAGGCGTGAATGGTGTTGGTGTCCTGTTTTCTGAGGAGTTTGTAGACAGTGTGGTGAGTGTGATGAGAGTGAGTGAAAGGTTGATGATGGTGAAAATGATGATTGGAAAGCTCTTTGTGAACGTCATCTCGGGATATGCTCCGCAGGTTGGTCGGAGCGATGAAGAGAAGGACAAGTTCTGGTGTGCGATAGAGAAGCTGATGGAAAATGTGAAAGATGAGGAAGTTGTTGTGGTAGGAGGAGGCCTAAATGGACACGTGGGAAGGAGTATGGACGGTTTTGAGGGAGTTCATGGGGGTTACGGATATGGTGTGAGAAATGGAGAAGGTAAAAGGATTTTGGAGTTTGCTGATGGAGCTGATTTGTTGATTTGTAATACTCAGTTCCAGAAAGAGGATAATAAGCTTGTTGCATACACATCAGGTGGGTCGATGACGACCGTTGATTACCTGCTGGTGCGTAGGCGAGATAGGGGGCACCTCCGGGACACAAATGTGACCCCGGGGGAGGAGGCTTTTTCACAGCTCCACTTGGTTGTCTGCGACATAAGGATGAAAGGTGCGAGGAGAGCTCGGCGGGTGAAGTACCAACCGAGAATGAAGGTGTGGAGGTTGAAAGAGGTGACAATGAGGGAGGCATTAAAAGAGAGGCTGAGTATGGTAGAGGATGATGTGGTTGGGCTTGAAAGTGGTTGGATGTCAATGAAAGATAGTCTGTTGGGAGCCGTTGGTGAGGTATGTGGATGGACAAATGGACCACCGAGGCACTCGGAAACATGGTGGTGGGATGATGAAGTTGGAAAGAAGATTGACGAGAAGAGGAAGAAGTTCAAGGAGTGGCAGAAGGCAAAGGGTATGGGGGCAGAAAAGGTAGAGCATGAACGTTATAAGGCAGCCAAGAAGGTTGCAAAGAAAGAGGTAGGAAAGGCGCAGGAGGCATGTCGGAAAATGTTCGGAGAACGCTTGGATTTGGAAGAGGGTCAGAGAGCGGTATTCAGGATTGCAAAGCAGATAGCGAAAGAGAGGTGTGATGTGATGGGGGTGAGTTGCTTGAAGGATGAAGTGTGACAAATCGTTGTGGACCCAGATGGAATTAAAGGAATATATGGAAGAGATATATGGAAATACTGTTGAATGCAGAGAATGAATGGGATGGCAACATAGAGAGTAACCCAGTTTTAGGACCGGCAGAGAAGATAACCGAGAAGGAAATTGAGGAAGCGATAAAAGCAATGAAGAGTAGAAAAGCGGGAGGGCCGATGGGAGTTGTGGGAGATATGTTGAAGGCAGCGGGAAATTGGGGTGTGAAGAGAATGACAGAGATCTGCAATCTGGTGGTGAAAAAAGGCCACATTCCACTGGAATGGGAACTGAGTACCATCGTCCCTCTATACAAGGGGAAAGGTGACCCCCTGGACTGTGGCTCGTATCGAGCGATAAAGTTATTGGAGCATGGAATGAAGGTATTGGAAAGGGTGTTGGAGAGGAGGATAAGGAAGAAAGTGAAGATTGACGAAATGCAGTTTGGATTTATGCCAGGAAGAGGAACGACAGACGTGCTTTTTATTGTGAGGCAGTTGCAGGAGAAGTACATGGAGAAGAGGAAGAAGTTGTTTCTTGGGTTTGTTGATCTGGAGAAAGCATTCGATAGGGTTCCACATGAAGTAGTGACATGGGCATTGAGGAAATTAGGAGTGGAGGAATGGTTGATCAGAGTAGTGATGGCAATGTACAAAAGAGCGCACACAGCTGTAAGGACTAAGGACGGGATCATTGGTGAGTTTGAGGTGAAGGTGGGAGTGCATCAGGGGTCGGTACAAATCCACTACTATTTGTAGCTGTGATGGAGGTGCTGTAGCGGAACGTAAAGGAGGGTTTACCGTGGGAGTTGTTGTATGCAGATGATCTGGTGTTGATTGCAGAAAGTATGGATGGACTGAAGGAGAAGATGAACAAGTGGAAGGAATATGGAGACAAAAGGTCTGAAGGTGAATATCGGAAAAAACGAAGGTGATGGCAAGTGGTAAAGCATGTGGTGAGGTGGAAAGAACTGGGAAGTGGCCGTGTGCTGTGTGCAGGAAGGGTG
The DNA here is from genome assembly GCF_964187855.1 of Myxine glutinosa. NCBI lineage: Eukaryota > Metazoa > Chordata > Myxini > Myxiniformes > Myxinidae > Myxine > Myxine glutinosa. Next base: position 71,170,379 of record NC_136273.1, read on the forward strand.
TCGGAGTGAATTCCATTCAATGTACAATGTGCGCTGAGTGGGTTCATCAAAAATGTAGTGGTCTGAGAGGGTCAGTAACCAGTGTGGCAGCTACATTCAAATGTAAGGTGTGCACAGAGGGAGCTGCAGATGGAGGAAATGTTGAGTTGGATCTTGGAGACGGCGTGAAGCTGGAAGGTGTGAAAACATTTTGTTATCTAGGAGACATGCTGAATGGAGAAGGTGGATCAGACTCGGCAACGGTTGCTAGAGTGAGATGTGCATGGAAGAAGTTTCGGGAACTGAGTGGCGTGCTGACGAGGAGGGGAGTGTCGTTTAAGCTGAAGGGAAAGGTGTATGCTGCATGTGTGAGAAGTGTTATGATTTATGGGAGTGAGACATGGGTAATGAACGTAAAGCAGCAACAAAGGGTGGAAATGCGAATGGTTCGGTCTATGTGTGGAGTATCGTTGAGAGAGAGGAAGACAAATGATGAATTGCGAAAGATGATGGAAATAGAGCCTGTGATGGATGCTGTGAAGAGAAACGGTTTGCGATGGTTTCGTCATGTGTTGAGGAAGGATGAAAGTGACTGGTTGAGAAGAGTGATGTGAATGAATGTAGAAGGAAGTGGAGGACGGGGAAGACCGAGAAAGACTTGGCTGAAGATGGTCGAAGAAGAAATGCGGGCAAGGGGGTTAACAAGGCGAGATGCAGAAAATAGGGTAAAATGGAGAAGATTGTCATGGGGACTCCCGCATGGGGCCCGCCGCTTAGCAAGGCTAACCCCCGCTCTTGCAGGGAAAATGGCCTTAAAATGCTTGTTGTTGTGTTGCATACATTTTTATGCGCTGATTTCAAAAAATAACTTCCACAAGCGGTATTGCCTCGCACAGAGTAGTTATTCGACTTTGAATGTATGCAGGTGGGGGCTAACTAACTCGTCTAGTAAATGTGTTTTTGGCCAAGAAGAAACGTATCTTTACATTCACAGAGACATTTATTGCTGTCTGATATAAAGTAATAACCGAAATAAAAGTTTCACTTTCAGTACCGCGTACATACAAATGTAATGGATTGCACCATCTGGTGAGAAATTTCATACATATCATCTTCCTCACTGTCGGATAGAGTATCTGCTCAATCAGGGTCGTACTGTTCAGCCCAATTTTCAAGTAGTATTTTGAAAATTTAATTAATATGCTTTATATTTATATTATTTTCAAGATTTCATGCCAACATCTCAAGAGGTAACCAAATTCTTCAGGGTCTGGAGGTGAAGCTGAAAAATATGACCGCTGGTCCGGAAGCTCAACTGGATCAGGAGCAACAGTCACTCAAAATCCCCGGCAGACTCCCGTACACCCTGATATCTTTAATGATGTGAACAAGTTTTAGTCCATCATGGGTGATGAAGGTTTTTATATTTTTATTTTTATTTTTTGTATACTGAGTCGAGGCTCGTATAAGAGCTAACACATATAACATAATAAAGGGTGAGGGAGACAAGAGGGGGACAGAGAGGTAAGCACAACAGCAGAAAACAAGGACATCTGGAGATCTGTGGAAGGGAGACGGCTGGATTGGGTACACGGTATAAACAGGATGGACACTACAAGGACTTTCAGGAAAGAAAATGGAGGTGGATTTGGGGTGGGGGAAGATATGAAATGGTGGTGAACAGCTGTTTTGAAGACCTGGAGGGAGGAGAGGGATTGAAGAGAGCCTGGGAGCTTGTTCCAGAGGTGGGGAAAAAAAGAGGAATGAGAGGGTGAAGGTGAGCAGAGAGTCTTGATTTGGCAGTTTGAGAATTGAGTTTGTGTCTGCTGGGAAGAGGGTTACTGGCAGATCTTGTGCATCCTGCTGGAATATTTGGGAGACAGAGCACAGACACAGCAGGGATGAAAGGCGAGAGAGGAGTGGGTAGAAGACAAAGACCACAAACCTGCCTGCAGTTAGAGTGAAAGGATCTCAGAATCAGCTTAATCGCGGGAGATACCAATGATTCTGAATGCTTTGGTTTCTACAGCGTGAAGCCGAGCTAGGTGTGAGGCAGGAGCACCAGCCCAGAGGGGAGAGCAGTACTCCATCAAGCTGCGGATGAAACCTTTGTATGTGGTGAGGAGCTCAGAAGTACCAAGGATGGACTTCGCATGACGGAGGATGCCCAGTCGGCAACTGGCTTTGGAGGCCAGCTTGGAAATGTGGTTTTCCCAGGAAAGATCGTGGCAGATAGTGAGACCCAAAAGATTGAGTGACAGAGCTTCTTCGAGAGGATTGTTGAGAAAGTAGATGGGAGGGTTTTCCAGACGTTTTCCAGTCTTTTCGGAGAGACATAGTGAGGGTGTGAGATTTGTCAGGATTGAAAGACATGTTCCACTTGTTGGACCAGTTTGTGATTTTGTCCAAGTCTATAAAGAGTGAAGAGGCTGCTGCCTGTCCATCTGAGGGTTGAGATATGGAGCGGCAAAGAGTGGAGTCATCAGCAAAAAGATAGAGAGGATTTTCCAGAGAGTCGGCGAGATCATTGATGAAGACCAGAAAGAGCACAGGGCCCGGAACACTGCCTTGAGGATCTCCAGCCTGAACAGGAAGAGGGGATGAGATAATTCCATTCAGGGTCACACATTGACTGCGACCGGAGAGGAAGTCCATGAGCCACATGTGGAGATTTCCATGGATGCCATAAGTGAGGAGAGTTTGGAGATGTTTCAAGGGAGACAGCTCTGATTTCCTGTTTGGCATTGAGGACCTCCATCCATTGTTGAGACAGCAGAAGCAGCATGTCCAGAGTAGAATGACCTGGTCTGAATTCAAATTCATGATCAGAGAGAGATCAAGCCATTGGAGCAGAGGAAGGATTTAATATCAAACGATGATGGATTCCATGACCTTGCTGATTATTGGGAGCAGGTTGATTGGTTTGTATTTGCAAGGATCTGTTTTTGCACATTTTTTGTGTAAAGCGGTGGTATTTGCTGATTTCCAAGCTGATGGCAGGTGACCTTGAGCAAAAGAGAGGGTGAAGAGAACAGAGAGATGGTGAGATAGAGTGGCAGAGCAGGATTTTAGGACCCGTGGGCTGATGCCATCTGGTCCAGTTGCAGAATCAAAGTTGAGGCTTGACAGAAACTTTTCCACCTTGTCAGTAGAGAAGGAGACAGAGTCCAGGAGCGGCTGGGTTCGACTGGGTAAGGTGGTTACAGAGAGAGAGAGATGGGTTTGGGACACAAGATTTTGAGGCAAACACAGAGTTGAGGCATTCAGCTTTGTCACGTGCGGTGTCAGCTGTGTAGCCGTTTGAGGTGAGGGAGGGGATGGAGGGGGAACAAACACCAGAAACAGATTTGACCAGATGCCGAAAGGATTTGTAGGAAGGAGACAGGTTTGAGAGTTCAGTCTTGAAATTAGAGAGTTGTTTTTAGTTTTTACTTGAGATTCGTTTCTTGGCTCTCCTGAGGGGAGACACACACTTATTCCGAGCTTTGTGAAAGGAACGGAGATTGCCTTCTGTTGGATTTGCCTTCCATGAGGCAAAGGCAAGTTGTTTCAGGGCAACTGCTTCACCACAAGATTCAGTGTACCATTGACGGGAGGAAGGGTAAGACAACTGAAGACGAGATGGGATAAATCTGTGCATGAGAGAGAGAGAGCAGTTTACTTTGGAATAATTCCCAGGATGAGTTGATGTCAGAGGCAGTAGAGATGGGAGACCAGATTGGAAATAAAAAAGTGATGACAGTGATAAAAATAAGGGCCAAAAGCCACTCAAAATGAAGTTTTTTTTTTCAATCATATAGTTTTACATTTAATTATTCAAAGACATAATGCACCCAATTATTATTATTTTTTCAAATATTCATCAATAATTTGTCCCAAAAGCTCTTTCCAACATTTCTGACATATGTTGATCTGACATATGTTGATAAGTATATGCCACATTTCATGCACTGACCCTCAAATTACGATTCTTGTCAATTTTGTGACTGAAATTGGAATGTGATGCGCTTGGCAATATTACGTTTATACTCGAGTACAAGACGATCCCGTGTATCATTCGACCCCAACTTTTTGCCGAAAAAGTTGGCTATTTTTCATATATCCCGTCTATGATGGCCCCAGTTTTCTACCTAACATATTTTCACAGGCACATGCTTAGCACCCGAGCCAACCAACAAACAAGACTAGAAACATTGAGAAACTACGGCAATTTTCAATGAGTAGCCTATGCATGCCGCCATCATCCATCTTTTTGTCTGGTCGTTTGTTTAGATCATATTGCATTACTGATTAGCGATCTGTGTACTGCTAGTGTGTGCAGGACTAGGAATCACGAACCAGGAAGTGGTGTCCGAGTTATTTATCTCAATCTTATATTATCTCAATCATTATCCTGTTCTATATTTTATCATGTGAGACTGAGAAAATAAAGTTGCAGAAAAGTTGTAAATAAATTTTATAAATATGATTTAGGTAATTTATGGTCTTGTGTTTCTGTCTCTCATGGCTGTGGTGGTTACAAAATGGCGGCTACCAGGCATGAACATGACGAGTGTGGTCATCCATCATGTTCATTTGCCATTTTTGACCGACCCAGACTGTTTCCTACAACTTTTTTCCTTGTTTATGACCCACAGAATCATCCCACAAAACATTACTCATGTATAAGACGACCCCCAAAATTTAAGCCATGAAAATCATCTCAAAAACTCAACTTGTACACGAGTATACTATACACGGTAATTCAAAATTATTAAAATTTAGTGACCCAATGCCTCTTTGGATATAGTTATCACATGGTACACAATGGTGGTAATTACAACTTCAATGTGATGCTAAACTGGTGCTGTGACCAGGATATTTCCAGAAAATGATTTAATAAATTTGTGTATATCTCACACTATGTGTAAATAACTCACATTTATCATGCTGGTCAGTTTATTAATTTGTGCCAGGGAATCGTATTGCAATCGGTAAATAATACACAAACTCCTTTTGGTTTAAATATATATTTCAAGAACATACACTGGATAAATATTCCATTACACTATTTCTTGCAGAAGCATTGATTGTATGGTTATATACACTACCGGTCAAAAGTTTTCGAACACCTCAATTTTTCCAGATTTTATTGAAATTTACGCAGTTTAATGTCCAGTGAATAATCTGAAATGGTGCAAAGGTAAGCAGTAAACTGCTCGAGGTTAAAAAAGAAGAAGTTTAGGTTAGCAAAAACAGGGAAAATAATGTAAATTGCACAGTTATATTGTAAAAAAAAAAAGGCCTTCTTCAGGGAACAAGTAATGGATTAACAACCCTACAGCTGTTCTGCAGCAATGTAAGTAAATTAAGCCTTGAAAGTTGATGCAAACAATTCCTACAGGTGTCCCAACCTATGCTGATTACTTGATTACAAACCCCCTGTCTGTATAAAAACAGTATTGGAACGTACTGTTATTACACCATCTGAAGCATTATTTGTACAATATTGCACTGCAGGAAGTAGTATATTGGAAACTGGAGGAAACTCTGACAGGAAGAGGTCTGGCAGACCCAAAGCCACAACAGAATCAGAAGACGAGTTTCTGAGAGTCAACAGCTTGCGTGAGAGGCGGCTCACAGGACAACAGCTTCAAGCACAGCTTAACACTGGTCGAAGTAAGCAAGTCTCAGTTTCAACTGTGAAGAGAAGACTTCGAGCTGCAGGTTTGACAGGTCGAGTGGCAGTAAGAAAGCCATTGCTAAGATGGCAAAATAAGAAAAAGATGCTTGCCTGGGCCATGAAGCACCGCCAATGGACTACTGAAGACTGGAAGAAGGTCTTATGGACCGATGAATCAAAATTTGAAATCTTTGGTTCATCACGCAGGGTTTTTGTACGCCGTCGAGTAGGCGAAAGTATGGTTCCTCAGTGTATGACACCAACTGTCAAACATGGAGGAGGAAGCATTATGGTCTGGGGCTCTTTTGCTGGATCCAGAGTCGGTGACTTGCACAGAGTGACTGGCACCCTGAACCAAAAGGGCTACCACAGCATTTTGCAGCGCCATGCAATACCCTCTGGTATACGCCAAGTTGGTCAGGGGTTTATCCTACAGCAAGATAATGACCCTAAACACACCTCCAGGCTATGTCAAAACTACCTTCGAGGAAAAGAGCAAGACGGTAGGCTTCAAATCATGGAATGGCCAGCACAGTCTCCAGACCTAAACCCCATCGAGCTGGTTTGGGATGAACTAGACAGAAGGGTGAAAGCAAAGCAACCTACAAGTGCAACACATTTGTGGGAACTTCTGCAACAGTGTTGGGAAGAACTTCCCGAACAATATTTGATTTCCATTGTAGAAAGAATGCCACGAGTGTGTTCGGCGGTTATATCTGCAAAAGGTGGCTACTTTGCTGAGTCAAAATTTTAAATTAAATTTTGTTAAACAAAATGATTCTATGATTTCTTTTTTATCTCCAATTGTTTATTTGTTCTATGCTTAAGTTCAGAGTACATTGAGATATTAAACTGCGTAAATTTCAATAAAAACTGGAAAAATTGAGGCGTTCTAAAACTTTTGACCGGTCGTGTATGTACATGTAAAAGTGATGTTTATCCTGATTTCAGTACTTGTATCTGTTCGTACAGTAACATATCTGTTCAACACAAAACATGAAAAGACACAAGCCAAGGTGTGCAAGTCACATAAGTTATTGTGAACTCAAACTATTAATCATATATTATGTATGGAGCATGGTCAGGCAAATTGTTCTTAACATACTTGAAGGAATGGCACAGAAGTCATCGTCCTCATCGTCACATGGCTTGTCTTCGGCAGAACTGTTGTCGCTCTCGACAGATGTTCGCCGATTGTCACAGGTACTGAGTTTGCACATGTCGGTGCACTTGAGGCCACTGGCCATACATACACACTTAGGCAGCGTGCGGCTTTTGGGACAAGTCAAAGCCAGTGTCTCCTGCACAGCTTTAGGTGCAGGTTGTCCGTCCATCCAGTCTAATGCCAGCTGTAAATGTCCATCCTAGGTCTGCTAACACCAGCCTCTCCCGATGGGACTAGGTTCCTCTGGGTGGGTTCTTCTGCAGACTCCTCTTCCAGATGGCAGCTTGATACTTGGCCCATTGTGATGCTTTTGTAATCATTCTTTACAAGATGGCAGTTGGTGACTATCTCACCTTTTTGACACAGAATAGGTGATATCTCAAATCATTCACTTTTGTTGTACCAGATTTAGCTCCATACAGGAGGCACATGGATTTCTTCAACTTATCCATGAGCTCTTCACTAACATCCCATTCCTTGCCCAACTCGGCAAAGGTGTTTTGTATTCTCCCTCCCAATAACCTCTCTGTATGCCGCACACTGGAGGATATGTTATTTATTTATTTGGCGTTGGGGCAGTGTACTTTTAATGTATCTGTACTTGTATAGTTTTTGTCTTGACTCCAATAATTAGCACAATTACAATCACATAGTTCGATGTATATGAGTCATAGAAACAAAGCATTTCTGAATATAGGCCTTGTGATGTTTGGCTTTGTCTCTCTGATTTAAATTTTTGTCTTTTTATGTTCAGACAGCTTGTTAGAACCAAGTTCATGTGCATTACCTGAGCATGTGTGGTGTGGAGGACCTTCCTGACTCGCTGCTCCTCTCCGTATTCTGCTGGTTGGATCTACAGGACTTGTGTGCTGTGTCCACATGCTGTCAGATCTGGGCTAGAGTTGGATGGGATGAACTGCTCTGGAAATCTCTCTTCTTGCGGCACTTTGATCTTCCTAGTAGTGCTGCAATGCCTGAAGGTATACAGGTGATGCCGCTTGCATCTCAAAGTGCTATACAACAGCCAGGATGAAAAGCCTCCTTTTTTTCTTAACAAAAAACACTGACAAATATAAGTTGGTGCCCACTTACAGTGCCTTCATAAAATATTCACACTCCTTGACCTTTTGTACACCACTCCTTTCCTATTCCATCTGCAGGCGCTGCATGACGTCGGGGCCGGTGTTGATGCACGCCAAAAGAGTACTTGGTTTTCACTCCGTTTGTTCTTTTTTTCTTTCTTGTTTGTTTGTCCAGGCAATATCTCAGCCATCCTTTGAGTTAGGAAGCTGAAATTTGGGCAAAATCGTGAGCGCATGCTTTTTCAAAAACGATATTTTTAATTTTTTGATTAATCAATTTTGATTAATAAATGGAAGAAGTTTGGAACAACCAGGACTCTTCGTAGAGGTGGCCGCCCGGCCAAACCACCATGTAATAAGTAGTGGACCTGTTTAGCCTGAATGTCGGATGAAGTTGTATATTTGTCCCCATCACGAGGGGGCGGGGCATGTTATTTAGCTCAGGGATTAGGTTAAGTACTTCCCTGTTCGTCGTTCCCTATGTGATTGATCCTTTATCTCTTTTGGCACCGCAGCATAGACTAGCGCAGGAAATTCCCATTAACTGCATTAAATAATCACAATAAAACCAACCGGAAGCCAGTTCTGAGGACTGCCGATGGGACGGCAACCAGCTACATCACCACAAAGGCCGAAGACATGCCCCAAGAAGCTGTGATTGGCCAGGCTGGAGCAAGAAGGCACTTACTGATTGATGAAAGAAGGCCGAGGAGGAAGCAGCATGCTGATTCGCAAGGTACGACCCATAACGTCAGAGGCGGACTGCGCGCTGAGTGGTGGAGAGCTAAGCATGTGGTGATGGCCGGCAGGGATTGGAGGAGAGGCACCGAGGACGTCACGACCCAACGTAAAAACCACGTCTGACCGGCATGTTCTCTCTCTTGCTCCATTGTCGTTCTTGCGCTATGGTCTTCTTCTGCTGTTCTCCTGATCATCTTGTGCCTGCTTGCGTTCTGGGTGACGGGGGACGGCTGTGCGCTGACGATTCTCCTCCCTTGTGTTCACGTTTGGGACCTCGGAGCGATTGCGCGTGGACGAGGGCGGCTTGACTGGAACACCACGAGGCCGGGATGAGCGAGACGCCCGGTGAGGCCCAGCAGTTCGCGAGCGAGGCGGACTGAGGCCTACTTCCCGCCAAGGCAGGGACTGCATCCGGATTCCCGCGCAGGAACGGGGGCCTGAGACGGGTCTTGACGAGGTGCCGGGACAGCCAATTGAGCTATGCGCACGAAATAACCATACACAGTTATTTTATATATAAACTGAACATCAAAATAAACTTATCATTTTCATTTTTGGAGATGTGCAGCTTTACAAACACGTTTCTTCAATTGTAATGGCTTATTATGTAACGGGAACTTCACTTCAATCACCTGGTTGATCAACAATGGCATGCTTGAGTGGGTCTCTATAGGGATCTTTCCCTTTAAATAATGGTCCTCATAATGAAATCCTTCAGTTATCATGGTTATACATTCATTTACTGCTGTCTATCGTCACTCTAGAGGTTTCTGACAGGAAAAACAACATGAAAATTGAGATGCCACGCCTGACATCTGAACAACATTTAAGGGCAATTGGGATGCTTGAGGCTGGTGTAAGTCAGCGAACAATTGCCCAACGTCTTGGTTGCTCACAGTCTGCAATTTCCAACCTGGCCAGGCATTACGGTGAAACTGGAGCAGTGAATGATGGTCCACAAAGAGGAAGACCACGGGTAAGCACCCCAAACCAAGACTGCTGGATTGTGCTGCAGCATCTTCATGATCGTTTCCACCCTGCGACACAAACAGCTGCAGTGACAAAAGGTTGCCACAACAACCGCAGTGTCAAGCGGAGGCGCTTGAGAAGTCGGGACCTGGTGGCAGGACGTCCTTGCAGAGGTCCAGTGTTGAACGCAGTTCATCGGCGGAACAGACCAAGATGGTGTCTGCAGCATTGCCACTGGACACAGCAACAGTGGAGTGCAGTCTTGTTCAGCAAGGAGTCCAGATTTTGCCTCCATACTGCTGATGGGCGTCAACAGGTATGGCACAAATGTGGGGAAAGGTATGCATCATGCTGTATTCACCAGATCAATCATTGGGGATGACCCAGTGTGATGGCATGGGCCGGCATTTCCCTCCGTTTCAGGACACCTCTGATCGTCATCGAAGGCAATCTCACTAGTCAGCGTTATGTCAATGAAGTTTTGAGACCTCGTCTGCTGCCATTTCTCCAGGCTCATCCTGACATCGCAGTTTTCCAGCAGGACAACGCTCGACCCCATGCTGCTCGCCTGACCACCAACTTCCTCCAGGAACAGGGTGTTGAAGTGATGCCTCGGATGCCTTATTTCCCTGACCTCAATCACATTGAGCATTTATGGGATGAGCTTGGTCGACGTCTTGCATCGAGGAGATCAACTGCTGTCAATCGGCAAATGCTCATTCAAGGCTTGCTGGAGGACAGACTTCCCCAGGACCACATCAGACGCCTGGTATAGAGCATGCGTAGGAGGTGTACAGCCTGCATCACATCTCAGGGAGGACACACACGATATTGAGGACTACTGTCATTCTGTCCTTGACTGTTCGGAGTGTTGTGTCCATTCCTGTCATTTTGTTTTGACTGTGTTCAGGTGCGTGCCTTTGTGTTGCAGTGCTGTGACTTGTTACAACACCCCTTGTGATGTTCATGCTTTATGTTTTTTTGTGATTGAGGCAACCTCTTGTTTCTTGACATGTGTTTAGTAAAGATAGCTGAACTCTACTTCTGTGTTCAAATATTTTTCATTTTTGCTTGGAGGATTTCAATGAGTGTCCTTCTAAAGATATGATAAGTTTATTTTGATGTTGAGTATAGTTTTCTTTCCCTGTGTCCGTGTTTCAAGTCTGTTGTGGGGACGTCCCAATTTAGGACATTATTTATTATCGCGCGTTCTATTTTGTAATGGCGGCATTCTGTTTAATAAAGCCGGCATTTTTGTATATTTTTAATCTCGCCTCGGTTTGAGTTTATTTTCTGCAGGTTTGGGAACGTCCGGCGGGACCACAGGTAAGCGCTTCAGTGTTCGCCTCCCCTTTCTTCCTCCGGCGCATATATATAAAGTCTGCATTTGATCGTCGCCTCGGAGTTAAAGCTTGCTTTGGCCATTCGTGATCCCTGTGGTGTTCACCTGGGGAATCACACGATGATATATATCCTGAAGGTTCCGCTCCTGACTGTTAATGAGGATTGCATGTGACTGGAATTGTGTCAAAATGACCGACTTCGTCAATTTTTGTGAAAATCGTGTAAATTCCTTCAAAAATCTTCTGACCCACCAGTCAGAATGCTACCAAATTTGGGGTACAAGTTACAACATTACTTTAAGGCCCAGATAAGCTACATGCCCAGTGGTTCTGTTTTTACAATTACCTCTTTGTAACTGCAGGATCATTTGATTACTTTCTACTTTAATTTATTTTTCTTCAATTCACACTGGTATGTCTATTCTATGAATTATCTTTGAACCTTTTTGTAAATGCAAAGTCTCATGGAAGTATTCAATGAGGTTGTCCAATATCACAGTGGTTCTGTATAATGTACATTTGAGCTCTCATATTTGCTCTTACAGATGCAGATTCTTGGCGGTTGGAATTCCGGCGTTTGTACGAGGACACACCGTGCATTGAGGCAGTTAAGCTGACCGCACATACAGATGAGGTCCTGCATGTTGCCTTTTCTCAAGATGGAAGTCGTTTTGCTTCTTGCTCTAAGGATTGCTCTGTCAAGGTACCTGAATATCCAAGGAGGAATCTATTTTGTCATTGTGCCATTTGCTCCTTTGGTTGGCTTATTTGTCATATTGATATTAAGGAACATATCTCAGAATACTCGGTTTCCAGGTTGAAGTTCCACATACTGTATTAGGGTGAAACACTTGGAATTAAAGTTTTTTTTTTTTTGTTTTTTTTTTAGTTTTCCAAATTTGTTTCAAAGACGACTTATTTTAATAAATCCAAAGAGTACATTGATATCTCCATATGTGTTTGTCTTTTGTGCTGTATATTGTCACATGCACTGGGTGTGCTAAACTGCACCCCACGAGGTGTGTTGTATGCGGCTTCAAGACCGCGTACATGTGGGGCATGGCACCGGATAACTGAGTGGTGATTCCTTATTTTCTTATTTTTGAAGGCAGGTGCAGGAAGAAAGCCCACACTTTACCAACTACATGCTCCCAATTATTCCAAATAGCTCAATATCAGGAAAAGGAGATTCCTTCACTCTAATGATTACAAGCAGCCGGATCTTAATAATAAAAAGACAATAGAACAAGAACGGCACATTGACATGATACAACTATATATCAAAGAAGAGTACAAATCCTGAATGGAGCCCTGACAAGGCACATGGAATATTATTCTTATCTTCATTAACGCTCCCTGCGCATCATAAGAGCGTGACCAAGGGTTGGCGTCAGGAAGGGCATCCGGCTGTAAAAACATTGCCTCAAACGGGGAACCATGATTGTCATGGGGCCCGCAAGGCTAACCCCCGCTCTAGCGGGGAAAAATGGCCTTAAAACGATCATTCATTCATTCATTCATTCTTCATTAACCTCCTGCTGCAAGCGTTGTGAAGAAAAGAGGGATTGATTGGGATGGTGGAATTCACAAATTAAGAAATAAACCTCAAGTGGGGCAGATTTAATATAATGGAGGTAGAAGAAGAAGATGGATAAAACAAACTAGAGCGAAGTTGATGGCGTGCCATCACAAATCCCCATGCTTCCCACCAAAAGCAAAGTTGAAAAGATGGCAAAACGTTCTACTGTGAATGACCCAATATTGAAATCCGAGTTAATTTTTATTCTCATTTTGTCCCCTGTGATCCCAATTCCCCACCCATTGGAGCATGAACCGAAGGTCAGATCCCCAAAAATCGTTATATATTTCATGCGTCCCCCAATGTTGATTGCGCATATAAAGTTTCATGAAAAATGTTTTAAAATGTCCCTGTAAATGCATTATTTGGTATTTGAACTTTTTGACACCTCCCCAGGGGGTGGGGCCAAAATTATACTGCTCTTGCACCTTCGTGCCATGTGGTGATCATAACTACCAAGTTTGGTGAATTTGTGCACAACCGTTTAGGAGGAGATAGCGTGACGGACGGATGGACGAACGGACAGACAGATGGAGCCGATTACAATATCTCACCCGTTTTCTTTGTTCAAAAAGCATGGGGATAATGATGGTGCATCGTCTCGTTAACCTTGGAGCAGGGAGGTCTGAGGTGTGTCCAGGCTGGGGCAGCGTACGGTGCTGGGCAGCTTGCGTCACTCCTAATGTTGTGGTCCTAAATTGTAACACTGACAACATGCACGGTGCAGATGGTTGATGAAATGTGGACCCTACTCTTGTGCCAGAGGGAAAACAACAGGTATAATTACCTCATTCCTCTAACTGACATCAGTCAAACTACCTCCCTGAATGATGACAAGGTCATTTCTTCAGCCAACTTGAATGCTACCCCATACCATCAGGCTGTCCCCACCAAATCATTCACCGAACAAATGGCGCAATTGACAAATCGCTCCCTGCATGTGAAAAGAGGTAAGGTGGTTGGGTGGCAGTGGTGTGCTTCTTTACAGATCCGTCACAGTTGTACCTCGATTATCGGCCCATCCTTGACAGGAGGATCCCTGTTTTGGTTACATGTGAGATCCACCATTGTTAACAAGCCACAGGTCTATCCCTCAAAACATCTGTATACCTGCTTCTCTTCATTCTCCTTTATGATTATAACGCCTCTCCCTCCCCTCCTCGAGCTCGACTCTCCCTCTCAATCCCACTGAGATGTTTGAGTCCTGCCCCTATGCCCCTCCCCACACTCCCACCTCAGTGTGCATCCTGTGCAACCGGTTGCCCAAATAGGACAGAGTGGGCTGTGCTTCATGAGAGAGTGCAGATGACTCCGCCCTTTGCATGGCTTTATAAAAAGCATGGGCGGGTTCTAAAGAGGGAAGAGCTGTAAAGAGTAGTGAAGAATGCAGTGATGTCTGTGGTTGACACATCGCAATATAGCCCATTCAAACAACTTTTTGCCAGAGTTCAGTGAGGTAATTGAAGCAATGCAGTGAAGCGTGTGCGCATCCCATAGCGTATTTGTGTCTCATAACACAAAGGTCAACATAGGCCAAAAGGTCAACACCGGTGTGGTTGTTTGTGGTTCTGTCTGTGTGTTTGTTTGTGGTTCTGTCTGTGTGTTTGTTTGTTTGTCACCGGCCTACAGGTCACAATTTTCAACCGATCTTCACGAAACTTCACCAAATGATAGGGTTGATCAAAAGCAAGAAGCCTATTGGTTTTGGGGTCAAAAGGTCAACTTAGGCCAAAGGTCACCAACTTTGCTAAATTTCTAAAATCCTCAATTTTCATCTTATTGACTTGAAATTTTAAGAGGATTTGCATACCAGGTCACTGAATTCAACCACCAATATTATTTTTGAGGTCATCATAGGCCAACAACTTATTTTAGGGATTTCACAAGTATCATGCTATACACGACATATTTCTTGTTTGTGCTTTGGCATCACCTTGTTCATGTGCCTCCATCTGTCTGTATATGTGCCTTCGCATCCTGCCTGCCAGTTGGCTAAGTCCAGACATTCTCATCAATAATGAACACCCATCCCTAGCTCCTGCCACCTCCCGCCCCTCTCTCTTCTCTTCTGTATTATACCAATCCTTTATATGGAGACACTTCCTTTCCTGTCATTGGGTTAATTTGGAAAAAAGGAGCCAAAAGGCAAGAAATCCAGCCAATGGCATTCTGGGACGTGGGGCATCTTTCGGATTCGCCGACGCAACACTCGCTGTTGGAGCGAGACTTCACACTTCGTGCACCTGATGGCCAATCAAAATATGTTGATGGCCACTATTTTCTGTATGCCTATTAGCTCGTGTATTAAATCTGTCCATAGGTTTGGGATGGACATTCCTACGAGCTGTTGCACAGTGAAGACTTGCACAATCGCAACTGGCTATACTCGCAGTTCTCACAGTTCAGCCAAGATGGACTTCGTCTCTTGGTGTCTGGTGCCAAAAACTCGCCCTTTGAGATGTCCTCAGGCAGCATCCTCATCTTCTCATTGGGTACATTCCTCTTATTTTCCACATACAGTCTGCTTGAATACCCTCTTTGGTCACGTGATTCTTATTACATGATTTATTTGATGCCCATGCGTTTGACTTGCTTTTTGACTTGCTTGTTTGAATCATCTATATAGCCTACTAGCAGGAGTACCCGGTGTTGCCTGGTGATGTTCTACTCCTGTTGGCATTTTGAAGAAATAAATTTTAATATTTTATATATTTTTTGGATGTGCCTAAAACACACACACACACACACACACACACACACATACACACACACACACACACACACACACACACACACACACACATATATATATACACACATACACACACATGGAGGGGGGCCCGAGATTTGGTGGACCTGAATGGAAGGGCGGCCTGAGATTTGTTGGACCCGAGTGGAAGGGGGGCCTAAGATTTGGTGGACCCAAGTGGAAGGGAGCCCTTAGATTTGGTGGGCCTGAGAAAGATGAAGACCGGTGGCAATGACGAACGCATGCACGAGCACAGCCACGTACATGGGTCATGATTTGCACGTACACATGCACGATTATGGGTTACTAGCATGACTCGGCACGATACGCTCGCCTCACCACACGTCGTTTCAGAGGGATAGGCATCTCTGACCATTTCAGTGTCTTTTGGGTCTGCAGGGTCTTTTGGGTCCTCTGGGCCTTTAAGGGTATTTTGGGTGTTTGGGATGTTTTGGGTCTTTTGGGTTTTCAGGGTCTTTGTGTTATTCAGCGTATTTTGAGTCTTCGGGGTGTTTTGAGTCTTCGGGGTGTTTTGAGTCTTCGGGGTGTTTTGGGTCTTCGGGGTGTTTTGGGTCTTCGGGGTGTTTTGGGTCTTCGGGGGACTTGGGGGATTTAAAGACTCATCAAAGGTCTGAGGGGTCTCAGCAGTCTCAACGTAATTAAGAGTTCACTGACTGTGTTTTGTGTGTTAATTTTATTTGCAGAAGAAGACGATTTGGTCGCACATAAACAAACATAACCATAATTATACGTTTGCTCTATCATAATAAGATACACGTTTTGCTATAATGTATGCACACATTGTTTTATGCGTCATTTACATGTATACATATTGTTACAGACGTGGCTTAGATGTTATTTACCGAGCGGTTTGGTATGACCACGTCTGCACAAGTTACCCGATTATACCCGAACGTTGACTAATCGCGCTACGCTAGGTCAATGAAGGAAAAGACACACGGCTGGGATTAAAATGACACGACACCATGGATACGGTTCTCAAGACCTCCGGAGGAGATTATATTCGTTCGGAAGGTCAGATTACAGGGACGAGAGGTACAGCATAGAAAGACAAGCACTTAGACACAATCTTATATTAACCCCAACAGACGACAGATAAACGGGACAAAAGGCTGACTCACACGGGGATTGATGGCTAGGAAAGGCAGGATCGATGGCTCCAGGTGCACCTGGGCTCAGGGCAGAATCGACCCGGTCCGGTCCAGAGATGCGGGGAGGTATTCAGCGCTCGTACGTGGCAACTTCTCTCTCCAGGCTGGGGGCGCATCTGACCTCACATCCGGTGAGTCGCTTCGTATATCCGGCGGGGAGTGACACGCCCTCGGCTCGTTAGCTCCGCCTCGTGGAATCGGCACGTTGCTTCTCATTGGGTGCGTGCGGGGGGTTTACCAGGCTCCGCCCTTGACAAGGAGCTGACAGCCAGCCCCTTCGTTGTAACCCCGTGGAGTGCATGGTCCGGAGCGCATTGTCAATGGCGGCTAACCGAGCCGGTGTGAGGACGCACACTCCCCCGCGCAGCGCCGTGCCCCTCTGTTGTTGTAGTTGTTGTTGTAGCTGTAGTTGTTGTTGTTGTTATTGTTTGGGGAAGAAGATGGAAGGAGGTATGGGAAAGGTCCTAAACTCACTACTGGTGCCATATAATCACATTCTGGTGCAACGAAGAGTCAGAATTAATGGAAAGGAGTCCTTAACTGACATAGACTAAGAATAACTAGCAAGATGTCCGAAAGTTGTCTACGTGAGATGCGGTGGACCTGGGCACGACATTTAATGGGGGAAATAGGGGAAGGTCGGCTCTACTGATTGTTGTTTACAGACAATGGGACTAGGGAATGGGGGATTGGGGATAGTTGGGGAGTATTGGGGAAATAGGGGAATATTTACAAGCGGATATGGAGGCCAAATTCCATATTCGCAACATTGCACCCTTCTCTACCCTCGGGGCGTCCCGACCCGATAAATTTTTACCTACTTTAGTGTGGCACGCAATGTAGTTCCCTCTACTATTAACTCTACCCTGAGTGCGACAGTTTTACAGATATTCACAAATGAGTAAATATGTCCCCCTGCGACGTTGCACCCTTCTCCTCACAGAAACACACCCACAGGATAACCGAATCCGGAAAGAATCCTCAAACTAAACATACAGCCGGTAGGGAGCATTATTTACACAAGACTACGCTGATATTTACACTACGATCCAGGACCTGTTTTTGGAGGAACACATGCAGATGTTATGCATAGAGAGAGCACGCATGCTAGCATCGATACACCAACCCACGAGTGCTCTGTGGCCTACGGCCTTTAATAATGTGCAGAGCACCCCTTCCAAGCATCAAGCACCACCCCATCACACAGTGAGCACCATCCGGTGCACCAATAAAGTGTCTATAAATCATTGTGTGGTGTCGCAGCCGGCCGATGTTCTGCCGCTGGTCTTGCCTTCGTGTGGTGCACTTGGCCTTCTTACTTCTTTCAAAAATAAAGAAAGGCGCCAACCGCGTCCATTTCTTTATTGTGGCCGTCAGGGGGCCAACTGTTAGTGGTTCACCTTGTATGGCATAGGTGCCACGTTGACCCATAGGTCCATCCATGGGGTGGTGCTTGGCCGCAAAAGAACTGCGGTCCATTGTGGGTGGCCACAAACATTGCGGTCCATATGGTGTATCGATCCAAGCAGCAAGCAGCGAAAGTGCAGGCCCACAACTGCAAAGCCAGCACCTCTCTCTCCTCTCTCTCTACCCCAAAGCCAGATCCTCGGAGGTGGGAGACAAAAGAAGCAGACAAGTGAGTAAGGTGGTAAGGGCGCAAAAGTGCACGCAATACAAGGTGATGCACACTGGGGGCACATGGGAACCAGGTGAGACAGGTACGTTCCTATCGTACGCCCCCCCCCACCAGGTAACCTACATGGCCCCTCCCTTACCCCTTACTGTATCCACAAAACACAACACTACCCATAAACATCTACTTTACAAATCAACAAACATCCCTACTGTCTTCCCCGTTCCTCCCATAAACCAAATTCGTCTTCTCTCCCTCCTAACCAATCAAATTTGCCATTTTCAACTTTCATCAAAATTTGCCATCTCCAACTCAACATCATAATTTGCCATCACCAATTCATCATCAGTCCCTCCTAAGGAGGGAGAGATGGGATCACCCCAATGTCTCATCCACGTCGTGATGCGTCTCACAAATCCTCACAGCAATTCTCATTTCCTGCAACAAAACAAAGAAAACACAGGTGTGGAGTCCTCATCATCACCACAGGTAAGTGGCTGCGTATGGTGCGACAGGTTCATCAATCCTAACTATTTCCTAAATGACTTTAACAACTTTACATTACCCGGGGTCTTTCTCCGGCCAAACCATTGGCCCTCTTACACTATGGGTTCTAAAAACCAATTCCCATTGGCCAAACTGTGGTGCTTTTCAATTTGGGGTCTCACTCCCCCGATTCATCTCCCGGTGCCCTCGCACAATTTCTGGGCTGCGGCGTGTACCTCTCCCAGCGGGTCTACCCACCTGCACACCTCCACCACTGCAGTTGCCTCCGAGCTTACCTGCTCCTTACCCTAACCTAACTACCTGGGGAAGGCCCTCTGGCGCTCTCCCCACTCGGTGCCCTCTCTGGCACTGGGCTACCCGATCCACACCCGGGATCCTCAGGCACCCACTCACAACTACCGGCTCCCAGAGCCCACCTGCGGCCTCACCTGGCCGACATCCTCACAGTGGTGGAGTGCCCAACCAACTACACACACTAACAGGCTACACGCCCAGCCATTTCCACAACACTAATGCACCCATTCACAACACCATTCTGCAACCGCACCACAAATGCCAATATCCAACCACAATTTACCTGTACCCTCTACCTAACACTTACACTACCCGCCCCGGGTATCCGTGATGGGGGTCCACTCTTCCCCCATTCACACCTTCGCACCATGCACACCACTCCATACCACTTACTCCAACTCTCTCCACACACCTGTACTTGCACACCTGTGCTCTCACACCTGGTGCCACCTGCACCCTTCTCTCCCCAAGCGCATTCGCGCTGATCCACAACACTCACTACTCACACACTGCTCCACACACCTGTCCAGTTGCACACCTGTGCAATCACACCTGTCCAGTTGCACACCTGTGCAATCACACCTGTCCAGTTGCACACCTTTCTCGCGCACACCTTTCTCGCGCACACTCTCCCGTCACACCCTCTGTAACACTTACCACACCGCGCTTCCATGTGCCCCCTCGCACACGCGCTACGACCGACTCACTCTCGCCAGCACCCTCACTCCTTGGCACGCACTTTTTCCTCACACACCCCAGAGTCGGACTTTCTCGCACACCTCCTCTTTCGCACACCAGACCTGTCGCACACTTCACCAACGGCCTCTCACGAACACCCGGGTCTATCTCGACCCCCAAGCTTCTTAAATCCCCTGGCGCATCATACGCACGACCATATTGGTCACCACTTACACCGGGTCCTCTTCCTCTTCGCTTCTCCTCCATCACCTGCGAATCCCTCATCCGGTTAATGAGCACATCATCACGATCCAAACACAGACTTTGGACCAATTCTTTTACTTCCTCCTTTATCTCTTTCTTATCCTCTCTCCGTCGCTTCTTAATTTCGCTCATCCCTTCTTCCACTTCTTCTAATTTGTGCTTCACCTCTTTTATTCCCCGGTACGTCTCCTCAAGCTCGTCCTCCAAGGCTACCTTGACCGTTTCCAGGTGCGTCCTCACCTGCCGGTCCTTCGTCTCCATTACCTCTATCACCTCGTCCAGCCTCGTTGTCAGTCCCTCACGTACCATCTGACATTCCCTCTTCGTCGCTATCAAGTCGTTTTTTATGTCGTTTTGTGTCGCTTTTAAACCTTCTAATACCGCAGTGTTCCTTTGAACCTGCTCCACTAACTCCGTCTGTCCCACCGTCAGCTGCTCCACCTCCTGCGTCAGGTCCTCTATGCCCCCTTGTAACTTTACAGTCCCCTTTCTCACCTCCTTCTCCATGTGCTCCTTACAGTGCCTCACCTCCTCGCGCACTCCTCCGACCTCCTCACTCACACCTCTTCTGATCTCCTCTCCCATCACTTGCATCTCCTGCCCAGATGCCACCCTCATCTGCTCCATTTCCTCCCTGTGAGCATCCAGTTTGGTTTCTACCCCCATTCTGACCCCCTCTATCTGCTGCCCCATTTGTTTAACTTCCCTTTCCGCTTGGTCCCTCATGTCCCTCAATTTGCCTTCCATACTGTTTTCTAACCCTATTAACCCATTTCTCACTCCCTCTATCTGATTCTCCTGGGCAGCCATTCTATTTTCTACCCCCATTAACCCATGTTTCACCCCTTCTATCCCATTGTCTAACCCCTCTAATTTCTTGTCTAATCCCTCACCGGTACCCCTCGCTTCGTCCCTCATTACCCCCATTTGGTTTCCCATTACCCCCAATTGCTCATTCTGAGCCTCCATCCGGTTCCCCATTACCCCCATTTGGTTTCCCATCCTGTTTTCCATCCCTTTGAAATTATCGTCTGTTTTTACCATAAAGGCCATCATCTGTTTCATAAACAGGTTCCAATTCATTGGCATCTCGGGTTCGGCTACCGCGCGCTCTTGCGAGGCGCCATTTTGCGCGCCCGCAACGTCGGGCGCAACGACGCTATTTTGTGCGTCTGCTACCCTCGCTGCTTCGCTCTCCTCCTGTCCCTCAATTTGGTCCTGGACCGACCCTGCCTCACTCTCCCCTACCGGACCCCAGCTGTCTTGGTCTGCCATAGCGCGACTTTCAAAATTCGGGTTTTTATTTTTGTAAAACAAATTCAAATTTCGCCGTTATAATTTCGCGCGGGAAACGCGCTCCGAATCGATTCTAATTGTTACAAATTTGGGCCTAATAAATTTAGTCCCGGGTTCGAATTCCACTCCTCGACACCAATTGTTACAGACGTGGCTTAGATGTTATTTACCGAGCGGTTTGGTATGACCACATCTGCACAAGTTAACCGAATATACCCGAACGTTGACTAATCGCGCTACGCTAGGTCAATGAAGGAAAAGACACACGGCTGGGATTAAAATGACACGACACCATGGATACGGTTCTCAAGACCTCCGGAGGAGATTATATTCGTTCGGAAGGTCAGATTACAGGGACGAGAGGTACAGCATAGAAAGACAAGCACTTAGACACAATCTTATATTAACCCCAACAGACGACAGATAAACGGGACAAAAGGCTGACTCACACGGGGATTGATGGCTAGGAAAGGCAGGATCGATGGCTCCAGGTGCACCTGGGCTCAGGGCAGAATCGACCCGGTCCGGTCCAGAGATGCGGGGAGGTATTCAGCGCTCGTACGTGGCAACTTCTCTCTCCAGGCTGGGGGCGCATCTGACCTCACATCCGGTGAGTCGCTTCGTATATCCGGCGGGGAGTGACACGCCCTCGGCTCGTTAGCTCCGCCTCGTGGAATCGGCACGTTGCTTCTCATTGGGTGCGTGCGGGGGGTTTACCAGGCTCCGCCCTTGACGAGGAGCTGACAGCCAGCCCCTTCGTGGTAACCCCGTGGAGCGCATGGTCCGGAGCGCATTGTCAATGGCGGCTAACCGAGCCGGTGTGAGGACGCACACTCCCCCGCGCAGCGCCGTGCCCCTCTGTTGTTGTAGTTGTTGTTGTAGCTGTAGTTGTTGTTGTTGTTGTTGTTTGGGGAAGAAGATGGAAGGAGGTATGGGAAAGGTCCTAAACTCACTACTGGTGCCATATAATCACATTCTGGTGCAACGAAGAGTCAGAATTAATGGAAAGGAGTCCTTAACTGACATAGACTAAGAATAACTAGCAAGATGTCCGAAAGTTGTCTACGTGAGATGCGGTGGACCTGGGCACGACATTTAATGGGGGAAATAGGGGAAGGTCGGCTCTACTGATTGTTGTTTACAGACAATGGGACTAGGGAATGGGGGATTGGGGATGGGGATCACACCCTCACACACACACACACACACACACACACACACACACACACACACAAATGGATACTTCAAGACCTGGGAGGACTCTGTTCCACTTTCTAAAACCCGCATTTGGAGATAACAACCAACGATACACCACACACTAATCGGGGATAATTTTATATTACCTTTCATATAGCTACAAAGACTATAAAGCGATAAAAAATTAAAAAAAACTAACTTTTTTTTCTTCTATTTTTTTATGTCTAAAACACTCCCCGGCACTCACTGATGAACCTCTGGAAGTTTGACGAAGATCCGTTCAGCCATCTCTGAGGAAAATGGTCACACACAGACACACAGACAGACAAACGGCTCTCTTATAGTTTAATTATAATGTCTCGATAACGGATTAAGTGTTTGTCCAGCCACTAACCCACGCGACTATATGAATATGCCTCTCATTATGTATACTGTTTGAACGGCAGTTGCACCGTGACTACGTCTATTAAATATGTGTAGCGGTTACCGGAAGCATGACACAATTATCTTGCACCGGCCGATGACGCAATCGGCGAGCGGTCACTTGTCCGGACACGCCCGGGCATGTCCAGACTTGCCTTTCCCGGGCAAACACTTGGCTTATCTATTTGCATACCACGCCCCGCCTGAGAGGCGTGGCTTTTGTGTGTTGAACTTTACTTATAAATTGCCGCCCCTTCGATGGGCTGATTCAGTGCTTTTGAGTTCTTTCGAGTTGAGCTAAAATAAATAGCTCAGTGAAACTTCGTTCCTGGTGTCGTCCATTTTGTCCGGCTTTATCGTTCGAGCATAGCTCCCACAATTGGTGACCCCTTTTCGAGAACACGGCGATGGAGTCATCTGTAGCTTTGAAGCTCCCTGGCTTCTGGGAATCACACGCGGCCGTCTGGTTCGCCCAGGCAGATTCTCTCTTCGCCCTGCGGAACATCAAGGAGGACACGACGCGCTACCACCCACGTGGTCTCCACGCTCAACGCCTCCACTGCTGCCCGGGTCCTGAGCTTCCTACAGAACCCGCCGAACGCCGACAAATACGGCACGCTCAAAGGCCTACTCCTCGGTGCGTTTGGACTCACGGAGACCGAACGCGCGCGACAACTGCTCGACCTCCCGGAGCTGGGTGAGGTCCGTCCATCCGAGCGAATGGACCACATGCTGGCTCTACTCGGCGACCACAGCCCGGATTTCCTCTTCCACGAGCTGTTCCTCCGGCAGCTACCCGGGCAGGTACGGTTAGCTTTGGCTAACTCGCCCATCACGGACCCTCGCGCCCTGGCCAAGGAGGCCGATAAATTTTTCTCGGCCAGGTGACACGTCGGAGCGGCCGCCTGGAACCCTGGGCCGACCGAGGCAACGCCCGCGCCACGACCAGCGCCACCACCGGCCGAGTCAGCGCCACTGGCGGCAGCGGCCGCCGCGACGCCCCGTCGACCGAACCCGACGCGACCGCCGGAGCCTCCACCAGAGCGGACCATGTGCTATTACCACGCCAGGTTCGGGCAGAAGGCCAGAACGTGCTGCCCACCGTGCACTTTCGGCAGGTCGGGAAATGACCAGGCCGGCGCTCGCTGCCTGCCATGAGCGTCGGCCATTCAGGCAGCCTTCTGTTTATCACGGACACAGCGTCCGGGCGGCGTTTTTTGTGTAACACCGGCGCTCAGCTGAACGTGATACCCGCCTTGATGCAGGACAAACAGGCCGCGCTGTGCGGCCCCGCCTTGGTCGCCGCAAACGGCTCCTCCATCCACACCTTCGGTTCGCGCAGCGTCGCATTCTGCTTCAGGGGCCAGCGCTTCAGGTGGGACTTCATCACGGCAAACGTGCCCATGGCCTTGCTGGGTGCAGATTTTCTCTGCGCGCATGGGCTTTTGGTCAACGTCAAACGGCGTCGGCTCATCAACGCGGAGACCTTCAGCTCGCTCGCTTCCTCATTGAGCGGCTCCGCTCCGACCAAGCTAGCCTGCGCACTCCTGGCCGTGGACGATTTCACCCGCCTACTCGCCGAATTTCCCGCCTCACGCAGCCGACGTTTTCGGCCGTCGCCGTCAAGCATGGCGTCGAACATCCCGACCACAGGTCCACCGTTCTACGCCAGGGCTCGCCGCCTCGACCCGGCCAAACTCGCCGTGGCGAAGGCGGAATTCGACGCGCTGGAGCGATTGGGCATTGTGCGGCGCTCGAATAGCGCGTGGGCCTCGCCCCTGCACATCGTGCCCAAACCGGGTGGCGGATGGCGACCATGCGGAGATTACCGCCGCCTCAACGATGCCACCACCCCTGACCGGTACCCGATACCACACATACAGGACTTTTCCGCCCGTTTTGCGGGGCGGGTGATCTTTTCCAAGGTCGACCTCATTCGGGGCTACCACAAGGTACCCGTCTGGCCGGCCGACGTGCCGAAGACGGCGGTAATTACACCTTTTGGCCTCTTTGAGTTCCTTCGCATGCCGTTCGGCCTTAAGAACGCGGCCCAGGGCTTCCAGCGGCTGATGCACAGCGTGCTGCGCGACCTCACCTTCCTTTTCGTCTACTTGGACGACATTCTCGTCGCCAGCACTTCCCGGGCGGAGCACCTCATCCACCTACGCACGCATTTTGAGCGCCTCAGCCAGCATGGCCTCATCATCAACCCGGCGAAATGCCGGTTTGGCGTAACAGCCGTCGACTTCCTGGGGCAACGCATCACTAAGCGTGGGGCCGTCCCACTGCCTACCAAGGTGGAGGCAGTCACAAGTTTCGTGCGCCCCTGCTCCATCAAGGCCCTACAGGAATTTTTGGGGATGGTAAATTTCTGCCACCGGTTCGTGCCTTGCGCCACCCAACTCATGCGCCCCCTGTACGAAGCCCTCCGGGGCAAGCTGGCCAAGCACGACGTCGCCTGGACCACAGAGATAGACGCGGCATTCACGGGCGCTAAGCTGGCCCTCGCCAACGCGACCATGCTGGCGCACCCGGCGCTCGACGCACCCATCGCTCTCACCACGGATGCTTCCGACTACGTGGTGGGCGCCGTGCATGAACAGTGGGTGCACGGGGCTTGGCAACCGCTGGCCTTCTTCAGCCGGCAGCTTCGCCCTAATGAGCGCAAGTATAGCGCTTTCGACCGCGAGCTCCCTGGCCTTTACCTGGCTGTTCGCCACTTCCGCCATCTTTTGGAGGGCTGCCCTTTCACGGCGTTTGTGGACCACAAACCCTTGGTCTTCGCCATGGCCAGGGTTACGGAGCCGTGGTCGGCCCGCCAGCAGCGCCACCTCTCCACCGTGTCCGAATTTACGACGGACATCCGGCACGTCGCGGGCAAGGACAACGCTGTGGCCGATTGCCTCTCCCGGTCCGGCGCGAACGCCGTCCACCTGGGTGTGGACTTCGCCCGCATGGCGGCCGACCGGACCACCGACCCCACGGTGCAAGCCCTCCGGACAGCCGACACAGGCCTGCAGTTGGCCGACGTCCACTTTGAGGACACACGTACAGTTCTCCTGTGCGACGTTTCCCTGGGCCAACCTCGCCCCATCGTGCCCACTGGATGGCAGCGGCACATTTTTCATGCCGTCCACGGCCTTTCCCACCCGGGCCGGAAGGCGTAGCAGAAGCTCGTGGCAGCAAAGTTCATCTGGCACGGGCTCCGTAAGGACGTCCACGACTGGGCCAACGCCTGTGTCGCCTGCCAACGCGCGAAGGTCCACCGGCACACCCAGGCCCCGTTGGCACCATTCGACGTGCCCGCGCGGCGCTTCGACCACGTCAATGTGGACCTGGTGGGACCCCTCCCCTCCTCGTGGGGCTTCACCCACCTCCTCACGATGGTGGACAGGACCACCAGGTGGCCGGAGGCCATCCCGCTGGCATCAACGACATCCGCCGACGTGGCGCAGGCCTTCATTGGCACCTGGATTGCCCGTTTCGGCGCGCCCTCGGACATCTCCTCCGACAGAGGCCCGCAATTCGCCTCCGAGCTTTGGGGCGCGGTCGCCCAGGCCTTGGGGGTCAAGATACACCGCACCACGGCCTTCCACCCCCAAGCCAACGGCTTGTGCGAGCGTTTCCACCGCTCGATGAAGGCCGCTCTCAGGGCCAGCCTCCAGGACGACGGTTGGGCCGACAGGCTCCCGTGGGTCCTATTGGGCCTCCGAATGGCCCCTAAAGAGGACCTCCAGGCTTCCACTGCCGAGCTGGTCTACGGCCAGCCACTGCGCGTGCCGGGCGAGTTCATCCCTGATGCCACCGGCCCCTGGTCCGCGGCTCGCCAACGCTCGGTCCTCCAGGAGGCCGCCAGGAGATTTGCCCCCATGCCCACGTCCCACCACGGCTGCCCCCAACCCCACGTCCCCCCAGCACTTCGCACTGCGGAGTACGTTTTTATCCAGCACGACGCACACCGGGGACCGCTCCGGCCGCCGTACGATGGACCTTTCCGGGTCCTGAAGAGGGACGACAAGTTGTTCATCATCGACATCGGCGGCAAGCCGGACCGCATCTCTGTGGACCGCCTCAAGCCGGCCCATTTGGACCTTGACCAACCTCCACCTTTGGCCCTTCCTCCACGACGGGGCCGTCCCCCGTCAACCAAGCCCCCCGCCCGACCATCCACCGCCACACCACCAACCACCCCCACACGAATCGCCAGGGGTCGTTTCGGCCGGGTCATCAAGACCCCCCTCAAACTGACTCTCCCGGTGTATGTTAATTCTGGGGGGGCGCATGTAGCGGTTACCGAAAGCATGACACAATTACCTTGCACCGGCCGATGACGCAACCGACGAGCGGTCACTTGTCCGTACTCGCCCGGGCGTGTCCAGACTTGCCTTTCCCGGGCGAACACTTGGCTTACCTATTTGCATACCACGCCCCGCCTGAGAGGCGTGGCTTTTGTGTGTTGAACTTTACTTATAAATTGCCGCCCGTTCGATTGGCTGATTCAGTGCTTTTGAGTTCTTTCGAGTTGAGCTAAAATAAATAGCTCAGTGAAACTTCGTTCCTGGTGTCGTCCATTTTGTCCGGCTTTATCCTGCGAGCATAGCTTCCACATATGTACATTTTAAACCTTTCGACTGATGAGACCCTTCAGAGTCTTAGACCTTTGAATACCCTTTAAGACATTGTCAACATTTTATATGCCATTAGACAATATTACATCCTTCAGACCCCTTAGACCTGCGTTCCACAACCTTTTTAGCCCAGGACCCAATAAAAAACCCAGGCATCCAGTCACGACCCATCGACCCCCTCCCCCCCTCATTTCCCCCTTACCCCACACAAACCGTCACGGAAATATCGATTGCTTATGACGTTAATATCTTGGTAAGGGTTCGGTTCATCATCTTTGTACAGTAGTACAATTCGTAATTGAACAATAAAGCAAAGTGACGACAATCATACCAAACACTGTCCTTATTTTGTTGTTATTTTGTACGGATCTCCACGACCATGAGGAGAGAGAGAGTGAGAGACCACGCCCCCTTGAGAATGAGCAACGCGTTCGATCACAGATACCGCCCACTTGATATTATTGTCAGCCAATCAGGCGTAAACTCCCTGCCTTGTTAGCAGCTTCGGAAGAGATGAATCCGCCCCTACGATGAATCCGGATGAAGAGTTAATGAAGAAGATGAGGAAGCTGACGAAGATGATGAAGATGAAGATGAATCTCACAACATTCATTGGCGGTGTATCTTTTGTGAAATAGAATAATACTTTAATTATTAAAGTGACACGCCAAGATAAGGTGTTTGAACTTTATTTTAATCTTCATCGTGAGTAGATGATGAACTTAAAATGTAACATGAACTGATAAACAAAACAAGAATAACTTTTACTGAAAAAACCCGATATGCATCTGAACTTATATCCAGGTTCAATGTTCCGTTATCATGAACAACTTTAAAAAAACAACTTTCACTGATTAAACCCGAAAGTGAAACTTACAAGCCTAATTCAAATGTTCCGTTAGCAACATTGTAGATGTGGATTATCCACTTCAGTGCGATGGTTCACTTTGCATATTGGCTTCGAGATCATCGATTCGGCTTTGAAGCGGCGACAATGCGATTCTCTGGTTGGCGCACAGGGCCACTGTTTCCAGTTTGTTTCGATACTTGGACTTCAGATATGTCACCGTTGAGAAACCTGCCTCACACATCCACGTCGTCGTGAATGGCATCAGGAACTTTACCGCGAGCTGTGCAATCTCTGGGTACTCATGAGACACTGTCAGCCAAAACTTTACTAAAGTGTCCTTCCTGAACAGTGTCTCAGGTGTACCGTCGGACACGATGTCGATCAAGTCCTCTTTCAATCTGTTGGACAAGTTGCAGCACTGCTGAACGTCGACTGCATAAGGGTCTCGGATCCACTTCTTCTCCACGCGTGGGTCAACAGGAAAGTATTCGTCAAATCGTTTGCGCAGGTTCACCAGATGTTCGACGATGACATCCTTAGTGTTTGCTTAGCGGTTAGGGTGCCGGCTTGGGATCCTAGGATCCTGGGTTCGAATCCCGGTCGATCGCTGAATTAACGCCAGGGGGGTTGACTCAGCCTGTCATCCTTCCGAGGTCGGCTAATTGAGTACCAGCTCACTGGTAATTTCCTGTTTGTCGTAAAAAGGCGACAAAAAGGGTTGGCGGCAGGAAGGGCATCCGGCCGTAAAACATTGCTTCAAAAAGGGAACCGAAAAACAACAACAACCACGGTTCCCGAAAAAGGCCAACCCCCGCTTTGCGGGGAAAAATGGCCTCTAAAGGTGGTTATATATACTGCCAGGTCTGACCTAGCCACCTCCAAGAATGCGAGGACCTGGTCGCGAAGTTCATACAATCTTGCCAAAGCATCTCCTCTGGAGAGCCAGCGAACAGCTGCAAAATACAGCACCGTGGTGTGTTCTGCATCTTGCTCCTTACACAGCTCTGCAAACAACCTCGAATTTAGGGCGCTCTTCCTGAGATGGTTGATTGTTTTCACTGCAATGTCCATTACTTCGGCAAGTCCAGGTGACATCTCTTTCGCCGCTAATGCCTCGCGGTGGAGGAAGCAGTGGGTCCAGCTTGCCTCTGGTGCCACATCTTGGATGAGCTTAATGACACCGCTGCGCCGACCTGTCATCGATGCCGCACCCTCGGTACAAACACCAACACAGTCTTCCCACCTGAGGTTATGCAATGCGATGTGTTTGTTGACGACTGCGAATATTTCTGCGGCCGTGGTCTTGGTCTGTAGCTCGTCACATGCCAGAAGATCCTCCATAAAATCATTGGCATGCCGATAACGAACAAAGATGAGGATCAACGCCTTCTGTGCGATGTCCATTGACTCGTCCAACTGGATGACAAACTTGTTGGCCTCTAGGTTTGCGTACAGCTGGTGCTCGATGTCTTCGCCCATGTCTATTATCCGTCGGCGAATCGTGTCGGCAGAAAGCGGAATGGTGCTTATCTTGGAAGCCGCCGTCTCTCCAAGCACTCCTCTGCACATCGCCTTGGCCCATGGCAGGATGAGTTGCTCTGCAATACAAGATAAATGTACGTTCTGCAACTTGTACGTTCTTATTTGTTCTTTCGTTCTTCGTTCTTTTGCTCTTTCGTTCTTCGTTATTTGTTCTTTCGTTCTTCGACCACGTTGTTCGAGATCACGTGATCAAGTTGTTAATACATGTTTCATCTGTCCCCTGAAGAACTTTATTATGATGTCATATTCTATAACACTTTTTTCTACTTCTTCTATAAAAGGATGCTTTCGACTTGCTCACCAATTCTATTCATTCAAAAAAAAAATTCCATCTCTTACAGTGCATCTTTCATTCATTCCCTAAACTCTCCAGAACTCCACCCATCCTTCAGCGTCCTCAAACGTATTTTTGACTCGAATGTCTCAAGAAACTCATTTTGCAATAAATGTTCGTTTCCCATAAATCGTACACTTTTCAAAATCCAATCTCACCCCTCCCCTCCAAATCTTCCCCATCACCCATCTCTGTCAAATCTTCCCCCTTGCCCCTCCCCCCCAAATCTTCCCAAACACCCATCCCTTTCAAATCTCCCCCCCCCTGCCCCTTCCCTCCTAAACTCCCCCCACACCCCTCCCCTCCGAGACTCTCCCTCACTCCTCCCCTCCTAGACTCCCCTCTCACCCCTCCGCCTCAAAGCGTCCTACCCGCTTCTTCCCCCTTCCAACTTTCACCTTCATCTTCCTCAACCTTCTGCCTCACTCTTCCCCCTCCTCAAATAACACCTCACTGCGCCTCACCCAAACACCATCAAACCTTTTGTCCGCCCCATTCTTCCCTTTCTCCAAGCTATTCTGTAATCTCTGACACACCTGCAACAGCTCTCCCTACCTCTTCCTCCTCTTCCACATCCTGCCCTACCGCTCCACCCCCCCCCCCCCCCCCCTGTTCTGTATCCGATGCTCCCCCTTCCTCTTCCTTAACAGTATGGACCTCAAACATCCGGGGCCTTCGCTCAAACTTAACTGATCTCTCCATACAGGTTGCTTCTGACAAACCAGACGTGATCTACTAAACAGAAACCTTCCTCCTTCATGATGTCTCTGATTCCTTGGTATCTCTCCCAGGTTACTCCCTCCTCCGGTATGATAGACCTGAGCCTCGTTCTGGAGGTGGGGTTGCTATCTTTATAAAAAACTCTCTTCCTCACTCGCCCTGCACTGCCCTCTCTCCACCTCACCCCCAGGAATACCTTTGGCTACGGCTTCCCCTTCGCTCCCACCTTTTGTTCATATGCGTGTTGTACCGTCCACCAAACAGTGATGACTCCATCCACATCTCGCTGTCTGATAATATGGACCAACTTCTATCTACCCATCCCAACTCTCTCTTCCTCATATGTGGTGATTTCAACTGTCACCATGCCAGTTGGCTGGGGGTGGGTACCTCTCTCACCAGCCATGGCTCTTCAGCAAAGGACTTCTGTGACTCACTGGGACTGACACAATCTGTCAATTTCCCAACCCGGATCTCAATCAACGGAGAATCTTCTCTTCTGGACTTGGTTATGACTAACTTCCCTGAAAATGTCTGCTGCTCTTCTTCTGCTCCAATCGGCTCTTCTGATCATGTGCTTGTTAAAGTGGACATCTCTCTGACCATTTTCAGAGAGCCTCCTCAGCGTCGACGAGTCTGGCATTTCACTCAGGCCAACTGGCACGGTCTTCAAGCAGCCATCAATCATCTGGACTGGTCTCCCATCTCTACCGCCTCTGACATCAACTCATCCTGGGAATTCTTCCAAAGTAAATTGCCCTCTCTCATGCACAGTTTTATCCCTCCTCGTCTTCAGTTGTCATACCCTTCCTCCCGTCCATGGTACACGGAATCTTGTGGTGAGGCTATTGCCCAGAAACAACTTGCTTTCGTCTCCTGGAAAGCAAATCCAACGGAAGGAAATCTCATTTCCTTTCACAAAGCCCGAAACAAGTGTGTGTCCACCCTCAGGAGAGCCAGGAAACAATATCTCTCCGTCCTCAGGACCAAACTCTCTTATCTGTCTCCCTCTTCCAAATCCTGGTGGCGTCTGGTAAAATCTGTTTCTGGTGTTTGTTCCCCCTCCATCCCCTCCCTCACCTTAAATGGCCACACGGCTGACTCCGCACGTGAAAAAGCCGAATGCCTCAACTCTGTGTTTGCCTCTAAATCTTGTGTCCCAAACCCATCCCTCTCTATACCCACCGTACCCAGTCGTACCCAGCTGCTCCTGGACTCTGTGTCCTTTCCTCCTGACAAGGTGGAAAAGTGTCTGTCAACCCTCGACTCTGATTCTGCAACTGGACCTGACGGCATCAGCCCACGGGTCATAAAATCATGTTCTTCCGCTCTTTCACTCCCTCTCTCTGTTCTCTTCACCCTCTCTTTTGCTCAAGGTCATGTGCCATCTGCTTGGAAATCTGCCAACATCACCGCTTTGCACAAAAAAGGTGCAAAAACAGATCCCAGCAACTACAGACCAATCAGCCTTCTCCCAATTATCAGCAAGGTCATGGAATCCATCATTGCTTCAGATATGAAATCTTTCCTCTTCTCCAATGGCTTGATCTCTGATCATCAATTTGGTTTCAGACCTGGACACTCCACTCTGGACATGCTGCTTCTGCTTTCTCAACAATGGATGGAGGTCCTCAATGCCAAACAGGAAATTAGAGCAGTCTCCCTTGACATATCACGTGCCTTCGATACAGTCTGGCACCCCGCTCTGCTCACCAAACTCTCCTCTTTTGGTATCCATGGAAATCTCCACGCATGGCTGGCGGACTTCCTCTCTAGTCGTAGTCAACGTGTGGCCCTGAATGGGTTTCTCTCATCTCCTCTTCCTGTTCAGGCTGGAGTTCCCCAAGGCAGTGTTCTGGGCCCTGTGCTTTTTCTGGTCTTCATCAATGATCTCTCTGACTCTCTTGAAAATCCTCTCTATCTCTTTGCTGACGACTCTACTCTCTGTCGCTCCATTCTTCATCCCTCAGATCGGCAGTCTGCAGCCTCCTCACTCTCTGCAGACCTTGACAAAATCACAGACTGGGCAAACAAGTGGAACATGTCTTTCAATCCTGACAAATCTCACACTCTTACGATGTCTCTCCGAAAAGACCGACTGGACAACCCTCCCATCCACTTTCTGAATAATCCTCTCCAAGAAGTTCTGTCACTCAAGCTTTTGGGTCTCACTATCTGCCATGATCTTTCCTGGGAAAACCACATTTCAAATCTGGCCTCCAAAGCCAGTCGCCGACTGGGCATCCTCCGTCGTGCGAAGTCCTTCCTTGGCACACCTGAGCTCCTCATACAAGCACCACATACAAGGCTTTCATCCGCAGCTCAATGGAATACTGCTCTCCCCTCTGGGCTGGTGCTCCTGCCTCACACCTAGCTCGCCTTCGCGCTGTTGAAACCAAAGCATTCAGAATCATTGGAATCTCCCGCGATGAAGCTAACTCCAAGGGCCTCTCACTCACTCACCGCAGGCAGGTTGGTGGTCTTTCCGTCTTCTACCGACTCCTCTCTGGCCTTGCCCCCCCAGCTCTCTCTGGGCTCTGTCCCGCAAATATTCCTACAGGTCGCACAAGATCTGCCTGCAACCCTCTTTTGGTTAAACTGCCAAAATCAAGACTCTCTGCTCACCTTCACTCCTTCATTCCTCTTTTCTCCCACCTCTGGAACAAACTCCCTCACTCTCTTCAATCCCACTCCACCCTCCAAGTCTTTAAAACAGCTGTTCACCACCATCTCTTATCTTCCCCCATCCAAAACCTTGATCTTTTCTACCCCCGCTAATTTCACCCCAATTCCCCTTTTTGAAATACCAACTTCTGTCCTGGAAGTCCTTGGTGTCCTTGTGCTTTATACTTCTCCCTCCCCCCCCCCCCCCCCTTCCCATGCCGCCTCCCCCCGGGCCCTCTCCCTTCCACACATCTCCCTGCTCTCGGATGTTGTGTTTGTGTGCTTCCCCTTTTCTCCCCATCTTGTCTTCCGCTCCCTCTTTTTGTGTATTTTGTTTGTCTGGTCGATTTGTTTGTGAAGTAAATGTTAGCTCTTTCACGAGCCTCGATTCAGTATACAAAAAAAAAAAAAAAAATCACACATGAACATTTCTTTCACTTTATGATTCATCTTGATTTTCTTCCAAGCTCCAAGGCATGATAAAAATTCAATATGTGCGATGTGATTGCCGTACGCACTTTTAAAAAAGAGGCAAAGTTTAAGTATGGCTGTATTGCAACAAACAATAAAACTTACGAAGTTGTGATATACCAACGTATACATGGCACGAGTAATAGTAAGCAAGAACCCGACACATCGATATTCTAAAGACGAAATGAAAAACTAAATTTAACTATACTTACAGCGCCATGTATTACTTTATGAACCTACAAACCGCCAATGCAGTGAAATACTTTTATGAAAAAAAACAAAAAGCTTACCCGCAATAGTGCACGGGTTCTTTTCTTTGGCTATCTTCTCCGCCACCAGGTAGCTGGCTTTGGTCAGTCCCTTCGATGGAAAAACAGCCGAACTCATTACTGACTTGCTCTTGTTCGTCTCGCGTTCTTTCCGGAGAAAAGACTCCCGCGACTTGTTGACATGATCTCCATGTTTCTTCTCGAGGTGTCGTTTCAGCTTTTGGGGCCTGAGGGACTCGTTGGCCAACACGTCAAGGCATATCACACACTGTGGTCGATGAACATTGTGCTTATCGATATGCAAGGTGAACCCATAGTTCAGGAACACAGGCTGATACTTTCCAGCCATGGCGAGTACCTTACGCTCACAGCTCAATCTTTCGAATGAAAAGCAATGGACATTCGCGTGTCGGAAACTAAACGTATGATCTGACTGACCGGATGCACTCGCGGTACATCGGTACAGCGCAGTAGAAGAGTCCACACTATAAAGTTTGTGTCGGCGTTCGTTTGATCTCTGTTCTGTTCAGTCGGGAGAAGTAAATCGTCGATAAAGTTTTTTTCCCGCGATTTCTGAAGCGATCATGCGACCCATTGAAAATCCTTCGTGACCCAAACATTGGGTCACGACCCATAGGTTGCGGAACGTCACTTTAGACCATCTACGGCCTTTCAGAAGTACGCCACACAAACATCTGTAGTCATCTTGCAAAACACAGACTATACTTCCTTTAACAAGTAATGCGTGAACTCTACCCACCCAGAGGGTGTTAACACTCACTCATGTTACCGACTCAGAGGGTGGGTACTCTGCTAGTACAAATAAATGTGACATCATCGTGTCAATGCTGTATTGCGAACACATCAGAGATCTTTATGGCTTTCATAAAGTCTACAAGCAAAGTGCATGTCACCCTCATGTCTACAGTCAATTTTTGGCCTTGTATCGTATCGTTCTTCCTATGTCTTGAATCTGTCTTTATAAATGAATTTGCATTGTCTTTGCACATTTTCGTGGAATTTAGCTTTTTGGTAACACTACTCATTATTTTAATTCTCTCTCCACACTCGATCCTATTGCACCAATCCACAGATGGGTTTTCTCTGTTGGCTGCGGCCTATGCAGAACCATACGACATCTTTGGTTGCTGGTTCGGCAGAGAAGCCTTTTTGTCTGGCAACATAGAGGATTTCAGCATCTTCAGATTAAGTGTGCATTTTGCCCTTGAGAAGGTTTGTACTGGTTCTGTAGCCATGTGTGCTCTATTACTTCCTGTGTTTTTACCCCCACGCCCCTTCTCTGCTTTTATTAACACTAGGGCATGCCCGTACTATATATATATCTAAAAGTATATCCCCCCCCCCCTCTATTTACATGCAATGGTTTGGTCCAAAGCGAACGGCTTGCGAGTACGGTGACAATCCCCCCCCTCTATTTACATGAAATGGTTTGGTCCAAAGCGAACGGCTTGCGAGTACGGTGACAATCCCCCCCCCCCTCTATTTACATGAAATGGTTTGGTCCAAAGCGAACGGCTTGCGAGTACGGTGACAATCCCCCCCCTCTATTTACATGAAATGGTTTGGTCCAAAGCTAACGGCTTGCGGACGCGGAGTTTGGTAAAGAAATCGCCATCGCGTGCACAAATGCGCAGGAAAGCGAATGAATCGCAAATTAGTTTAAAAACATAGTTTAACGCCCGAGCGAGTTTAACACAATCGCAAATCGCATCGCAAAGCGAAAGAATCGCAAATTAGTTGTAATTAGTTTTAAAACATAGTTTAATGCCAACATAGCGCCAACATAGTTTGCCGACGGGAAATAAATGAATACGCTCTCAAATGTGCCATCCGAGGCAGAGTGTGTTCGCCACGTTCGGCACACGCGATAGCTCGCTGCTCTCTGATTGGTTGAATCGTTTTTTGGACATAGCTCGGTAAGTAATTGTCCGATTAATATGAAACCTTGAAAAGGCACATCCTCGGGTCCCCAGCAATATACCTGGCAAGTTTCAAGTATATCGGACCGGTAGTTGTCGAGAAACAGCGGTCGCATACACACACACACACACACACACACACACACACACACACACACACACACACACACACACACACACAGAGATTAGTGGAATTATAGATAGATGAGTTCCCTTACAAGGAACTTTAATGCAGGAGGAGGCCAATACACCCATCAAGACCGTGCAACGGTTGCTATTTGCCATGGGTACGTTTTCCCATGCTATATGCTTTTTAAATGATGAGCATCAAGAAAGGAAGCAGACGTACCCTTTTAAAGTCGTTGGTATGAGTTAGACAGGGTTCAAACCACTGATCTCCCAGATTCAGTCTGGACGCTCTAACCATTACGTCATCAAATTTTGTTTACCTTGCAACCTGTACTCACTAGTGTTATCGACTTTCCAGTTCTGACGAACCACTTCGTCAAGCCCTTTTGTTCCCCAAGCATTCCATGAAGGTCCACACGTAGCTTCTTCAATTGCATGAGAAATGATCCTGTTGTGGAGCTATGCTCGCACAATAAAGCCGGAAAAAAATGGACGACACCAGGAACGAAGTTTCACTGAGCTATTTATTCCAGCAAAACTCGAAAGAACTCAAAAGCACTGAATAGCCCGTTAACACGGGCGGCAATTTATATCAAAAGTTCACCACACAAAAGCCACGCCTCTCAGGCGGGGCGTGGTATGCAAATAAGCAGCAACGCCTCTCAACGGGGTGTGGTATGCAAATCGAGAGTCCGCCCGGGCAAGGCAAGTCCGGACGAGTCCGGGCAAGTAACCGCCCGCCGGTTACGTCATCGGCCGGTGCAAGGTGATTGTGTCATGCTTCCGGTAACCGCTACATGCGCCCCCCCAGAATTAACTTGCACCGGGAGAGTCAGTTTGAGGGGGGTCATGATGACACGGCCGAAACGACCCCTGGCGATTCGTGTGGGGGTGGTAGGTGGCGTGGCGGTGGATGGTCGGGCGGGGGGGCTTGGTTGACGGGGGACGGCCCTGTCGTGGAGGAAGGGCCAACCGTGGAGGTTGGTCGAGGTCCAAATGGGCCGGCTTGAGGCGGTCCACGGAGATGCGGTCCAGTTTGCCGCCGATGTCAATGATGAACGACTTGTCGTCCCTCTTCAGGACCCGGAAAGGTCCATCGTACGGCGGCCGGAGCGGTCCCCGGTGTGCGTCGTTCCGGATAAAAACGTACTCCGCAGTGCGAAGTGCTTGGGGGACGTGGGATTGGGGGCAGCTGTGGTGGGACGTGGGCTCGGGGGCAAATCTCCTGGCGGCCTCCTGGAGGACCGAGCGTTGGCGAGCCGCGGACCAGGGGCCGGTGGCGTCAGGGATGAACTCGCCCGGCATGCGCAGTGGCTGGCCGTAGACCAGCTCGGCGGTGGAAGCTTGGGGGGCCGTTCGGAGGCCCAATAGGACCCACGGGAGCCTGTGGGCCCAACCGTCTTTCTGGAGGCTGGCCCTGAGAGCGGCCTTCATCAAGCGGTGGAACTGCTCGCACAAGCTGTTGGCTTGGGGGTGGTAGGCCGTGGTGCGGTGTATCTTGACCCCCAAGGCCTGGGCGACCGTGCCCCAAAGCTCGGAGGTGAATTGCGGGCCTCTGTCTGAGGAGATGTCTGAGGGGGCGCCGAAACGGGCAATCCAGGTGCCAATGAAGGCCTGCGCCACGTCGGCGGATGTTGCTGATGCCAGCGGGACGGCCTCCGGCCACCTGGTGGTCCTGTCCACCATCGTGAGGAGGTGGGTGAAGCCCCACAAGGAGGGAAGGGGTCCCACCAGGTCCACATTGACGTGGTCGAACCGCCGCACGGGCACGTCGAATGGTGCCAACGGGGCCTGGGTGTGCCGGTGGACTTTCACACGCTGGCAGGCGACACAGGCGTTGGCCCAGTCGCAGACGTCCTTACGGAGCCCGTGCCAGACGAACTTTGCTGCCACGAGCTTCTGCGACGCTTTCCGGCCCGGGTGGGAAAGGCCGTGGAGGGCGTCAAAAATGTGCCGCTGCCATCCAGTGGGCACGATGGGGCGAGGTTGGCCCAGGGAAACATCGCACAGGAGAACTGCCTGTGTCCTCGAAGGGGACGTCGGCCAACCGCAGGCCTGTGTCTGCTGTCCGGAGGGCTTGCCCCGTGGCGTCGTCGAAGTCCACACCGAGGTGGACGGCGTTCGCGCCGGACCGGGAGAGGCAATCGGCCACAGCGTTGTCCTTGCCTGCGACGTGCCAGATGTCCGTCGTAAATTCGGACACGGCGGAGAGGTGGCGCTGCTGGCGGGCCGACCACGGCTCTGCAACCTTGGCCATGGCGAAGACCAGGGGTTTGTGGTCCACAAACACCGTGAACGGGCAGCCCTCTAAAAGATGGCGGAAGTGGTGAACGGCCAGGTAAAGGCCGAGGAGCTCACGGTCGAAAGCGCTATACTTGCGCTCGTTCGGGCGAAGCTGCCGGCTGAAGAAAGCCAGCAGTTGCCAAGCCCCGTTCACCCACTGTTCATGCACGGCGCCCACCGCGTAGTCAGAAGCGTCTGTGGTGAGGGTGATGGGTGCGTCGAGCGCCGGGTGCACCAGCATGGTCGCGTTGGCGAGGGCCAGCTTAGCGCCCGTGAATGCCTCGTCCATCTCTTTGGTCCAGGTGACGTCGTGCTTGGCCCGCTTTCCCCGGAGGGCTTCGTACAGGGGGCGCATGAGTCGGGCGGCGCGAGGCACGAACCGGTGGTAGAAATTTACCATCCCCAAAAATTCCTGGAGGGCCTTGATGGAGCGGGGGCGCAGGAAACTTGTGACTGCCTCCACCTTGGTAGGCAGCGGGACGGCCCCGCGCTTCGTGATGCGGTGCCCCAGGAAGTCGACAGCCGTTACGCCAAACTGGCATTTCGCCGGGTTGATGATGAGGCCGTGCTGGCCGAGGCGCTCAAAAAGCGTGCACAGGTGGATGAGGTGCTCCGCCCGGGAAGTGCTGGCGACGAGAATGTCGTCCAAGTAGACGAAAAGGAAGGTGTGGTCGCGCAGCACACTGTGCATCAGCCGCTGGAAGGCCTGGGCCGCGTTCTTAAGGCCGAACGGCATGCGAAGGAACTCGAAGAGGCCAAAAGGTGTAATTACCGCCATCTTCGGCACGTCGACCGGCCGGACGGGTACCTTGTGGTAGCCCCGAATGAGGTCGACCTTGGAAAAGATCACCCGCCCCACCAAACGGGTGGAAAAGTCCTGTATGTGTGGTATCGGGTACCGGCCGGGAGTGGTGGCGTCGTTGAGGCGGCGGTAATCGCCGCATGGTCGCCATCCGCCACCCGGTTTGGGCACGATGTGCAGGGGCGAAGCCCACGCGCTATTCGAGCGCCGCACAATGCCCAATCGCTCCAGTGCGTCGAAATCCGCCTTCGCCATGGCGAGTTTGGTCG
This sequence comes from Myxine glutinosa, assembly GCF_964187855.1. Lineage (NCBI taxonomy): Eukaryota > Metazoa > Chordata > Myxini > Myxiniformes > Myxinidae > Myxine > Myxine glutinosa. Next base: position 71,210,013 of record NC_136273.1, read on the forward strand.
GGTCGAGGCGACGAGCCCTGGCGTAGACCGGTGGACCTGTGGTCGGGATGTGGTGTTCGACGCCGTGTTTGACGGCGACGGCCGAAAATGTCGGCTGCGTGAGGGCGGAAACTCGGCGAGCAGGCGGGTGAAATCGTCCGCGGCCGGGAGCGCGCAGGCTAGCTTGGTTGGTGCGGAGCCGCTCAATGAGCAAGCGAGCGAGCTGAAGGTCTCCGCGTTGATGAGCCGACGCCATTTGACGTTCACCAAAAGCCCATGCGCGCACAGAAAATCTGCACCCAGCAAGGCCATGGGCACGTTCGCCGTGATGACGTCCCACCTGAAGCGCTGGCGCCCGAAGCAGAATGCGACGCTGCGCGAACCGAAGGTGCGGATGGAGGAGCCGTTTGCGGTGACCAAGGCGGGCCCGCAAAGCGCGGCTTGTTTGTCCTGCACCGAGGCGGGTATCACGCTCAGCTGAGCGCCGGTGTCGCACAAAAAACGCCGCCCGGACGCTGTGTCCGTAATAAACAGAAGGCTGCCTGAATGGCCGACGCTCATGGCTGGCAGCGAGCGCCGGCCTGGTCGTTTCCCGACCTGCCGAAAGTGCACGGTGGGCGGCACGTTCTGGCCTTCTGCCCGAAACTGGCGTGGTAGTAGCATATGGTCCGCTCTGGTGGAGGCTCCGGCGGTCGCGTCGGGTGCGGTCGACGGGGCGTCGCGGCGGCCGCTGCCGCCAGTGGCGCTAACTCGGCCGGTGGTGGCGCCGGTCGTGGCGCGGGCATTGCCTCGGTCGGCCCAGGGTTCCAGGCGGCCGCTCCGACGTGTCGCCTGGCCGAGAAAAAATTATCGGCCTCCTTGGCCAGGGCGCGAGGGTCCGTGATGGGCGAATTAACCAAAGCTAATCGTACCTGCCCGGGTAGCTGCCGGAGGAACAGCTCACGGAAGAGGAAATCCGGGCTGTGGTCACCGAGTAGAGCAAGCATGTGGTCCATGCGTTCGGATGGACGGGCCTCACCCAGCTCCGGGAGGTCGAGCAGTTGTCACGCGCGTTCGGTCTCCGTGAGTCCAAACGCACCGAGGAGTAGGCCTTTGAGCGCGCCATATTTGTCGGCGTTCGGCGGGTTCTGTAGGAAGCTCAGGACCCAGGCAGCAGTGGAGGCGTTGAGCGCGGAGACCACATGGTGGTAGCGCGTCGTGTCCTCCGTAATGTTCCGCAGGGCGAATTGAGAATCTGCTTGGGTGAACCAGACGGCTGCGTGCGATTCCCAAAAGCCAGGGAGCTTCAAAGCTACAGATGACTCCATCGCCATGTTCTTGAAAAGGGGTCACCAATTGTGGAGCTATGCTCGCACGATAAAGCCGGACAAAATGGACGACACCAGGAACGAAGTTTCACTGAGCTATTTATTCTAGCTCAACTCGAAAGAACTCAAAAGCACTGAACAGCCCGTTAACACGGGCGGCAATTTATATCAAAAGTTCACTACACAAAAGTCACGCCTCTCAACGGGGCGTGGTATGCAAATCGAGAGTCCGCCCGGGCAAGGCAAGTCCGGACACGTCCGAGCGAGTCCGGGAAAGTAACCGCCCGCCGGTTACGTCATCGGCCGGTGCAAGGTGATTGTGTCATGCTTCCGGTAACCGCTACACTGTGACAATTTATTGTCGAAGTCGTGACTAATCTTTTTAGCGACAATTGGCTTTGTGAAAAGGTCCAATGAAATGTATTATTTGACTCCTTACCATTTCCCCAAAAGCTGTTTTTAGAAATAATGGCTGCACAGTTATAGATGTGGGATTTATTTATTTTTAAACATCCGTTTCCTCATTTTCTGTTTCTGTGCATGAAGTTTTCCTACATGCAGAGGCGATTGCTCCACTTTAGACTCTTCAACAACTCGTACCCACGCATGCTCGCCATTGCTCGTGCACATACAGGGTATGTATGTATGTATGTATGTATGATGTCATGTAAGTTACAGATCTCAAGTTGCCATTCTCAAGATGTGAAGAAAAAATTCACAGGTTTTATGCCTCAGCCGACGAAGTCACCAGAGGCATTATGTTTTTGGGTTATTATTCAGCACTAAAAGTTAGCTTTGTTAATGTACCTGTTGTAAGAATTGGAGCCAGAGACCGCTCAAAAGAAAGGAGGCTTTAATGCAATCGACCTGGTGCATCTAAAAACATAACACCATAAGCATAACATTAGTCTACATGATACAAGGAAAACATTGCAATACATTTTAAATGAAGCAACTACTACGAAGCAGCAAATCCTTACCTTGCTCTCATAGAATCATGGAAGCTAGTATAACCATCTACCACTCTCACAGCAGATTACATATGCAATAATGCCCATCTCCACAGGGACCGCCTCCACCAGACAGTAATGTGTATCAGGCCAACAACTGGCGTTACGTCGACTTTTCATCACATTCTCCCTGTCTTAAGAATACCACTAATAGGAATTAATCAAAACCAAAATGAGTCGGAGGTTGACACAGTCGACCGCCGTGAGTGCGATACACACCGGCGTCCCCATACCCCCCGGCGCTAGGCATAGACCGCTCGCCATCACCCGGCGATCTCCTATCAGAACCGGGGGAGTCCACAGCCGAAGGCAAGGGAGACATGATTTCATACGGCGAGGCAGCGTCACCTCCTGCCTCGGTAGGGCTCGAGTCGGGCAAGACAGGGGTAGTCGAGTCAGCCTCCTTTTCGTCCATCTCACTATAAGGTGCTAGGTGACGCAGCGGCACCGTAGTTTGCCTGCCGTCGGCCAATCAAACATGTGCAGATTGCGGATTCGCTTCCAGTATATCTACCCGGTCAGCAAGCGGCTCATACAGTGCATTCAGAAAGTATTCAGACCCCTTTACTTTTTTCACATTTTGTTATGTTGCAGCCTTATGCTGAAATCGTTTAAATTCATTTTTTCCCTCATCAATCTACACTCAATACCCCATAATGACAAAGAGAAAACAGGATTTTAGAAAGTTTTGCAAATTTATTAAAAGAAAAAACTGAAATATCACATTGACATAATTATTCAGACCCTTTGCTATGACACTTGAAATTTAGCTCAGATGCCTCCCATTTCTCTTTATCATCTTTGAGATGTTTCTACACCTTGATTGGAGTCAACCTGTGGTAAATTCAATTGATTGGACATGATTTGGAAAGGCACACACCTGTCAAGATAAGGTCTCACAGCTGCCAATGCATATCAGAGCAAAAACCAAGCCATGAGGTCGAAGGAACTGCCTGCAGAGCTCAGAGACAGGATTGTGTCGAGGCACAGATCTGGGGAAGCCTACAAAAAATTTTCTACTTCATTGAAGGTTCCCAAGAGCACAGTGGCCTCCATAATTCTTAAATGGAAGAAGTTTGGAACAACCAAGACTCTTCCTAGAGCTGGCCGCCCGGCCAAACTGAGCAATCGAGGGAGAAGGGCCTTGGTAAGAGAGGTGACCAGGAACCCGATGGTCACTCTGGCTGAGCTCCAGAGATCCTGTGTGGAGATGGGAGAAACTTCCAGAAGGACAACCATCACTGCAACACTCCACCGATCTGGGCTTTATGGCAGAGTGGCCAGACGGAAGCCAAACAGTTCAATCTTGTTTTCATCAGACCACAGGATCTTGTTTCTCACAGTCTGAGAGTCCTTTAGCTGCTTTTTTTCAAACTCCATGCGGGCTTTCATGTGTCTTTAACAGAGGAGAGGCTTCCGTCCATTGGAAAGCTCTTGGTGAACGTCATCTCGGGATGTGCTCCACAGATTGGTCGGAGCGATGAAGAGAAGGACAAGTTCTGGTGTGCAATAGAGAAGCTGATGGAAAACGTGAAAGATAAGGAAGTTGTTGTGGTAGGAGGAGACCTAAATGGACATGTGGGAAGGAGTATTGACGGTTTTGAGGGAGTTCATGGGGGTTACGGATATGGTGTGAGAAATGGAGAAGGTGAAAGGATTTTGGAGTTTGCTGATTTGTTGATTTGTAATACTCAGTTCCAGAAAGAGGATAATAAGCTTGTTACATACACGTCAGGTGGGTTGACAACAACCGTTGACTACCTGCTGGTGCGTAGGTGAGATAGGGGGCACCTCCGGGACACAAAGGTGATCCCGGGGGAGGAGGCTGTTGGGTTTACGGTGGGTTTACAGTTTAACAAAACATGGAAGGAAATTAAGGAACAGGAAAACGGGCGAGAGAGGACAGAATGAAACAGTAACCTGAGTAAGAGGGTTTGGTTGTAGGTATAATGGGGGTAGAAAATATCCTGGGTTTGGAAATACAAGGAAGGTAAATCTAGGAGGTAATTCGGTCCATCAAGCCTGCACAATCATAACAACATCCTCGTACTCCCTCATCCACACGACTTCCAAATCCATGTCCAACTCGATTTCAAAACAATCCATTGACTTTACTGTTTGGAATCTTGCAGGGAGACAAATGCAAGCATTCACCGCTCTCTGGATCAATGACCCTGCCTTACAACTATCCTTACTGGCCTCTTTTTTTTCTTTTCTTTTTTTGATTCAAGGTCAAGGCTTGTGGAAGAACTGGAACACTGAACAGATTAGGACACAACAGAAGAAAGAGAGAGAGGGAGAAACACCAACAGCAGGGTTTTTTTTTTTTTTTTTTTTTTTTTTTTTGTATACAAGATCGAGGCTCGTGAAAGAGCGAACATTAATCACACAGAAAGACAAACCGACACATAAAACATATAACATCGGGAGCGGTAGACAAGATGGGGAGAGAGGGGGAAGGACACAAACACAACATTTGAGAGCAGGGACCGAGAGACATGGAGACATCGAGAGATCTGAGAGAGGGCGAGGGCTTTGGGGGGGGGGGCATGGGAAGGGGGCGGTGGGAGAGGTATAAAACATATGGACACTGCCAGGACTTCCAGGAAAGAAGTTGGAATTTCAAACAAGGTGGATCTGGGGTGAATTAGCGGGGGTAGAAAAGATCAAGGTTTTGGATGGGGGAAGATAAGAGATGGTGGTGAACAGCTGTTTTAAAGACCTGGAGGGAGGAGTGGGATTGAAGGGAGTGAGGGAGTTTGTTCCAGAGGCGGGAGAAAAGAGGAATGAAAGAGTGAAGGTGAGCAGAGAGCCGAGATTTCGGCAGTTTAACCATCAGAGGGTTGCTGGCAGATCTTGTGCGACCTGTAGGAATATTTGGGGGACAGAGCACAGAGAGAGCTGGGGGTGCAAGGCCGGAGAGGAGTCGGTAGAAGACAGGAAGACCACCTACCTGCCTGCGGTGAGTGAGTGAAAGGCCCTCAGAGATAGCTTCATCGCGGGAGATTCCAATAATTGATATTATCAATTAAAGGGCGGCGAGTAAAGGGCGGCGAGTTGAATAACGGCGGGTTGAAATAAAAAGTAAAGGGCGGCGAGTACAAATAATGGATGTATGGGGTGGAATGATCCCAGTGTGTACCCTGGATAATAATAGGTACGCCGTATCCCTGCGTGTCGTAAGAGACGACTAAGAGGGTTGGCGTCGGGAAGGGCATCCGGCCATAAAAACATTGCCTCAAAAAGAGAACCATGACAATTACAACTACATGTGGGCAGGGTACAGCCTGAAGTGGAGATCGGTTTCTGAGGTTTGGGACATGGAATGTAGGGACAATGACAGGGAGATCAGGAGAAGTGGTGGAAGTATTGGTCAGAAGAAGAGTGGACATATGTTGTGTGCAAGAGATGAGATGGAAGGGAAGTGGTGTGAGAATGGTGAAGGGTAGGCAGGGACAGAAATACAAGTTTGTGTGGCAAGGGTGCCCAGAGGGCATGAATGGTGTTGGTGTCCTGTTTTCTGAGTAGTTTGTAGACAGTGTGGTGAGTGTGACTAGAGTGAGTGATAGGTTGATGATGGTGAAAATGATGATTGGAAAGCTCTTGGTGAACGTCATCTCGGGATATGCTCCGCAGGTTGGTCGAAGCGATGAAGAGAAGGACAAGTTATGGTGTGCGATAGAGAAGCTGATGGAAAATGTGAAAGATGAGGACGTTGTTGTGGTAGGAGGAGACCTAAATTGACATGTGGGAAGGAGTATGGATGGTTTTGACGGAGTTCATGGGGGTTACGGATATGGTGTGAGAAATGGAGAAGGTGAAAGGATTTTGGAGTTTGCTGATGGAGCTGAATTGTTGATTTGTAATACTCAGTTCCAGAAAGAGGATAATAAGCTTGTTACATACACGTCAGGTGGGTCGACGACAACCGTTGACTACCTGATGGTGCGTAGGCGAGATAGGGGGCACCTCCGGGACACAAAGGTGATCCCGGGGGAGGAGGCTGTTTCACAGCACCACTTGGTTGTCTGCGACGTAAGGGTGAAAGGTGCGAGGAGAGCTCGGCGGGTGAAGTACCAACCGAGAATGAAGGTGTTTAGGTTGAAAGAGGTGACAGTAAGGGAGGCATTAAAAGAGAGGCTGAGTAGGGTCGAGGATGATGTGGTTGAGCTTGAAAGTGGTTGGATGTCAATGAAAGCTAGTCTGTTGGGAGCCGTTGGTGAGGTATGTGGATGGACAAAAGGACCACCGAGGCACTCGGAAACATGGTGGTGGGATGATGAAGTTGGAAAGAGGATTGACGAGAAGAGGAAGAAGTTCAACGAGTGGCAGAAGGCGAAGGGTACGGGAGCAGAAACAGCAGAGCATGAAAGTTATAAGGCAGCCAGGAAGGCTGCAAAGAAAGAGGTAGCAAAGGCGCAGGAGGCATGTAGGAAAATGTTCGGAGAACGCTTGGATTTGGAAGAGGGTCAGAGAGCGGTATTCAGGATTGCAAAGCAGATAGCAAAAGAGAGGTGTGATGTGATGAGGGTGAGTTGCTTGAAGGATGAAGTGGGACAAATCGTTGTGGACCCAGATGGTATTAAAGGAAGATGGAAGAGATATATGGAAATACTGTTGAATGCAGAGAATGAATGGGATGGCAACATTGAGAGTAACCCAGTTTTAGGACCGGCAGAGAAGATAACCGAGAAGAAAGTTGAGGAAGCGATGAAAGCAATAAAGAGTAGAAAAGCGGGAGGGTCGACAAGAGTTGTGGGAGATATCTTGAAAGCAGCGGGAAATTGGGGTGTGAAGAGAATGACAGAGATCTGAAATCTGGTGGTGAAAGAAGGCCGCATTCCAGTGGATTGGGAACTGAGTACCCTCGTCCCTCTATACAAGGGGAAAGCTGACCCCCTGGACTGTGACTCGTATCGAGCGATAAAGCTATTGGAGCATGGAATGAAGGTATTGGAAAGGGTGTTGGAGAGGAGGATAAGGAAGAAAGTGAAGATTGACGAAATGCAGTTTGGATTTATGCCAGGAAGAGGAATGACACACGTGCTTTTTATTGTGAGACAGTTGCAGGAGAAGTACATGGAGAAGAGGAAGAAGTTGTTTCTTGGGTTTGTTGATCTGGAGAAAGCATTCGATAGGGTTCCACGTGAAGTAGTGACATGGGCATTGAGGAAGTTAGGAGTGGAGGAATGGTTGATCAGAGTAGTGATGGCAATGTACAAAAGAGCACGCACAGCTGTAAGGACGAAGGACGGGAACAGTGGTGAGTTTGAGGTGAAGGTGGGAGTGCATCAGGGGTCAGTACTAGGTCTAGTACTATTTGTAGCTGTGATGGAGGTGCTGGCTTGGAACATAAAGGAGGGTTTACCTTGGGAGTTGTTGTTTTGCAGATGATCTGGTGTTGATTGCAGAAAGTATGGATGGACTGAAGGAGAAGATGAACAAGTGGAAGGAATGTATGGAGACAAAAGGTCTGAAGGTGAATATCGGAAAAACGAAGGTGATGGCAAGTGGTAAAACATGTGGTGAGGTGGAAAGAACTGGGAAGTGGCCGTGTGCTGTGTGCAGGAAGGGTGTCGGAGTGAATTTCATTCAATGTACAATGTGCGCTGAGTGGGTTCATCAAAAATGTAGTGGTTTGAGAGGGTCATTAACCAGTGTGGCAGCTAATTTCAAGTGTAAGGTGTGCACAGAGGGAGCTGCAGATGGAGGAAATGTTGAGTTGGATCTTGGGGACGGCATGAAGCTGGAAGGTGTGAAAACATTTTGTTACCTAGGAGACGTGCTGAATGGAGAAGGTGGATCAGACTCGGCAACAGTTGCTAGAGTGAGATGTGCATGGAAGAAGTTTCGGGAACTGAGTGGCGTGCTGACGAGGAGGGGAGTGTCGTTGAAGCTGAAGGGAAAGGTTGTATGCTGCATGTGTGAGAAGTGTTTTGATTTATGGGAGCGAGACATGGGTAAGGAACGTAGAGCAGCAATGAAGGCTGGAAAGGGTGGAAATGCGAATGGTTCGGTGGATGTGTGGAGTATCGTTGAGAGAGAGGAAGACAAATGATGAATTGCAAAAGATGATGGGAATAGAGCCTGTGATGGATGCTGTGAAGAGAAACAGTTTGAGATGGTTTGGTCATGTGTTGAGGAAGGATGAAAGTGACTGGTTGAGAAGAGTGATGGAAATGAATGTAGAAGGAAGTAGAGGACGGGGAAGACCGAGAAAGACTTGGCTGAAGATGGTCGAAGAAGAAATGCGGGCAAGGAGGTTAACAAGGGGAGATGCAGAAAATAGGGCAAAATGGAGAAGATTGTCATGGGGACCACAAGTCTAACCCCCACTCTTGCAGGGAAATGGCCTTAAAATGCCTGTTGTTGTTCTATCTATGGTAACTTTCATCCAATTTTCCTCCCGTTTTTTTTTTTTGTTTGTTTTTTTGCAACAGAGCCTAAAACCATCCTCGCGATTATGGAACATGGAACATGAAACCAGATATCGAATTAGACTTTCGATAAAAATGTGAGAAAGTCAGTGCAAGCCTAACAAATGGGCCTCAGAGCAATGCCGACCAAACAAAATGGTGGAGATTTGTTGTTGAAGCCCCTCCCAATAGTATGAACAATAGTATGAATGAACACCCTCAACAGTGGAAGTCCCACCCATGAACCGGGCACACACTGGAGCAGAGTATTATCGTGATATACTATTACACACACACACACACACACACACACACACACACACACACACATGCATGCACACACACACACACACACACACACACACACACACACACACACACACACACACACACACACATGTCAGGAACAATTATAGTGATATAATATTACACACACACACAAACACACTATTCAGGAACAATTTAATATTACTTTTCACATAGCTACAACGGTCAGGCACAATCGAGCGATTATAAAATTTTAAAAAAAAATCCAAAACGATGAAACTTTTTTTTCTTCTAAATTTTCCAAAACCTTTTTTTGCCTAAAACACTCCCAGGCACTCACTGATGAACCTCTGAAGGTTTGGCTGAGGTAAAGCAACTTGGGAGGGGTAAAGCAACCAGGTTACCCTAAACATTCAGCTATTTCCCAACGTCGCTTCATATTTCTCTTTATGCTATTTTGGACATGGATTATTTTGAGAGTTCAGTCCCCATTGCCTTCAGCGGCATCATGATAAATTGACACACAAAGTGATTTTAATGTGTGGATGCAATTACTTTATTAGTCCTCTACCAGTGTACACCGGAGGGGACTATAGGTTTGCACGCCGTCCCTCAGTCCTTTGCGTCCGTCACGCAAAGAACAGTTTTCCGGACTTTTTTTCTAAACGCTTAATGTTAATGATTTCAAACTTGGTACATGGTTTCCTCATGATAAGTTACAGGTCAAGTTCGAACTTCACGACGTTTCGATCATTTTTGACAAAGTTATGGCACTTTGAACTTTGGGAATTCTGATAATTCTGATGATCCTTAACTCAGTGCCATTTTAAGTTTTAATTTCCTTTTAAAACGATTTTCTCTGCAATAATTGGACCGATTGAGATCAAATTTTCACCATATGAGGGATTCGGTCTGTAGAATATTTTCATGGTAATTATGACATCACAGGTCACGTGGTTCGGTCGCCATATTGTTTTTCGTGAAAACACGAAAACCCATTTTTCTCAGCAACGGCTGAACAGATCGAGGCCAAACTTTGCAGGCAGAATCGCATACCCATGACGAACAAAAAAGTCAACGAGCATGACGTCATGCGTCACATGGTTTCAGAGCTATGACGTTTTTAAGCATGAACCTTTAAAACCGAGCTCCTCCCTCATTTTTGATCCAATCGAGGGGAAACTTCACAGATCTGTTCAGCACGTCAGTCTACTAAAATGTCCTTTTGGAATTTGCGATAGGGCACGTGGTTTGGCAGATATCGTTAATTAAACGAAAATATTTTTTTAAAAATTGGATATCTCTTGTTTATTCTGGAGTTCTCCTCAAGCCGCACCACGCGCCCTCAGCCTCATCTCGCGAACGTCAACAGCGCGACACAGTGCGCGCTTTCGGGAGGGGCGGAGCCAAGCCGAGCAACATATATATACACATCGATCATTGATCGTGAACCGGAAAATATAATAAATTACTGATATTTAGCGACTCGAAAGGTTCTTTATCAACAACTTATTTTCTCGTGCTTCTGCTGACCTGTCTGCAAGGTGTATAAATTGAAGTCCCGAGTGCGAATCACAGGTGAGCCCTTCCTGAGGTAATTAGCGATTGGGAACGATTCAGAACCTGTGGATAAATAACCCTTGGTAATTTCCCCAACAGTTTTCCGGACGACAGACTCCCGGTAGGGGACATGTATTGCAGCGCAATACTCAGAATGCTTGTTTTTTTTATAATTTCCTCTTACTGTTTTAAAGGGAGGAGGAGACAATGCTGGAAACAGATGATGATTATGGAAACAAGTTGTTGATATTTGCCACTGGGAGCCTTACATATGCATCTCATCAAATTGGTGAGTTGTAATTTATTATGGTTGGAAGGTTTTATATTATACTGGCAACACATCATTTATGTTACACATTAGTGGTAAATGGTTGGCAGAAGTGTGGTGTGTGTATCCTTTGTGGGTTTTTTGTTTATTTACTTTTTACACATGTTGAAGGCTCTTGGAAGAGCTAGAGCAGAATTGAATGGAGTGTACCAAAATGGAAAGTGGGGAAACACCAACAGCAGAGTGGAAACGAGAGTGAGATCAAAAGGACACGTGGGGGTGAACAAGCTGCACACCTGCTGAATTAAACAAAGCAAGAAGAGGAAGGGGAGGTGGAGATGAAACAGAAAATGAAACAAACCAACGAACAAATGAAAAAAAGTTGAGGGAGAAGGGGGAAAATCATAAAAACCTGGAAAAAGGAGTGCTTGGGAATAATAAATTACTTACTTTATTATTCCAATGGGGTCGTTTGGGGAAGGGGTCGTTTGGGGAAGAAGAGATCGTGGGTATGAATGCGCATGACCTGTGGTCGTGGTGAACAGCTGTCTTGAAGCCTTTGAGGTAAGAATGGGACTGGACAGACTGAGAAAGTTGGTCCCACAGGTGACAGAAAAGATCATATGTGTTTCATATGTGTGTATGAAAAGATCAAGGCAGCTGTTTACCAAAAAGAGGAACAAATGAGTGGAGTTGAGGAGTGAGCCTGGATTTTGGGAGCTTAACAAGAGAAGGTTACTAGCAGACCAAGTGCACACTGCAGAAACATGGGAGGGACAGAGCCAAGAGAGATCAGATGGAGCGAGACCAAAAAGGAGGCAGTAGAATACAGAGGCTGCCAAGCTATCTGCGGTGCTAAAGTAAAAGGTCTAGACACTCGGCTTCATCCTGGGAGATCCGAGTGATTGTAAACGTGACAGTGTTGAGCTGCAAACGCATATTGAATATTGTAACTATGATGCCAATTGTAATTGTAAAGTTGCAGATTGTAAACGCGATGCTGTAAACATGACAATATGTGTTGGCATAACATACCAATCATTTGCCAAAACGAAATTGTGCAAGTACACTTTACTGCCATGGCAACATCTTGTTGCATTTACAGCGCTGGTCGCAACTATTAATAACGAGTCGGGTGAGGAGCTGCAAAATGCTGAATCGGTCTCTTCACGGATGGCTACCTTAATGCCAATTTAGAGGCAAGCGCACACCTGACCATAGGTGAGTGATCATATTCTGAGCGTGGGCTAACCTCAAACCAGTTATCAGGATGTTAACCAAATTTGCACCACCAAGGAAAAACGAATGTCGCTGAAACGAGCCACGTATTGGAGGTGGATTGCGGAGCAAGCATGTACATTTTTGCAAACTAGAGATTTATTCAAGAAAAGGAGACATAAAAACGTATGGATCCAGATGACAAAGACGACGATCATGGATGATAATTATAAATAAATAAACCCATGTATTGCAATAAACTATGCCTTTATGGGCCCACTCATACACTCACCTCACACGAAACAGACAAGGAATGGTTCAAGGCTGAAATGTGTGAGGGAACAGGTAGGACAGCAGAACAAGGCCTGTACTGGGCAGAGATTGTGGCACAGCAAGGCATCCTGGACAGAAGATGAGCGTCCCGTTTCCTGAATGATATAAGCAGCCACCCTTTCTGGTCTTGCACCCTCTGCTCATTCCATGCTTTGTCTTCCTCCACACTCTGCCCCCTTCAGGTTTCTGTAGGGTACACATGGTCCACCATCAACCTCTTTTTGGTGAAACTCCCAAAATCCAGAATCACTGCTCACCTCCCCCCATTCGTTCTTCTTTTTCTCCACCTGTGGAACCAACTTCCACATTCTCTTCAATCTCATTCTTCCCTCCAGGTCGTCAAGGCAGCTGTTTACCAACATGTCAGATCATCCCCAATGCAAAATCATAATCTTTCTACACTCGTTACTCCCGCCTCCTCCCCAAGCCAAACTCATTCTACATTTCCTTGTTTTCTTTCCTGAGAATTTTGCTCATGTACCCATCTTATCCACCCTGTGCATCCTTCCATACCCCTCATTTTTCCCCACGTTCCTCATTCGTACAAGTCTCCCTCAATTTTGTCCTTTGGCCCTGCTGCTGGTGTGTCCCCTCTCCACTCCCCTTCAACTGTTCCTTTTGCTCAGTTACGTCATGATTAGTTTTGTTACTCTGCTCTTCTGCTTTGGCACTGTATCCAAAAAAGATCGATGATACAGAAATGTATTTCCTTGGTGAATTGTGCACGTGTTTCTGCTCAACACATTCTTCCTTGAAGCCTCAAATGTACATATTATTGGAGTAATTAATGTAATTATCATTTTAACTCCTTCTCTCAGGGATCAAGTTTCTGCCTGCTGAGGTGTTTCGCACCCTCATAAAATTACCTCGGGTTGATGAAGGTCTTTTAGAACGTGAAACAGATGGACATGAAGATGTAGAAGAGGCTGATCTTGAAGCTGTAGAAGATTGGCCTGATTTCCAAGGCAACGTAGATGGCCCAACTAGCCTAGATTGTCTACTGGAATTCAACGGTCAGATTGTTGGCTTCTGCCTATCTCCAGACCACCGGTGAGCTCTTTGTAACACCTGATGATCATGCAACTCATTTATGATAAATAGTTTAATTCACAGAAGTAGAACGGCACTTGGTAGAGCGCATACCTCCCAAGCTGAACAACTCACTGATGGGCCGGATCTGTATCCAGACCTGAACCAAAATCTAATGAGCTTGTTCTTGTCACCTATCCAACTCCTCCACTAACTTTCATCCAAATCCGTCCACGACGATTTGACATATTATTACCTCTGCCACTGAAGGTGGATGGAGGTTATGTTTTCACCTCTGTCTGTTCGTCTGTGAACAAGATATCTCAAAAAGTTGTGAACGGATTCGGACGAAACTTGGTGGAGATGTTGCATATGCGACAAAGAAGAAATGATTCCATTTTGGTGAAGATTCGAATCGGGATCCGGCTACTAGAATTTTTAAGTGATTCTTCACTGTTTAGTGATGGGGCCAAAAATGATCAGGATATCTCAAAATGTTATGGACGGATTTGGACGAAACTTGATGGACATATTGGGTATGTGACAAGACTGAATCAATTCGATTTTGGTGAAGATCTGAATATAGATTCGGATACGAGAATTATTTGATTTTTTTAAGTATTCTTCACCATTGAGAGATCGGGTGAAAAGCGATATATCTCTCAATGGTGAAGCACATTTAAAATTTTAAAATTATTGTATCCAGATCTGTATATTTACCAAAATATAATCATTTCGTCCTTGTCACACACCTAACATGTCCAATTTCGTCCAAATACTTCCATAAATTTTTGAGATATCCTGTTCACAAACAAACAAACAGACACAAAAGACAGGGATGAAAACATAATCTCTGTCCACCTTTAGCGGTGAAGGTAACTCGAAGAGTAAGTAACAAAGACGTTTAGCGTAACATGAAACAATATAAGTTGAATGCTTCTTTTAGAAGCCTCCGGTTGCACATGGAGAAGGGAAAACCATATAAGTGCAAATAGCATAAAATTTTGCAAAAATACTGAAGTTCGACAATCGTACCTTTGAACAGAAATCTTGGTGCAAAATCGACTTTGGCCAAGCTGTTAAATCGACCAACTGTCGTATGCTTTAGGAATGAGCTGTTTATTACAGCAAATAAGCTGAAGTTTTTGAATGTTTTAACTGCATTTTGAAAATGGTAAAATGTGTAAAAGAGCCTAGAAGGTGACAGCTCTCTCTTCTCTCTGGCACCCTCACTAGCGGAACATTATCTTGGAAACGCCGCAATATTTTGTCACTTTCGGACACCGGTTCTGCCGAGTACCTGGTGGTGGAGGCACTTTGCAGTCCATTGAGCACAGTTTCTATTTTACTTAGTTTTTCAAAGAAAATTTGTGTAAAAATATATTTTTCTTAGGAAACACTGAATTTTAAAATATTATGCATAATTGTGATTTGTTATGTATGCTTCAAGTATTTTGTTGTAACACTGGTGTTTCTAGATGTGATGTTACGCATTACATGACCACTGATAGTGAACCAGGAATCGGTAGAATTTCGAGAAATTTATGGCAGAATCCCCAGCAACAAGGTGTTTTTTTTTTGTTTTTTTGCCGTAATCCTCCATGCCATATGATTTAACCACTTTGATCACACATGATATCCTTTCTTACATTATGAATGTCTGGGCCTCTTCTCTGCGAGACTTTGGGGAATCCTTTGTTGTAGGCCTTGATATCTCAAAAGCCTTTGACAGAGTTTCGCATCACGGTTTGATATCCAAGCTTCCCTCTTTTGGCTTTCTTCCTTCCTCTGCTCTCTTATTGAGCTTTCTCTCCGACTGCTCTATATCCGTAATTGTTGATGGTTCAACAACTCCCTTCATGCCTAACAACAGCGGTGTCCCTCAGGGTTCCGTCCTGTCTCCAACAATCTTCCTTCTTTTTATCAATGACCTTCTTTCTTCTACAAATAACCAAATGCACTTGTGTGCTGATAACTCAACATTACATTCCTCCATGTTTTTCCCATCTGCCCCATCTTCCCTCACTCGATCTACATCTTGTTACAACCCAGCCAACTCTTTAAATTCAGATTTGGAGAAGATTTCCTAGTGGGGTAAATGGAATCAGGTTCAGTTTAATGCTTCTAAAACTCAATTTCTTCCCATCTTTTTCTCTCTCTCTCTAGAACCCTCTCAACTCTCCAATCTCGTTTTAAAGTTCCACAATTACACCATGTGATGCAATTAACCTACTAGGTATTACCCTAACATAAAATTTATCCTGGAATTCACACATTACGCAAATAGCTAAGTCTGCCGCGAAGAAAGTAGGAGTCTTGTTCAGATGTCAAAGATTCTTCTTCTCCTCCTCTCAACAGTTGCTTCAACTATCGAGCGAGAGGTTCAAGCTCCACATACTTGCAGGACAGAATTTAATCCAAAGTAATCCGACTTATCAACTCTCCCAATCTGATCTCAAAACTCAACCCGCTCGAATTACGCCGCAAAGTTGGCTCTCTTTCTCTTTTCTACAGATATTACTTCGGTTTCTGCTCCCAGGAACTTGCTGCTTGTGTACCTCCGCCATTTGTGAGACCAAGGAATACTGCACAAGCCACTACATCACATGATTATTGTGTGGCCATTGGAAACTCAAGGGTGGGCGACTGGGCGTTTATGATGTTTGTTTCTTTCCCTCCAGTGCCAAACTTTGGAACTCTTTACCTTCTCAATATCTTTCCAAACACTTGGTCACACATGATCTTCCCCTTTTCTAAATGCAGATTTTTTTTACCTCCTCACAAACTGACTATTCTCTCTTTCTTCACTTTTCTATCAATGCAGTTCTTTTATTTAAGGCCTGGCTTCGATGAGCACTATATAGTCCGTGACTGGAGCCTTCAACATAAACGAACAAAAAAATGACACTCCAAAATTGAGCTCAGGTGCATCCAATTCCCTTTGATCATCCTTGAGATGTCACTACAACTTGATTGGAGTCCACCTTTAGCAAATTCAATTGATTAGACATGATTTAGAAAGAAACACACCTTTTACCCAGGGGGCCAAATGGGTTTAACAGACACGGCGTGCTGTAACAGGTTGGCTGCCAAAAATCATATCTACATATATCTAGGAACAAAATGTATATGGACAACCTTGCTACAATGCTACTGGAAATCTGTAAGAAGCCTCTAAACAACATGACCTTATATGCGAATATGGCGCCTTTAGCAGCGATCAGCCATTATGGTTTATCTACAGTGCATTCAGAAAGTATTCAGACCCCTTCACTTTTTTGACATTTTGTTATGTTGCAGCCTTATGCTGAAATCGTTTATATTCATTTTTTCACTCATCAATCTACACTCAATACCCCCATAATGACAAAGAGAAAACAGGATTTTAGAAATTTTTGCAAATTTATTAAAATGAAAAAACTGAAATATCACATTGACATAAGTATTCATACCCTTTGCTATGACACTTGAAATTTAGCTCAGGTGCCTCCCATTTCTCTTGATCATCTTTGAGATGTTTCTACACCTTGATTGGAGTCCACCTGTGGTAAATTCAATTGATTGGACATAATTTGGAAAGGCACACACCTGTCTATGTAAGGTCTCACAGCTGACAATGTATATCAGAGCAAAAACCAAGCCATGAGGTCGAAGGAACTGCCTGCAGAGCTCAGAGACAGGATTGTGTCGATGCACAGATCTGGGGAAGCCTAGAAAAAAAATTCTGCAGCATTGAAGGTTCCAAAGAGCACAGTGGCCTCCATAATTCTTAAATGGAAGGAGTTTGGAACAACCAGGACTCTTCCTAGCGCTGGCCGCCCGGCAAAACTGAGCAATCGGGGGAGAAGGGCCTTGGTAAAAGAGGTGACCAAGAACCCGATGGTCACTCTGGCTGAGCTCCAGAGATCCTGTGTGGAGATGGGGTAAACTTCCAGGTGGACAACCATCACTGTATCACTCTGCCGATCTGGGCTTTATGGCAGAGTGGCCAGACGGAAGCCTCTCCTCAGTGAAAGACACAAGAAAGCCCACAGAATCTTGTTTCTCACAATCTGAGAGTCCTTTAGGTGCTTTTTTGCAAACTCCAAGCGGGCTTTTTTGCAAACTGTCTGTCTGTCTGTAACTTCCATCCACCTTCGGTGTGGGGAGGTCACTACAAGCATCTGAAAAAGTCAATTTTGGACCACAAGTCCAACTTTTGCCTGTATGGAAAAAGAAATGTGTGACTTCCAGATCATTTCTTCACATTCACTAATCCATTATGTGATATGAGTTTGACCTGTAAAGAAACAAAATTTTGCTAATTGCAAATCTGGGGCTAATTTACTTTCTTTCCATGTTGTCACCATAAAACACTAACATTCTCTAATGATTGTATCTGCATGTCCTTCAAACGCTTTTTTCAGGTATTTGTTTGTGAACTGTCGTGCGTGGGCACCTGACACGCAGATCCCGGACCCTACTCACCCACCACCAATTTCCAATATCATAACACTTCACGAAGTCGATCTTTGGTCTTTGGAACGTGGGAACCATGTGAGAATTAGCGAGAAAACTGAATTTCGGCGTTTCCTTGGCCACAAGGCATTCACACCGGAGGATCGTTGCTTTTTCATGTTCATGGATGCTTCACATAGCCTGCTCTCCAGGTGAGAGTTTATTTCAAATGTCATATGTGATGGTGATTATTGAATGCCTCAATGTTGCTTTAAACGTTGTTGTTTTTTGTTACTGTAGTGGTTCTGAAGATGCTTCAGCGTACGTGTGGGATCGTCACTATGGTGCTTGCGTAGCAACGCTGCTTCACCACGACGTGGTTAACTCTGTCGCGTTGCACCCAACACGGCATGGCGTCCTTGTGTCTGCCAGCGATGACCATATTCTGCGTGTATGGCACCCCCGCTCACTCCCACGCCATGATGGCTAGAGTCAGCCGAAACTACTACTGGATGACAAAACGCTTTATTCCCACAGACAGTTTGTGTTTTTATTTTTATTTTTTATCTGAGTGTGGAGCATCTTTCTTTTGAATGTTAATTGATTCGCACACACACACACACACTCACTCACCAACTTCAAGAAGAGACGTGAAGCTCAAGTATTGTAAGACTGAGAAGCATTATGTGTGCAGAATTTGTGCCTTCATAGTGCCGATGTCTTCATAGTGCTTCACCGATGTCTTTGCATCTTGTAATTTTGTAGGTAAAATTGAAAACATGCAACGTTTATCAATGAATAAAGTGGAACAAATTTAACGGTATGATTAAAAATCGATAAAATTTGCTCAAAGGGAGCTTCAAGAAAATTTCTAGTTGGGAGGAAGTGTATAGTTGGGATGTACATTTTGTGTATGTAATATGAACACTACAAAGAAGATGCATGTAGAGAAATGCCGAAGAAGGCTTCTGCTTTTCCATGCGAGCGAACTGTTTTCTACGTGTACTGTTTACTGTTCTTGATGTATTATTGATCAATAAGTATTATTGTTGAACAGTTTGCTTAAATATATATATATATCTATAACAACCTTAAATAATTTCATAGATCCAACAAATTCCCTGGAAAATGTAACGTACTGTATAACTATACACTCTAACCACTCGTGTATAATCCGCACTTCTTCCCCGGAAATATCTGATCAAAATTTGAGGTGTGTGTTATCCACGAAAATTAAAGTGAAAGCTCCAACTCTCCAGATTTCTCACACCGACACAAGACCAACCTTCAACCAACCTTTGTTACTGGGTGCCACCATATTTAAAATGCAGTGCATTGTGGGATATCTTATGAAACATTTAACTTATATTTTTTGTTCTGAATAACACTTATTATTTTTGTAGATGAATTAAAATTGCACGTCTATAATGCATTTGTTTCCTTTTAAAACCGTTTATCTAAACTTTTAAATATATATACACCGCCATAGCATTACCTGAAAAGTGCCCTATGTATTATACATGAGTGATTACGGTAATTTACAATCTTGTCTACAAAGGAGCAGATGTGTATATGGCTATATTTCAGGTCTGGGGGTTCAATTTGTATTTATTAACGAACTTAGTATGGACACTAGTAAACGATTCGCAGTATATCATCCCGACACGCTCATAAGGCAAAATCTCAATCAGCAACTCTGCTTTCATTAATTTGTGACCATAAAAGCATACATCTCAGTTTGCAAAGACCTGAGTGGCACACAAATGCCATCCTAGTTTGGAGGTGATGAGTTGGCATAATTTATGTGCATGATTTCATTGTCATGTCATATCTAGGTCAGTGTGCTCCTGCAGTTTAATATATTATTCCAGACTGCAAACCACCTAACTGGTGCTCAGCAAAGCAAAGACTGTGTTAGTATGACAGATGACACTTGTTGCTAACAGGTCATGCAGCAAGTGCTGTGATGGGACTCGATATATGGCTTGCTGCCTCGTCAAGTTATTGGCTCGTTGTGTATATATTGTTACGTTTGTGGGGGACAGGGGTGAGGGATTGCCTTAAAACAGAAATGTATAGAGTAGTATGGTCTGTGTACGTGTAGTTACCAATCTTGATGTAATAAAGTTTGAAAGGATTGTTTTGTTTGAATGTGTACCATACATTTAATGTGTACCATGTTACGGGTGGTGCATTATGGTAGATAGCAAGGGATTACGTTGATGAAATGTGTCTATAGGCCTCCCTGGAAATGTCCACCGGGTGCATCAGGTGGCTAGAGAAGAGCAGAGGAGAGCAAGGCAGATAGCAATGGGGCTCTGCCAGGCAAGGGGGAGAGGGAGGGTGGGTAGGGGGCGAGATCTTCTCTTGAAAAGGGTGGAGCCCAACATGTTGAGGGGCAGAGAGTTGTCAAGAAGGCAATGGAGAGGAGTTGAGAGGCGTCTGGGAGAGGATGCTGAGGGGAGGGGGAAAAGGGCAGTTCTTCCAAAAAAAAAGTTCAGAAAAAGAGCAGTCAAAATTGGAATTGGCAATGTTCCAAGGGGTGTCGCTTGAGAGCCTTAAAAGGATTGTGCTGATTCGGAGAGTTCTGAAGGGTCTGAGGAGGTTTTGGTGTTTGAAGGATCGCACTCTGAGGAGGGCTTTTGGGGTATGACCTCGAGGAGGAACCTGCCTTTTACCATGTGCCTGCCTTTGCCCTGTGCCTGTTTCGTCACCCCCCTTGCCTGCATTGTCGTCCGGCCTCTCTGTCCTCTCTCCTGTTTGCGACTGCCGCATACTCCTCCATTACCACAGCAGAGATAAGCCACCCAGTCTTCATCTCTTTCCCTGTTTGTGCTCGAGTCCGGTGTGTGGTGCCATTCCTCGTTCTTTTGGAAATAGTTACTTGATTACTTGTTATGTGTTTCCTCATTTTTACCTTCCCCTATCCCATCGTCAAAATCCCTGCCGCCAGAGTCAATCTTCCCTGTTGTTATTTGTTACGGGGGAAAAAAATCGTTGGTTGTACAAGAGATATGGCTCTCGTGTTTCCCCTCAGTTCCGTGCGAGCATAAGATTGCCATAAATTGAACACAGTCGGAGGGGGTTAAAACCTGTTTGAACCACCCATTCATCAGTGGTATTAATTGCCCTGAACACATCTATCTATGAGTATATATATATATATATATATATATATATATATATATATATATATATATATATAAATCGAACTGTGGTGTCGGACGGTGTGTTCGTTTGTCTTCCATTTATAGCGGTCACTTCCCTTGCTGCATTTGAACAGCTTGTAGCGGCTACCGCTGGGTATACACAATCGCCTTGCACCTACCAAGGACACGGAGCGATCACCATGCCGGGCTCGTCCGGGACGCCCGGGCATGCCCGCTCTCGACTTGCCAGGCCTCGTCCAGGACGCCCGGGCACGCGCCTCTCGCCTTTCCCGGGCAAACGCTCCGGGATAATGTGTATATATATTGCTGCCCGATAAACGGGCTTTTCAGAGTACCCGAGTTGATTTGACACAATAAAGAAACTCGGATGAATTCCAGCTTTTTGTCGCGTCCATTCTTCCAATTTACGTTGGAGCATAGCTCCTACATTGGTGACCCGACATGGACACGGCAGTTACCCTCAAACTGCCTACCTTCTGAGAGGCTCACGCGGCGGTTTGGTTCGCCCAGGCGGACTCCCTGTTCGCCCTGCGAGGCATCACGGCCGACGACACCCGCTTCCACCATGTGGTAGAAGCGCTCGGCTCCACCACCGCGGCCCGCACCCTGAGCCTCCTCGAGAGCCTGCCAGCCACTGACAAATACGATGCGATTAAAAAGCTCCTCCTCGACGCTTTCGCCCTCTCATCGGCGGAACGCGCACGGCGCCTGCTCGACCTGCCCGAGCTCGGCGACACGCGCCCGTCCAAGCGAATGGACTACATGCTTTCGCTGCTCGGTGAGCACTCTCCGGCATTCCTGTTCCGGGAGCTTTTCCTCCGTCAGCTGCCCAGCCAGGTACGCCTCGCCCTGGCAAGCACGACGATCACGGATCCCCGCGCCCTCGCCAGGGAAGCCGACAAGATCTCCGCGGCAGGCCAACGCATTGGAGCAGCGACCTGGAGCCCACCGCCGTCCGAAGCAACGCCCATGGCGCCCGAGCACCCGGCACGGTCGACGACCGAACTGCCGACGCAATTGGTGGCCGCTACGCCGCGCTGACCACCTCCAGCACGACGACCGGGGCCTCCACCTGACCAGGCGTGGTGTTATTATCATGCCAGGTTCGGACAGAAGGCCCGGACATGCCAACCCCCGTGCACCTTCGGCAAGCCGGGAAACGGCCGGGCCGGCGTTCATTACCAGCCATGAGCGCCGGCCACACGGGCAACTTACTTTTCATCAGGGACAAAGCGTCCGGACAGCGCTTCCTGTGTGACACCGGCGCCCAACTGAGCATCATACCCGCCTCCGATCAGGACAGGCAGTCCGCGGTTTGCGGCCCCTCCTTGGTTGCGGCCAACGTATCGGCCATCCGCACCTTCGGCCCGCGCAACGTCACCCTCTGCTTCGGCGGCCAACGCTTTAATTGGACTTTTGTAACCGCAAGCGTGCCCATGGCGCTGCTAGGCGCCGACTTCCTCTGCACACACGGACTGCTGGTGGACGTCCAACGGCGTCGCCTCATCAACGCCGAGACCTTCAGCTCCCTGGTATGCACATTGAGCAGCTCCGCTCCGACCGAGCTGGCATGCGCCCTCCCGGCGGCGAACGAGTTTGCTCGCCTGCTCACGGAGTTCCCGGCCCTCACGCGGCCGACGTTTTCGGCCGTCACAGTACGACATGGGATCGAGCGCCACATACCAACCATGGGCCCGCCGGTCTACGCCAGAGCCCGCCGCCTCGACCCAGCCAAGCTCGCCGTGGCCAGAGCCGAGTTCGACGCTTTGGAATACCTCGGCATCGTGCGGCGCTCCGATAGCGCGTGGGCTTCGCCACTACACATCGTCCCAAAACCAGGGGGCGGCTGGCGCCCATGTGGCGACTACCTCCGCCTTAACGACGCTACCACCCCCGACAAGTATCCGATCCCGCACATCCAAGACTTCTCCGCCCGTTTGGCAGGACGGGTCATTTTTTCAAAGATCGATTTAATACGGGGATACCACCAGGTGCCTGTCAAGGCGGCCGACATCCCAAAAACGGCCGTCATCATGCCGTTCAGCTTATTCGAATTCCTGCGAATGCCGTTTGGCCTCAAGAACGCGGCTCAGGCGTTCCAGCGCTTGATGGACGGCGTGCTGCGCGACCTGCCGTTCCTCTTCGTTTACCTGGACGACATCCTCGTCGCCAGCACGTCCCGGGCCGAGCACCTCCTCCACCTCCGAACACTGTTCGGGCGCCTCAGCGAGCACGGCCTCATCGTCAACCCGGCCAAATGCCACTTCGGCACGATAGACTAGGCTAAATTTCTGATTTTTTTTTTGGCAGAGGCATTTCTGAGTAAAAGTTGGTATCCGGGCGTTTTAGGTGGATATGAGGGTGCTGATCACGAAAAAAACGGATACCAAGCTGAAATGTGCATATTTAGGGCCTAAATCAGCAAAAAACAAAATGGCCGCCAAAAAAGTTTATGCGATATTTGTTTTTTTTCTTCAGAAAAGTGGAATGTCGTAGTAATACTTGGTATCCATGCTTATTAGCTGTATATGAGGGTGCTGATCACGATAAAAAATAATACCAAGCTGAATATTACATATTTAGGGCTTAAATCAGCCAAAAAACAAAATGGCCGTCAAAAAAAGTATACGCGATATTGACATTTCTAATTTTCTTTTAAAAATAGGAATGTCATAGTAGCACTTGGTATCTATGCTTATTAGCTGTATGTGAGCGTGCTGACCACGAAAAGATAGGATACCAAGCTGAATTGCAGGCTTTCAATGGAAGATGTTTCATACACCATATTGGCTTTTATTGCCGTTTTACCTTGATTGGCATTACATTGCTTTCAGATCACTGTCAACTGTATTTTCTAGTTAAGGTTGTTATCATGTCTAGTTAAGGACGGTTTATTTACCGGGACGGTGACATGCAACCTCTCTTTCTTTTATTTTCAGACTAAATCAAGATGGATCCTGTTGCTACTCTGAAACGACCATCATCGATTGACTTCGCCTTATGCATTTTATGCCAAACAGATGGGGATTTGCGATCTGCCAGCAATCAAGGTCTAGCCACACTCGCTAAGGCTTACGAAACCAGAAAGAAATTACGCGACCCAAAAAACCGCAATATAATTGAGCGTCTGGATCTGGCGTTGGGTTCGAATACCACCTCAATCGTATGGCACAAAAACTGTTATGTCCAATTCACCGATAAAAATAAACTTCTTCGCCTAGAAAGACTGGAAGATCATCATCAGGACCGAGAAAATGTACCAACATGCAGCTCAGTTGTTGGGTCTACCCAAGGTCGTGTCATACGTCGGAGCTCTGTCAAGCCAGTTGACTGGACGCTGTGCATGTTTTGTCAGGATCGTACGTCAAAACAACGATTAAGTTCAGTTATGACATTCAATGTCAGCAAAGATATTTTAGAGGCATCTAAATTACATCACAAGCTATGCTTCAGTTTGGCAGGCGTTAGTGACCTCATCGCAGCAGAAGGTAAATATCACCTTCCTTGCTTAAGTTCGTTCAAAAGAAGTACATCCAAAGTCAAAGAAGATTTTCACACCAGTCAAGACTTACCTTTGATATGGCTTTCTTCAGAACTTATGTATGCAGCCCAAAAGGGTCATGTGCTGAGGCTAAGTGACGTCTGGGATCGGTATGTAAATCTTTCAGAGGAAGCTAACACAGTTATTCCGAAGTCCTTTGTAAGTCGTCGGACAACATTCAGGGAAAAACTGCAATCTCGAGTAGGTGATACCATCCTCTTTGTTCGACCTGATGGTGGGACATCTCAGAGAGAAACGTTGTTGGTACCATCTAAGTATACCGGCAATGCTGTATCTGGACTGACGGATGAAGCAGACGAACAACTAACAATGCCTAGGTTCGGGCCTGAAGAGGACATCTTCCTGTCGCTGGTGCATGTTGCCCTAAAACTTCGAGGAGATTTGCTTGATAAGCCTGGCCACGTGGGATTTGAAGTGAGCATCGGAAACGCACTAAGTTGCGTACCAGAGACTGTCTACATGTTCCTCAAGCTCTTATATGGTGGTCCGTGTCAGCTTGAAATAGAACCATGCGTTGCCAAAGAAGATGATACGAAACTAGAACAACAAGTCCTCAGCAGTGCTCAGGACATGGTATATGGAGTGAGCGGAGGCAGTAAACTGACGCCGAAACATATAGGGCTCGGCAGCACCCTGCACCAAACTACACGATCTAAGGAGTTGGTGGAAATGTTCCATAAGGCAGGACACACCCTCAGTTACCATCAAGTGTTGCAGTTGGACACAACCTTAGCCAAGTCCACAATTAAGTCTATGAATCCAAACACCGGTGCCGTCATACCACCTAATCTAGTTCCTGACCGCTTTCTGTTCTACACTGCTGACAATAGTGCCTCAGCCTCAGCACTCATTGTATGACACCATCAAGAAGAACAATGCTCCAACATTCGACGATCTTTATAAGGTAGTACAACACAGTGCCGAAAAGAACAAACGCACTGTTCTGAAAGCTGATCAAAACTTCCTCCAACGTTTGGTAACGGCATATGCATCTGGCCGCACGATCAACTTGGACAACGTGTTAAACCACGAACTTCTTCGAGTACCAGTCTCGCTGGCAGAGCTCAATGGCAATTTAAGGACAGGAAACAAATCGTTGCTGGCTGATATGTTGACAGCAGATGTTCCATGTCCTGCTACGCTCGATCTGCACGGGAAATCAGCTTGTCTTGTTATAGATGGACAGGCTCAAGTCGTGGCCATTGGGAAACCGGTTGCTGCCAAGACATTTGGAGACTTGGCAGACGTTTTCACAAGATCAATCTTCCAGTCAGGAATGCAATATCTTCGCATAGACGTTGTATTTGACAGATACCGATATGAGTCGATCAAAGCAGGAACAAGAACCAAACGAACAAAGACAAGTCGTCCAATACGTCGTATTGTAGAAGGACGGGAGGTGCCACTGCCTAACTCCTGGATAAACTTCATTGCCCTTCCAGAAAACAAGGCAGCCCTTGCTCGCTTCCTCTCGGAAGAACTTCTGGCACATGCTCCTGGTGATACAGAGATTGTGGTTGCAGGGGGGTTTGACGATGAGCGTGAAATCAGGTCATCACGTGGCAATACTGACCTCACTCCACTAAAAGCAACACACGAAGAAGCGGACACACGCATAATTCTACATGTCATAGATAGTCGGCTGGACACTGTAGTTGTATGTGCGAGAGACACTGATGTCATGCTGTTGTTGGTGGCACATTTTCCGCGTGTCAGTTGCAGAAATCTATGGATGATGGCTGGTACTGCCCAGAAGAGAAAGTACATACCCATAGGTCCATTATATCACAACTTGCCATCAAATTCAGTCCAATCACTTCTGCCATTTCACGCTCTTACGGGATCGGACACGACATCGCACATCTGTGGACACACGAAACGTTCAGCATGGAAAGTCTTCCTTGAGTATCACCACCTTCTTGTGGGTTTGGGAGTAGGGAATTTGACCCCTGAAGTGTCAAAATCGACAGAAATATTTGTCTGCAAAATCTACGGGATGAACAATCTGGAGACAACAGATAGCGTTCGTCGGGTCATGTTTGAGAAGGCCTGCAAACCAGAAGCGATGCCACCCACGAGCGATGCTCTCAAATTCCACATCCAGCGTGTGCATTACCAATCTCTGATATGGAAGGAGGCACACTGCCCACTTCCGAACCTGCCGAATGTCACGGAGTTGGGATGGAAAAGGGTCGCTACCAATTTGCAACCAGTGCTGATGACACTCCATCCAATTCCTGAGTCGTGTCTTGAACTTGTTTCTTGCAGTTGCAGGTCACGGTGCCGTACCATGCGCTGTAGCTGCCGTAAAGCAAAACTTGGCGCACAGCTGCATGTGTATGTCGGCAAGAAACTGACCAGGACGGTTGCTTTAATGACAATGTGTAATGTGTTAACGACATTATTCAACTTACCGTCGAGCCTGCATATCGTAAAAGACGTCATGACTGTGCTACCTGTATATAGTTAAACGTTCATATGTGATTGTTCACTGCATGTAATCGTATTAATCAATGAAGATCAAAAGTAAAGTTGTATTGCCTTGTAATCGTGTTGTTTATTATATGAGCTGTGTGGCACAAGGGTCCATGTGTAAGTGTCTGTAGATATCATTTTAGCTGCAGTTAGCCGATATTTAGAGCTATTTTGTGAGCAACCACCTTGAATGTGTCCTGTTTCAGTATATAGCTTTGGTCCAACACTAATAATAGTGCGCTCATATGCTTCCTTGACCTCGATAACCTGGGGCTAGACATCAAAATAATGATTCTATGTTCACTAGAACTGGAGATATCGTCAATATAAGATTTGATGGCGGCCATCTTGGAAAATGGCCGAAACATCGATTTCTGCTAAAATAGTATATACAAATTTGATTGCCCGGAAATATTCATCTTGTTTCACGTAAAGTGTACTTGTTGAAATGTCTTCCTGTGTGATTCTGAGTTCAGCGGCTAAAAGTTAAATATTTTGGCGGCCATTTAGTTTTTTCCAGATTTGAGCATCAAATACCAAAAATTCAGCTTGGTATCCTATTTTTTCATGATCAGCACCCCCAAAATAGGTTAAAAACACTTGTTACCAACTTTTACTCAGAAATGCCCCTATAACTTGTATTAGATGCATTTCTGGAAATTTAGCCTAGTCTACGACGGCCGTTGATTTTTTGGGCCACCACATCACCAAGAACGGGGCCGTGCCACTGCCGTCTGCCAACCAAGGTCGAGGCCATCACCACGTTTCCGCGTCCCCGCTCCATAAAGGCCCTGCAGAAATTCCTGGGAATGGTGAATTTATATCACCGCTTCGTGCCCCGCACTGCTCAACTCATGCGGCCCCTCTACGAAGCCCTCCGGGGCAAGCCGGCCAAGCACGACGTCGTCTGGTCCGCAGCAATGGACGCGGCCTTTAAAAGCTCAAAGCGGGCCCTCGCCGACGCAACACTGCTCGCTCACCCGGTGCTCAACGCTCCCATCGCCCTCACCACGGATGCCTCCGACTACGCGGTGGGCGCCGTACATGAGCAATGGGTGAACGGGGTTTGGCAGCCACTCGCTTTTTTCAGCCGGCAACTCCGGCCGAACGAGCTCAAATATAGCACGTTTGACCGTGAGCTCCTCGGTCTACACCTGGCCGTTCGCCATTTCCGCCACCTCCTGGAGGGCCGACCCTTCACGGCGTTTGTCGACCACAATCCGTTGGTTTACGCAATGGCCAAGCTCATGGAGCCGTGGTCGGCCCGCCAACAGCGCCACCTCTCCGCCGTGTCGGAGTTTACCACGGACATCCGGCACGTCGCCGGCAAAGACAACGCCGTGGCCGACTGTCTTTCTCGGGCCAGCGCGAACGCGGTCCACCTCGGCGTGGACTTCGCGCTTATGGCGGCGGACCAAACCACCGACACCACGGTGCAAGCCCTCCGGGCGGCGGACATGGGCCTCCGCCTGGCCGACATCCCCTTCACGGACACTGTCCTGCTCTGCGACGTCTCCCAAGGCCAGCCTCGCCCCATCGTGCCCGTTACCTGGCAACGCCGCATCTTCGCCTCCCTCCACGGCCTTTCCCACCCGGGCCGGAAAGCTTCCCAGAAGCTGGTGTCGGCGCGATTCGTCTGGCACGGCCTTCGACGGGACGTCCGCGATTGGACCAGCACCTGCACAGCCTGCCAACAGGCCAAGGTCCACCGACACACCCACGCCCCGCTGGCACCTTTCACCGTGCCCGAACGACGTTTCGACCACGTCAACGTGGACCTGGTGGGCCCCCTCCCCCCATCATGGGGTTTCACACACCTGCTCATCATGGTGGACAGGACCACCAGGTGGCCGGAGGCCGTTCCCCTCGTCTCCACCACCACCGCCGACGTGGCGCAGGCTTTCATCGCCACCTGGGTCGCCCGCTTCGGCGCACCGGCGGACATCTCGTCGGACCGCGGACCGCAGTTCACCTCCGAGCTGTGGGGCGCGGTCGCCCGCAACCTGGGGTTCAAGCTCCACCGTACTACGGCCTACCACCCCCAAGCCAACGGGTTGTGCGAGCGATTCCACCGCTCCATGAAGGCCGCGCTCATGGCCGGCCTTCAGGACGGCGGTTGGGCCGACCGGCTGCCGTGGGTCCTTTTGGGCCTCCGCACGGCCCCCAAGGAGGACCTCCAGGCGTCCACCGCCGAACTTGTCTATGGCCAGGTGCTACGCGTCCCGGGCGAATTCATGCCCGACGCTACCAGTCCCTGGTCCGCAGCTCACCAGCGCTTGGACCTCCAGGAGACCGCCCGACGGTTTGCCCCTGTGCCAACGTCCCACCACGGTGACCCCCAGTCCTACGTATGAAACATTCCAATCCGGATTCCGCTCCAACCACAGTACTGAAACTGCTCTCCTCAAAATCACCAACGACCTACTCCTCTCCTCTGACGCTGGCAACCTCAACATTCTCATCCTCCTCGACCTCAGCGCCGCCTTTGACACCATCGATCACACCATCCTCCTCACCCGACTTGAAACCACCTTTAACATTACCGGCACTGCCCTCTCTTGGATTAAATCATACCTCTCTGACAGACGTCAGTTCATCTCCATCAATAACTGCAAATCCCCCACTGCTTCCCTCCCCCAAGGTGTCCCCCAATGTTCAGTTATTGGCCCCCTCCTCTTCATCCTTTACCTGTCCCCCCTCGGTCACTTAATCCGCCGTCATGGTCTCCAATTCCACTGCTTCGCCGATGACATCCAGCTTTTCATCTCCACGAAGTCCATCTCCACCGCCACCCACTCTATCCTGACAAACTGCATCACTGAAATAAAATCCTGGCTTCAAATCAACTTCCTCAAACTTAACTGTGATAAATCTGAAATAATCATCATTGGCCCAAAAACGCTCACCAAGTCCACCCATAACTTTGCCCTCAACATCGACGGTTTCCCAGTATCCACCTCCCCTCACATCCGGAATCTTGGCATCATCTTTGACCAAACCCTCTCCTTCGACAAATACACTAAACAGATCACAAAGACAGCCTTCTTTCACCTGAAAAACATCGCCCGTCTCCGTCCATCCCTCTCCTCCGTGGCTGCAGAAACCCTCATCCATGCCTTCATCACTTCCCGTCTGGACTACTGCAATAGCCTCCTTTATGGTTCACCCTCAACAATCACCAATAAACTCCAATACATTCAGAACTCCGCTGCCCGTCTACTCACCCATTCCCGGACCCGTGACCACATCACCCCCGTCCTTTACAAGCTTCACTGGCTCCCCATCTCCCAGAGAATCCAGTACAAAATCCTCCTCTTGACCTACAAAGCCCTCCATAACCTGGCCCCATCCTACCTGGCTGACCTCCTCTCCAGACACACTCCCACCCGCAACCTCCGCTCTGCTGGTACCAACCTCCTGACCCCCCCCCCCCCCCCATCCGGACCAAATTCAGATCCTGGGGGGACAGGGCCTTCTCCATCGCTGCTCCCACCCTCTGGAACTCACTACCTCACACCATCAGAGACTCCTCCTCACTCACCACATTCAAAACATCACTCAAGACCCACCTGTTCAACACTGCATTCAACATTTAACCCACAGCATCTAACCCCTGACTATCTCCTCTCCTTCTCCCTCCTTTGTGCTTTGAATATTTCCCTATTGATTCTTCTTTTTTTGCAATTGTTTTTATGTTTTGCTATGCATTATGTTTTGCACTCTGTCAAAGCGTCTTTGGGCTTCCTGAAAAGCGCTATATAAAATAAATGCATTATTATTATTATTATTACGTCCCCCCAGCGCTTCGCACAGCGGAGTACGTTTTTGTGCGTCATGACGCACATCGGGGGCCACTCCGGCCGCCGTACGACGGGCCCTTCCGGGTCCTGCGACGGGCGACAAGTCGTTCGTCATCGACATCGGCAGCAGGTCGGACCGGATTGCAGTGGACCGCCTCAAGCCGGCGCACTTGGACATCGAACAACCGCCACGGTTGGCCCTTCCGCCGTGGCGAGGCCGCCCCCCGTCTACGCTGCCCCCCACCACACCGCCCCCCCCCCCCCCACGACCCGCCAGGGGTCGCTTCGGCCGGGTCATCAGGACCCCCCTTAAATTGACCCTGCCGGTGCAAGTCGATTCTGGGGGGACGTGTGTAGCGGCTACCGCTGGGTATACACAATCACCTTGCACCTACCGAGGACGCGGAGCGATCACCATGCCGGGCTCGCCCAGGACGCCCGGGCACGCCCCCTCTCGCCTTTCCCGGGCAAACGCTCCGGGATAATGTGTATATATATTGCTGCCCGATAAACGGGCTTTTCAGAGTACCCGAGTTGATTTGACACAATAAAGAAACTCGGACGAATTCCAGCTTTTTGTCGCGTCCATTCTTCCGATTTACGTTGGAGCATAGCTCCTACAAGCTCAACTTTTTTTTTTGAAGTGACTGATGCCAATTTTGCTTCACAACCAGGATATGTTGCCCTCTTTTTCGACAAATCCAACCTCCTATGTTGCACTCGGGAGAGAACCCAAGAGTGCAACATAATTTAACTTTTTAAACTCCGTGATATTAAAGCGCGATGCTGCGCACGCTAATGCTTACGCAAAGAGCAAGCGGACAACGCGGTTCATAAAAGAGTCTTTATTCAAAGTACTCAAACTGCAGCACTAAGCTGCTCAGGGCTGCGCGCTCCGCGTATATCGTGAGGCCACGCCTCTCTCCCTGGCGTGGCCCATCCCCACTTGGTGTGCGGGGTGATGTCACCGCGTCAGTGCTTTCGTGTCCGCCACACGCGCCCCCCCAGAATCCCCGCGCACCTGAAGGGTCAGTTTGCGGGGCAAACGGATGACCCGGCCGAAGCGCCCCCTGGCGACTGGCGGCGTCTGGGATGCAGGGATGCCATCTAGGATGCCTCCGGCAGCAGGACCGGGGGGCGGCGGGGCTGGGCGGTGCCAGGGGTCCGCCCGCAGGGGGGCGGCCCCGACGCGGGGGTCGGGCCACTGGCGGTGAATGGTCCACGTCGAGGTGGGCCGGCTTGAGGCGGTCTACAGAAACGCGGTCAGGAGTACCGCCGATGTCCAGGGTGAAGTGCTTCGCCCCGGTCTCCAGCACGCGGAAAGGCCCGTCGTACGGGGGCCACATTGGTGTCCGGTGGGCATCGTGGCGGACAAAGACGTACTCCGCCGTGCGAAGCTCCGGGGCGACGTGCGTCGGTGGGTGCCCGTGGCATGCCGTTGGCACCGGGGCGAACCTCTGGGCGGTCCCTTGCAGAGCGGAGCGCTGCTGTGCCGCGGACCATGGTGCCGTGGAGTCGGGGAGGAACTCGCCCGGCACCTGCAATCGGTTGCCCGAAGACCAACTCCGCCGCGGATGCATGCAGGTCCTCCTTGGGCGCCGTCCAGAGGCCCAGCAGGACCCAGGGGAGCCTGTCGACACAGCCGCCGTCGCGGAGGGTGGCCCGGAGCGCGGCCTTCAATGAGCGGTGAAATCGCTCACACAGGCCGTTAGCCTGGGGGTGGTATGCCGTGGTTCGGTGCAGCCGGACCCCGAGCCCCTGCGCGACCGCCCCCCAGAGCTCCGAGGTGAACTGGGGGCCGTGGTCGGACGAGATGTCTGAGGGGGCGCCGAACCGGGCGCCCCAGGTGGCGATGAAAGCCTGCGCGACATCCGCCGCCGTCGTCGACGCCAAGGGCACGGCCTCCGGCCACCGGGTGGTGCGGTCCACCATGGTGAGGACATGGGTGAAACCCAGCGAGGGGGGCAGAGGTCCCACCAGGTCCACGTGGATGTGGTCAAACCGGCGTTCCGGCACCGTGAACGGGGCCAACGGGGCCTGGGTGTGCCGGTGCACCTTGGCGCGCTGGCACGCGAGGCACGTCCTGGCCCAGCCGCGGACGGCCTTCCGGAGGCCATGCCAGACGAACTTGGCGGCGATCAACCTTTGGGAGGCCCTCACGCCCGGGTGGGACAGGCCGTGGATGGCGTCAAACACCTGGCGCTGCCAGCCCGCGGGCACGATGGGGCGAGGACGCCCGAGGGAGACGTCGCACAAGAGGGCCGCGCCTGCGCCGTCAAACGGCACCTCGGTGACACGGAGGCCCGTGACGGCGGTCCGCAAGGCCTGGACGTCGGGGTCAGCGGCCTGGTCCGCTGCCATCCGGGCATAGTCGATGCCGAGGTGGACTGCGTGGGCGACGGCCCGGGAAAGGCAATCCGCCACCGGGTTGTCCTTCCCCGCGACGTGCCGGATGTCCGTCGTGTACTCGGACACGGCCGAGAGGTGACGCTGCTGCCGGGCCGACCACGGCTCGGTGACCTTGCCCATCGCGAAGATCAGTGGCTTGTGGTCGACGAAGGCCGTGAACGCACGGCCCTCGAGCAGATGGCGGAAGTGCCTGACCGCCAAGTGAAGCCCGAGCAACTCGCGGTCGAAGGTACTGTAACGGCGTTCGGGCGGGCGAAGCTGCCGGCTAAAGAACGCCAGCGGTTGCCAAGCTCCACGCACCCATTGCTCGTGCACCGCGCCCACCGCGTAGTCCGAGGCGTCGGTGGTGAGGGCGATCGGTGCATCGGGCGCCGGGTGCGCGAGCATGGTGGCGTTAGCCAAGGCGAGCTTCGCGCCCGTGAACGCCGTGTCCATCTGCTCGGTCCAGGTAACGTCGCCTTTGCCCGGCTTACCTCGGAGAGCTTCGTGCAGGGGGCGCAGGAGCTGGGCGATACGGGGCAGGAACCGATGGTAAAAGTTCACCATGCCCAGGAACTCCTGCAGCCCTCTGATCGTGCGGGGGCGCGGAAACCCCTTCACCGCCTCCACCTTGGCCGGCAGGGGGACGGCTCCGTGCCTGGTGACACGGTGCCCCAGAAAATCGATTATGGCGGCGCCGAACCGGCACTTTGCGGGGTTCACAATCAGGCCATGCTGGCCCAGGCGTTCGAAGAGCGTGCGGAGGTGGCGTAGGTGCTCTTCGCGGGACGCGCTGGCGACGAGGATATCGTCCAGGTAGATGTA
The DNA here is from genome assembly GCF_964187855.1 of Myxine glutinosa. Lineage (NCBI taxonomy): Eukaryota > Metazoa > Chordata > Myxini > Myxiniformes > Myxinidae > Myxine > Myxine glutinosa. Next base: position 71,244,057 of record NC_136273.1, read on the forward strand.
GACAAAATCCAAGTCGCGCAGGACGCTGTCCATCAGTCGCTGGAACGCCTGAGCCGCATTCTTCAGACCGAAGGGCATCCGCAGGAACTCGAAGAGTCCGAATGGCGTGATGACCGCCGTCTTCGGGACGTCCTCCGGCCTGACGGGGACCTGATGGTAGCCGCGTATGAGGTCCACCTTCGAGAAGAAGGACATGCCCGCCAAACGGGCGGAAAAGTCCTGAATGTGGGGGACGGGGTAGCGGTCGGGGGTGGTGGCGTCATTGAGACGGCGATAGTCCCCGCACGGTCGCCATCCCCCGCCGGGCTTCGGCACGATGTGCAGCGGCGACGCCCAAGCGCTCTCTGAGCGCCGAACGATGCCGAGTCGCTCCAGGGTAGCGAACCCCGCTTTTGCCACCGCCAGCTTCGTCGGCTCGAGGCGGCGTGCCCGGGCGTAGACCGGTGGCCCGACGGTGGGGATGTGATGGGCCACCCCGTGCTTGACGGCCCCCGCCGAGAAGGTGGGCCGCGTGAGGGCCGGGAAGCCGGCGAGGAGGCGGGTGAATGCGTCCGCTGCCGGAAGCGTACAGACCAACGTGGCCGGAACCGAACCGTTCGGCAAACCGCTTGGCAAGCCGCTCGTTGAGCTGCTCGACGAGCTGGGCAGCGCACAAGCGAGCGAGCTGAACGTCTCGGCCTGGACAAGACGTCTGCGCTTTACGTCGAGCAGGAGCCCATTAGCGCACAGGAAGTCCGCGCCAAGCAGTGCCATGGGCATATCGGCGGTGACGAACGTCCATCGGAAAACCTGCCCTCCGAACCGCAGAGAGAGGCAGCGTTTTCCGTACGTACGGATGGGCGTCCCGTTCGCGGCAAGCAGCGCGGGGCCCCCGCCCGCGGCGTGCTTGTCTGACGTGCCGGCGGGAACGACACTCACCTGCGCTCCCGTGTCGCACAGGTAACGGCGCCCGGATAAGGTGTCCGTTATGAACAGCAGGCTGCTCGAACGGCCGGCGCTCATCGCCACTATTGAGCGCCGGCCCGGGCGTTTCCCGACCTGTTGAAGGAGCATGGCGGATGACATTGCCGAGCCTCGTGGCCAAACTTGGCGTGGAACCAGCACCAGGTGGTGGAGCTGGAGGAGCGCGGCTGGCTCCGCCAGGCCGGTGGAGTTGGCGGGTTTCCCCGCGGTGGCGGTTTTCGCCGCGGCGGTGGGCGGGGCGTGGCGGCGGTCACGAGGTGCGTATCAGCATGCTGCGTATGCTGTATAAGCTGATGCTGTGGAACAGCAGCATCAGCAGCATCAGCCACGAGGGCCGTGACGGCCACGCCGACTCTCGCCCGCGTGTCCAAAGCGGCGAAGTACTTGTCCGCCTCGGCCGCCAATGCTCGGGGTTCCGTTAGCCCGGTCCCGGCCAACGCGAGGCGAACCTGCGCTGGAAGTTTGCGACGGAAAAGCGCCCGGAATAGAGAACCGGGGGCTTCGTCGCCCAACAGTGACAGCATATGGTCCATTCTGACCGACGGGCGCGTGTCGCCGAGCTCGGGGAGATCCAGGAGGCGGTCGGCCCGTGCGTCGTCCGTGAGGCCGAACGTGGCTAGGAGTAGCCGCTTGAGTGCCTCGTACTTGTGGCCGTCCGGTGGGTGGCGAAGGACGGACACAACTCGAGCGGCCGTGCCGGGCCCGAGGGAGGCGACGACGTGGCAGTAGCGCATGTCGTCGTTGGTGAGGCGCCGAAGCTGAAATTGGGCTTCGGCTTGAACGAACCAGACTTCGGCCTGGGCCTCCCAAAATTCGGGAAGTTTAATCGCCATTGCCTTGTCGTTGGCCATTGCAATGGCGTCGTGTTCGGAAGGATCGCTACGGCAGATCCAACGTCGAGGTCACCATCTAAAGCGCGATGCTGCGCACGCTAATGCTTACGCAAAGAGCAAGCGGACAACGCGGTTCATAAAAGAGTCTTTATTCAAAGTACTCAAACTGCAGCACTAAGCTGCTCAGGGCTGCGCGCTCCGCGTATATCGTGAGGCCACGCCTCTCTCCCTGGCGTGGCCCATCCCCACTTGGTGTGCGGGGTGATATCACCGCGTCAGTGCTTTCGTGTCCGCCACAATATATTATATAAATTGATCGATTGATTTAAACCTATCCCGGCAATGGGAACGAATACTTTGGCTAGCTGTTCCCTTCACTTGGGATGGGTACTCTTCCTCGTGCTATATAAAAGAGGGAGTAATGAGCAGGAAGCTGAGAGTGCCCCATGAGTGCAGCAGAGGGATAGTGAGACCATGAACATGATAGCAGAGCTAGATAAGACTATGTTTAACCCTTTGAGTACGGGATTTTTTTTGATAAAAATATCCCCGTACGGGATTAATTTGGCATTACCGGAATGCAACCACGTACTCACGATCTATTTATAGGTATAGTCGATGACGTGTAGTAACGTCATCCGTACACAAAACTTTTTCACGGGTTGCGGCACTGGACGTCATCCGTACTCAAAGGGTTAAGGCACTGACGGTGGGGAGTTTGGTGTTCTGTTTTGCCTTCATTGGCCTCAAAACAGACTTGTTGATTCCCTGATATTACGTTGTTAAAGGTTATTAATGGTTGTGTCCTCTGTAACTATTATTTTTGTGCTACATCTTGCTGTTAAAATCAGACCTAGTGTTAGAAACCTCTTTTTCTGCCGATGCAACGAATTTGTGTACAAGAAACAACACGTGGGAAAATTTATTGTGCAATACCACCAGATAAAATGGCTCAGTGATCTCGGCCTTGGTCCTTGTCTACAGCGTTCCCAACCAGCATATCCAGCCTACTTCAACCCAACTTCATTATTGAGTTCCTATTATTCCTCTTTTGGAATAATTTTGTTATCTTGAAAAGGAAGAAATATATAATTTTATCTGCTCTTTGTGCACAGTGAGACAGCTCAACATTGACAAGTACGTGCTGCTCTGTCTCCATCTCGCAATTGCAGCTCAACATCAGCTCATACGTTAGAAAGGAGGAATGAAGGGTATCGACAAAACCTGGACGGGGCCATAGCCTGAGACTAAAGAAGAGAGTTAAGACGGCATGTCAGGCAAGGCAAGGGTCTTTCACTCAGAGAGTCAGGGGCGGATCCAGGGGGGGGGGGTGCAGGGGGTGCACACCTCTCCCCCCCCCCCCCCCCCCCACTTCGATCCAGGATGAGGGTGCAGGGAGTGCGAATCTGCTGAACTGTTGGACCAGGGAAGAACACAACGAACTGCAGAAACTTCCAAGAACGCACGAAATGCCGTTTCTGACGATCAATTTTTAAAAATTTCCTGGGGGGGGGGGGGGGAGGCCAGACCCCCTCTTCCCCCCCCCCCCCTCGTTTTTAAATGCCTGGATCCGAGTTAATGCATGGTATGGTCCCCCTGGAAAGTTAGTGGCAGCAGTTACAGTAGATAAGTTTAAATTGAAATTGGATTCTAGATGGTGTCCGTTTTCACAAGCGGTTTCATTAATCATTCATCCCAACATTCTGTTTCTCATCTGCGGCAATTTCCACTGTTATAATGCCAGCTTGTTGGTTGTTGGCTCGACAATAACCAACCATTGCATTGCAGGAAAGGCATTGCGCGACTCTGTAGGTTCGACCCGATCTGTAAACTTCCCAACCCGGATTTGTTCTACTGGCAAGTGTATACTCAATGGTGCAACATCTCACCTGCGAAGCACCAGCATGACGGTTTACAGCTGGGTTTGGAATCGAACTTAAAGGTGAATCTAATACCTTTAGGCTATCCTGTCGAGCAACCCATTCCAATAAATGTTTCAAATCATTGCCAACTGAAGCGGATTAGGGAATCAGCGAAACGTGGCATATCAAGTGAGTCTAATTGCAGTGTTTTATTTTATCTCTTATCCCATTCATGATCAGCACACTAACTATATTGTTTCCATATCCACCTGGACCTGATTATGTATTATCTGCGGAATTCCCCTGGAATGTTTCGGTGAGTTACATACGTATTATGAAAGCAATGTTGGTTTCACTTCCTCTTCTCTATTTATAAAAACCCTTCCTGTTCCCGAGCTCTCATTCTCTCTCTCTCCCTCCTTACAATCAGTTGTTCTGCTCCTCTCTCTCGCCATGGACTCGCCACTCATGCTCATCTCATCTGATACAAATGGTAAATTCGTGCTGAATGAGGACACTGCGGGGATACTGCGCGGCATCACCAAGCCCGTGGTGGTTGTGGCGATCGTGGGCAGGTACCGCACTGGGAAGTCGTACCTCATGAACCTCCTTGCTGGACACAAGACAGGTTAGTAAGCATAGGTGATTTACTGCAATTGGGAGAGGCAGTCTTAACTCCGAAAGATAAACCAAATCATAATAACTGATCATAACCCATACTGGTGAATTTAACCAAATAGGTGGCCATAACCTTAACAGGTAACCCCACATTAAACATTTAACAGCAACTTAAACAGGTAACACTAACCTAAAACAGGTAATCCTAAAACAAAAAGCGTCCATAACTACCGAGACTGGTAACCTTAAGTCATACACTTAACCCAAGAGGTAACTAAACCCAGGCAGCTAACCTCAGTTTTGCCGGAAAGACTAATCCAAGTGCCAAGGTTTTCTTATTTTGCATCATCAAAGTAAGAAGGTTTTTTTTTTTTTTTTTTCTTTGGCATGATGGCACATTGTATGAAACATTGCTACATATATCTCTATATATATATATATATATATATATATATATATATATACTAGCTTGGTGAGGCTCGCGAGCGTCGTTACAGAGGAACAGGCTTATTTTAGCTGTGGATAATGACTGTACCTGAGTTGCTGTGTTGTCATGATTTACACCAATCATAATACAAACAATTACTTTGCACAAATTTATTTGTAGTGTTTGTGATATTACATTTTTATAGGCAATTTAGGTTGAAGATTTAGGTTGAAAAAATATATAATATTCAAAAAAGAACTCCTCCGCACATACATACAGGAGGGGTGGGTGCAGACTGGAAGTTTGGGATGATTACACCTCACCACCACATAATTCAAAACATCTCACCACCACGTAATTCAAAACACCTCACCACAGCCTGGCGTTGGCTTAGCGGTTAGGGTGCCGGCTTGGGCTCCTAGGATCCTGGGTTCGAATCCCGGTCGATCGCTAAATTAACACCAGGGGGGTTGACTCAGCCTGTCATCCTTCGAGGTCGGCAAATTGAGTACCAGCTTGCTGGGATGAATGATCACGGTGTGTACCGCGGCTTAGAATAGGTACACCGTATCCCTGCGCATCGTAAGAGGCGACTAAGGGTTGGCGTCAGGGAGGGCATCTGGCCATAAAAACATTGCCTCAAACAGGGAATCATGATTGTCATGGGGCCCCCAAGGCTAACCCCCACTCTAGCGGGGAAAATGGCCTTAAAAACGATCATTCATTCATTCACCACACCTAATTTAAAACACATCACCACCACGTAATTCAAAACACCTCACCCCCACGTAATTCAAATACACCTCACCACCACATAATTAAAAACACCTCACCATCACGTAATTATAAATACCTCACCACCACGTAATTATATATACCTCACCACCACGTAATTCAAAACACCTCACCACCACGTAATTCAAAACACCTCACCACCATGTGATTTAAAAACACCTCACCACCACATAATTCAAAACACCTCACCACCACATCATTTAAAAACACATCACCACCACATAATTCAAAATACCTTACCACCACATGATTAAAAACCACCACCACGTTATTAAAAACACTTCACAACCACGGAAACAAAAGTTTGAGGGAGTCGTTAAGTGACAACAGACACTGCCCAGATGTGTAGATATCTATCTATAATTCCAGTAATCTCTGTGTGTATGTGTGTGTGTACGTGTGTATGTGTGTGTGTCTGTGACCGCTGTTTCTCGACAACCACGGGTCCGATATACTTGAAACTTGCCAGGTATATTGCTGGGGACCCGAGGATGTGCCTTTTCAAGGTTTCATATTAATCGGAGAAGTAGTTACCGAGCTATGGCGATTTATTTACCAAACTCCGCAAGCCGTTCGCTTTGGACCAAACCATTTCATGTAAATAGAGGGGGGGGATTGTCACCGTACTCGCAAGCCGTTCGCTTTGGCTTTGCGAATGGACCAAACCATTTCATGTAAATAGAGGGGGGGGATATAATTTTAGATATATATATAGTACGGGCATGCCCTAGTACATATAAATGACTGTACCATTTAATGATAAGATAATGATAAGTTGCTCTTTTGTCATGGTTTCAACCAAGCATAATTCAATTATTTAATTAAACCAAATGTTTTGCACAAATGTATTTGTAATATACGTGATATCACATTTTATAAACAATTGAAGTTGAAAACCTAAGTTGAAAAAAAAAAATTTCACAAAAAAAATCCAAAAGAAAATTTGAAAATTTTTCAAAAGAATAACCTTAGGACATACCGACGGGAGAGATATGTGCATGCCAGAAGTTTGGTACGATTTCACAAAAGTTTGAGGGAGTAGTTCAGTGACAACACAAGACAAGACAAGACAGAGGCTGCACATACATATATATATATATATATATATATATATATATATATATATATATATATATATATATATATATATATATATATATATATATATATATATATATAGATATATATAGATATATATATACGTATATATATCTCTCTCTTCTCTTCTCTCTTCCCTCTGCTCTTCTCTCTATATTATAAAAGAAAGTTTTTGTTTGTTTGTCTGCGCAAACTAATCTCCTGAATGGTGAAAGATAGGAGGAAACCTCTAAAACAAAAAATGTCGGTACGGGCCCCGGGAAGGTTTTAGGCTAGGTGGCGAGACCGGTCGAGGCCGCATCGGCCGGGCTGGGCCCATTTCGCAATTAAAAGCTTCGCTGAATTATAGTAGTCAATCTTTTACGGCCGTGGGTAAAAGCTGAATTATAGCAGTAAATTCATTCAAGAAGAACCATAAATGTCGGGACGGGCCCCGGGAAGATTCTAGGCTAGGTGGCGAGGCCGGTCGAGGCCGCATTGGCCGGGCTGGGCCCATTTCGCAATTAAAAGCTTCGCTGAATTATCGTAGTCAATCTTCTACGGCCGCGAGTAAAAGCTGAATTATAGTCGTAAATACATTCAAAAAGAACCGAAAATGTTGGGACGGGCCCCAGGAAGGTTATAGGCCAGGTGGCGAGGCCGCATCGGCCGGGTTGGGCCCATTTCGCAATTAAAAGCTGAGCTGAATTATAGCAGTCAATCTTCTACAGCCACGAGTAAAAGCTGAATTATAGTAGTAAATTCATTCAAAAATAACCCGGGCAACCCCGGGTGCTTTCAGCTGGTATATATATAAAATAAAGTTTTTGTTTGTTTGTTTGTTTGTTTGTCTGCGCAAGCTAACCTCCTGAACAGTGAAAGCTAAGAGGAAACCTCTGAAACAAAAAATGTTGGGACGGGCCCCGGGTAGGTTATAGGCTAGGTGGCACCTCACTTTTCGCAATAAATTTCGCAAAATCCTGGTCAAATTTCGCAATAAATCTTCTTGTTCTTTACATTTTTTCTTGAAGTACAACTTATGCACTTAATAGGAATATCTGACTGATTGCAACACAATCAACACATGCTTTCAAAATTCTCTCTCGTGGGGCCCGGCAAAAGAAAGAACAAGGAATCGTTGAGCACTAACTGATACTGGGCTCGCGTCAGACCTATGTACCAAAGATTCAATTCACTCAAAAATAACCCGGGCAACGCCGGGTGCATTCAGCTGGTATATACGTATATAACCGAAAAACACGGTCCGTCCATCAAGCCGTGAATCCATGTCACACCATATCTATTAATTACGTACTGTTTGAACATCGGTTTACTTGGAATTGGTTTTTTTTTTTTTGGGATGTAGATGGTGTCCATTTGTAGATGGATGTAGATGGTTACACTTTGACATCAAGCGCCGTGTATATTAATTACCTCCACCACCAAAGGTGAATGGAGGTTATGCTTTCACCCCTGTCTGTTTGTTTGTGAACAAGATATCTCAAAAGGTTGTGGACGGATTCGGACGAAACTTGCAGAAAGGTAGCGTATGTGACATCGAAGAAATGATTAGATTTTGGTGAGGATTCGGATTTGGATAGTCTAATTCTATGTGATTCTTCACCATTGGGAGATAGGGCCAAAAACGATACATAGCAGGATATCTTAAAAAGTTATGGATGGATTTGAACGAAATTTGGCAGAGAGGTAGCGTATGTGACAAGGCGAAATGATTAGATTTTGGTGAAGATCCGGATTCGGATCCGGCTACTAGAATTTTTAAAGTGATATTTCACCATTGGGTGATAGGGACAAAAACGATACATAGCAGGATATCTCAAAACTTTATTTACGTATTTGGACGAAACTTGGTGGGGAGGTTGGATATGTGAAAAGGAATAATCCTTTCGATTTTGGTGAAGATCTGAATATGGCTTCGGCGACAAGAATTATTTAATTTTTAAGTGATTCTTCACCATTGAGAGATCGGGTGAAAAGTGATATATAACATGATATTCAAAAACGTTATGGACGAGTTATGAATAAACTTGGTGGACAAGTTGGTTTGGTGACAAGAACAAGCCGATTAGATTTTGGTTCAGGTCCGAATCCAGATACGACCTATCAGTGGGATACAAAACATAAACTGTTCACCAGGTGGAGGTATGCTGTCTTCTGAGTGCCATTCTAGTTACGTACTGTTTGAATATTGGTTGCGCCGTTTCTATTAATTATGTACTGTTGGAATATACTTTTTGACCCTTTAAACTGCTGAGGCCACTTAGACTTTTGAAGACCCCGTAAGTCCCCAAGACCCATAAAGAACCTAAATTCCCTGAAGATCCAAAAGACCCTGAAGACGAAAAAGACCCCAAGGACCTCGAGGACCCAAAAGACCTTGAAGACATATTTTTCTTTTTTTATGTTTTTTTTTTGGTTTGTTTTTCGCCATTTGTAAAAAAAAATCATGTTTTCGCCTCTGTCTCTTTGTCTGTGAGCAGAATATCTCAAAAAATGATGGACGGATTCAGACGAAATTTGGTGGACAGGTTGGGTGTGTGGCAAGAACTAATTGATTCAATGTTTGTGAAGATCTGGATCTGAGATCTCAGTTCAAGTGATTCTTCACCACAAAGAGTTCGGCCCAAAACGATATATTCATGATGCATGATATTTCAAAAAGTTATCGAAGGATTATGACAAAACTTGGTGCATGAGTTGGGTATTTTCCAAAAACAAGCGGATTCGATTTTGGTTCAGGTCTGGGTCCAGATACGGCCTATCAGTGGATACAAGACATAACATGTTCAGCCTGGTGGAGGTATGTATTCTCTACCAAGTGCTGTTCTCGTTTCTGCTGTATTCTCTACCAAGTGCTGTTCTCGTTTCTGCTGTTCCGCAGGAATGCAGAACATCAAGTTTTGACACTGTGACATCAACTCCACATTCCCACGATATTAGTACACATTTTTATTTTGTGAAGCAATAAACAGTGTTTAAATATATGACCTTTCAAAGCAGGTTGTAGAAAATGGGATGTATCTTCTCTGAACAAACTTTAAGTGAAGACCCTTTTGTATACAAAGGTGAGGCTCGTGGAAGAGCGAGAGCATAGCACCCATCAGGATGTAACAGAACAAAAGGAGTAGTAGAAAGAGAGGTGGGAAACAACAACAGCAGGGTTGAGGGACAAAATAGAAGGAACACTTGGACAAATAAGGGATGTGGGGAAGAATGAGGGTTTTGGGAGGGTGCATGGGTGGATAAGATGGACAGAGAAGCAAACTCTCAGGAAAGAAAAACTGGGAATTTGGAAAGATGTGGGCTTGGGAGGGTTAATGGAGGTAGAAAAGATCATAGTTTGGGATGGGGGATGAGATGAGATAGTGGTGAACCATCAGGTGTGCCCAGAAAGGACTTTGCATGACAGAGGATGCCCATTCAGCAGCTGACTTTGGAGGCCAACTTTGAAATGTGATTTGCCCAAGAAAGATCATGGCTGATAGTGACACCCAGAAGCTTGAATGACTGAACAAATGTGAAAAAAGCAGGTGGGAGAGAATGCCATGCGGTTCTTTCAAAGAGACAATGACAGAGTATGAGATTTGTCTGGATCGAAAGACATTTACCAAGTGTTTGACCAACGTGTAAGCCTTGTGTTGGCTTAATAGTCAAAATGGCTGCCTTAAGATATTAGGGTCTTGAGTTTGAGCCGCTGTCGTGCTGTTACATAACACCGGGTGGATTGACCCAGCCTGTCATACCGAGGTCGGCCAAATGAGTACCAGCTTAATGGAAACCAGGGGCACCGCATCAGTGGCACAGCCGTGCTTCCAGCAATGGTGCAACCAGCAGCCAAAGGCAGCATACAAAATAATAACAAGAAAAAGAGCAATCAGAGATTGCAAACCCTCACCAGGATGTATTTTCAGTAGTTTTTAAGGCTTTTGTGTTAAAACAAAATTATTACAGTCACGCATTGACTCTTGGAGTAGAGGAAGTCAGCAAGCCGAGATTGGAGGTGACCTGTAATGCCATAAGTAGCGAGAATGGAGAGAAAGGCGGAGTGCCAGACTGTGTCGAATACTCGAGATATGTCTGGAGATATGCTCTGATCTCACGTCTAACATTGAGGCCCTTCATGTATTGTTGGGGGATAATTTTGGTTTGAAGGACATGCCAAATAACATGGCTTCTACAAGTTTGAAATGTCGTTTGGAAATATGATCGGCAAACTTTGGTAACTTTTGATGTGCAATATTCATGGAAATTGTGGAAAAGGTGTGGCAGTTTTATGTGAGTATGGCGTGTGTATGAAAAGGTGAATACAACGTCAGTGTAAATTCACTGGATTGTAATCCACTAAATAATCTTGGGAACCCTTGAGGATGACAGGCAAATGTCTTCCCTTCTGCCCTGATTAAAACTGCTCCTATCCGATCTGATCTCGCGTCTGACATTGAGGACGCCCGCCTCTGGAACATTACTCCCGCCTCTGGAACAAACTCCCTCACTCTCTTCCATCCATAGTTGGGAGGATATAAGCAGCATGTCCAAGGTAGAGTGGCCTGGTCTGAATCCGAATTGATAATCTCAGATGAGATTGTTGGAGAAAAGGAAGGATTTCATATTAGCTGCAACTATGGATTCCATGACCTTACTGACGATTGGAAGCAATCTGATTGGTTTGTAGTTAGGGGATCAGTTTTTGTACTTTGTTTCCTCCGTCACCGATAGTTCTTTCGGTTTCGTCACCTAAACGTCCTCTCTAGTCGTAGGCAACGTGTGGCCCTGAATGGGTTTCTCTCATCTCCCCTTCCTGTTCAGGCTGGAGTTCCCCAAGGCAGTGTTCTGGGCCCTGTGCTTTTTCTGGTCTTCATCAATGATCTCTCCGACTCTCTGGAAAATCCTCTCTATCTCTTTGCTGATGACTCCACTCTCTGCCTCTCCATACCTCATCCCTCAGATCGGCAGTCTGCCGCCTCCTCACTCTCTGCATACCTGGACAAAATCACAGACTGGTCAAACAAGTGGAACATGTCTTTCAATCCTGACAAATCTCACACTCTTACTATGTCTCTCCCAAAAGACCGTCTGGACAACCCTTCCATCTATTTTCTCAACAATCCTCTCCAAGAAGTTCTGTCACTCAAGCTTTTGGGTCTCACTATCTGCCATGATCTTTCCTGGGAAAACCACATTTCCAATCTGGCCTCCAAAGCCAGTCGCTGACTGGGCATCCTCCGTCGTGCGAAGTCCTTCCTTGGCACCCCTGAGCTCTTCAACACATACAAGGCTTTCATCCGCAGCTCAATGGAATACTGTTCTCCCCTCTGGGCTGGTGCTCCTGCCTCACACCTAGCTCGGCTTCACGCTGTTGAAACCCAAGCTTTTAGAATCATTGGAATCTCCCGCGATGAAGCGAATTCCGAGGGCCTTTCACTCACTCACCGCAGGCAGGTTGGTGGTCTTCCTGTCTTCTACCGACTCCTCTCCGGCCTTGCTCCCCCAGCTCTCTCTTGGCTCTGTTCCCCAAATATTCCTACATGTCGCACAAGATCTGCCAGTAACGCTCTTCTGGTGAAACTGCCAAAATCAAGACTCTCTGCTCACCTTCACTCCTTCATTCGTCTTTTCTCCCGCCTCTGGAACAAACTCCCCCACTCCCTTCAATCCCACTCCTCCCTCCAGGTCTTTAAAACAGCTGTTCACCACCATCTCTTATCTTCCCCCATCCAAAACCTTGATCTCTTCTACCCCCGTTAATTCACCCCAGATCCACTTCTTTTTTTTGGAAATCCCGACTTCTTTCTTTCCTGGAAGTTCCAGCAGTGTCCATGTGTTTTATACCTTTCCCAACCTCCTCCCCCGCCTTCCCCTGCCTCCTCCCCCCAAGCCCTCTCCCTCCCACAGATCTTCCGTTGTCCCTGTTCTCTGCTGTTGTACTTGTGTGCTTCCCTCTCTCTCCCCATGTTGTCTCCCGCTCTCTTTGTTGTATGTTTTGTGTGTCCGTTTGTCCTTTTTTGTGATTGATGTTAGTTCTTTCACGAGCCTCGATCTGGTCCATGAAAAAAAAAAAGTGGACGGAGGTTGTGTTTTTACTCCTGTTTGTCTGGTTACGAGAATTGTCTGGTTGGGAGCAGGATATCTCAAAAAGTTATAGATGGATTCAGACAAAACTTCGTCGACAGGTTGGTTGTGTGACGAGGACAAATTGATAAAGTTTTGGTGAAGATCTGGATCCGGATACGAGAATTTTTTTTATTACTTCTGCAACCGAAGGTGGATCGAGGTTGTGTTTTCACCCCTGTCTGTCTGTATGTTTGTTTGTCTGCCTGTGAACAGGATATCTCATAAAGTTGCGGACATATTCGGATGAAATTTGGTGGAGAGGATGGGTGTCTGACAAGGACAAAATGTTTAGATTTTGGTGAAGATCCGGATCCACATACTATCGTTTTTTTCAAGTGATTCGTCACCAATGAGGGACGGGGCCAAAATTATATACAGCATGATATCTCAAAAAGTTGTTAGCGAGTGATGACAAAACTCGGTGGATGAGTTCGATTGGTGACAAGAAAAGGGATTTTGGTTCAGGTTCAGGTATGGATACAAATTAGATTTTGGTTCAAGTATGGATACAGATTCGGCCTATCAGTGGGATACAAAATCTGTCCAAGTTTCGTCTGAATCCGTCCTTAACTTTTTGGGATATCCTGCTCCCAACCAGACAAGACAGACAACCAGGGTCGAAAACACAATGTCCGTCCACCTTTGGTGGTGGAGCCAATTAATTATTGTCGTTATAAGATTTGCATTTGAAGCTGGAAATGATTTACCCTCATGTCAGGGGAAAACGTTAACAACAACAATACATGGCTATATCAGAAAGCTACATACAATTTGTTTGAAATATTTATTTTACAATATAAAAGTTGTGAACATGTTTGACAAAACATGACCCTGAGTGACACCTTGACACTTTTCCTGCCACCTTCACACCACTTTTCTTGAGGTCCACCTGTACATTTTTGTCCATCTGTTTCCCTCAACCTCCCCACCCGTTACCTGTCCTCATGTGGATCTTTTTTTTTCCAGGTTTTGCTTTGGGACACACGGTGCAGTCTCATACAAAGGGAATCTGGGCCTGGGCCTTTCCACACCCCTCTGATCAACGCAAGTACCTTCTGCTGCTGGACACAGAAGGACTCGGAGATGTTGAGAAGGTTCTTGTGTTTTATATTTGATTATAAGTGAAAAGTGAAATATAATTTTAAAAATCTTATCTTACCAAATCCGTTTTTACCTGTACTCGAACATTTTGCTTGTAATCAAAAATTGTGTGCAGGTACAACTACAGACAGGCACTGTTGGCGTTGCTCTGTGTAGGCCTGACATTTAAGAACCATTTTCTCCACTATTACATTGAATAATTAAATGAATCGAAATTAAAATGTAGAACCTGCTTTCAAAAATCTCATTTACTAACCTGATGTTTCTGAACATTATTTATATTTGTTTTATAAAATCACTGAGATACATTGATTTGCCTTCTTCTTGTAAATATTTGGTTTCACTCTTACCTCCTTCCCCCTCTGTGTCTATGACAGGGCAGCTCCACGAACGACATGTCTCTCTTCGTCATGGCCTTACTGCTAAGCTCACAACTGGTCTTCAACACCACAAGTGTCCTAAGCAAAGATGGCTTGGACCAATTACAGTATCCTCTTATAGTATAAGCCCAGGCTTGCACATAAAGTAGATTGAATGAAAGACCAGCAAGTTATAATATAACAAGAATGACAGCACTGTGGTTACAACATGAGACAAAATCTGGTAACGAGCCGATTGGGAAACGCGCATTTGAAGCACTCTTAAAAGATGAACAGCACAATTGGGAAACACATTTAATGCGCTATTAAAAGATTAACGTGGCACCTCTTATCCATGTCCACTCCGCAGGGTTAGAGCAGAACGAACTGGTTCATCACGCGGTCACCGATTGCTTAACCCCAACACGTGGACATTCAAAAATTATGCAATGCTATTTTTTTTAAAGTAATTTTCGTAGTGTAAAGCCCAAATAATATGTAATGAACATTTTAATTAAGATTTAATTAATGTAATTATGTAACAAAATGTAATTCTCAAAATAAAGTATTCTGATATTGGTCAACGAGGAACATTTGTTTTCTGACTTTCCTCTGATGATTCAACAAAGGAAAACTATGACTTCACCTGGCATGCCACCTGTTCGTCTCAATGATGCTCTTCATTATCTTATTGCTTGAAATTAGTTGAATGTAAGTGAATAATTAAATAGTGCAGTAAAAAGAAAGCAGATATCTCTCAAAGGAATGAGCAGCAACTTTCCTCACAACAGAAATGAACAACTTTTCTCGACATTACATCCTCCATGTTTTTCTCATCTGCCCCATCTTCCCTCACTCGATTTACATCTTGTTTCATCACAACCAACTCTTTAAATTCAGTTTTGGATAAGATTTCCCAGTGGGGCAAATGCAATCAGGTAAAATTAAATGCTTCTAAAACTCAATTTCTTCCCATCTCTCTATCTAAAACTCCTCTCAACTCTCCAATCTCCTTTGAAAGCTCCACAATGTGTTTCAACCTACTAGGTATTACCCAAATATAAAATTTAACCTGGAATCCACACATTACTCAACTCGCTATATCTGCCTCGAAGAAACTAGGAGGTCTGTTCAGATGTCGAAGATTCTTCTCTTCTCAACAGTTGCTTCAACTATATAAAGGATTGATTCGTCCTTGTATAGAGCACTGCTCTCACATCTGCGGAGGTGCTAGCTCTGCATACTTACAGGACAGAATTGAATCCAAAGCAATCGGACTTATCAAATCTCCCAATCTGACCTCAAAACTCGATCCGCTCGAATTACGCCGCAAAGTTGGCCCGCTTTCTCTTTTCTACAGATATTACTTCGGTTTCTGTTCCCAAGAACTTGCTGCATGTGTACCTCCACCATTAGTGAGACCACGGAATACTCAACAAGCCACTATATATCATGATTATTGTGTGGTCATTGGTAACTCAAGGGTGGATCGTTATGATGTTTGTTTCTTTCCTACCACTGCCAACCTCTGGAACTCTTTACCTTCTCGTGTATTTCCAAACACTTACGACCTTCCCCTTTTCAAAAAGCAGATTTTTCACTTCCTCAAACACTCTTAGACTATTCTCTCTTTCTTCACTTTTCTATCAATGCCAATCTTTTATTTAATGTCTGGTCTCAATGAGGACTATAGTCCGTGACTGGAGCCTTCAACATAAAAACAAAACAAAAAATAAACATGGTAGGAAGGTTTTGTGCCAGAGTCAAATGGATACTTGTCTTCATGTCGAACCATTCTTACAACCGCAATATAACTGTATTTCCTTACAGGCATGCAAAAGGTAATGCAATATTCTGGTATATTTATCGTGCTAAAAACTCATGGTATTCTATAATATCTTTTCAAAGTCATCCAGTTTTCAACCACCACCCTCCATTCTTCCAGGAAATCCTGTTCATTTATAAGTCCAAAGAATAATGTCATCTCGCGATCGGATCTATTTCACACCTTGGTGAAAGGTCATTGGCCAGGTCCTGGAGCAGTTTCCAATCTTTTCCATGACATCTGAAGAGGATGCATCTGCAGTCTCGTTATTGTGAAAAACTGTTCATCATAAAGTATTTAATCAGAAACAAAAGATGTGTTCAAGGAATATATATATATATTTGACCCCACTATTCACGGGGGATAAGTTCCTGGAAAATATTTCCGTTCCAGGATTAGCAAAACCCGCAAATAGGGGGGCATTGTTTCAATGGAAAAAGGGGTGATAGGTTCCCAAGTCGCGAAAATGCACGAAAAGAGGGGTCCAAAATGTTTTCGACCACAAATGCACACGATTACAGTTTCCTAAAAAATGCTTACTAATTGTAAATAATGACAACACCAGGTACCATTTCTAATTTATTGAAGGAATGCGCTTACAGTTTATTAAAAGTGCTTAACCAGCCTAACCATACCGTACCGTGAAACAAAAAAAGCCGACAACAGCAGGTACCAGGTGCCATATCGAGCGTATCTGCTAATTTCAATAATAGATTTAATGAAGCATTTGCATTCTGTAATTCGCGGATGACTTGTTTTGTCGCTGATGGAACATCCCCCAAAGCGTTTTCATTGTGTTAGATCTCTGATGATGCTTTACCATAAATTGCAAACTGTAATCGGATTGATGAAGCGTTTGCATTGTATAATTCGCGGAGTTGACTTGTTTACACATCTGGTGGGATATCCCGCGAAGCTCGCTTATAGTGCGGCTAAAATTTGCGCCCGCGAAAGCCATAAAAACAGAAAGCACACAGCAGTGAATGTATGGTACTGTATTGTATAAGCAGGTCATGCTCACAGCTTGTGTAATTTTTTTTTGTGTACGTCCAGCTGCTTTATGCATGGCTGGTGAAAGATGGGTTTTATAAATGTGTCAAGCTAGCAGCTCGTGAAATTTGTTTTGCGCCCCTGAAAAACCACAAATTCGCAGAACATGGCCGTGAATAGAGGGGGACAAAAATCCCGCCATTTCGCAGAATATGACCGCAAATATAAAAAAATACCGCAAATTTGCGGGACATTTTTCCACGAAGAGAAATATGTCACATTTTATTAACCGTGAATAACGGGGTCCAACTGTATATATATATATATTTATATTTAGATGATTATTTGATTATTTATTATTTATTTGATGATGCCAGATGATGATTATTTATTTGGCATGGGGGCGGTGTACTTTGAATGTATCTGTACTTGTGATTTTATCTTCTTTTTATGAATAAAAAGGGACGCTTCTTTTTATCATATACTACTGTGTTCAAAAAGTATCCGACCTTTATTTTTCGTGCGTAAAAAAAAAGAAGCTAGGGAGGCGTTGATTGGTGCACGTATGTAGGCGATCCTAATGCGCACGCGTGAATTTTTTCCCACCTGCAGAAGCTGTCATTCGACGGCAGACCGCCGATGAGTGAGGACATGTAAGTGAGCGCCGTCGGATTTTCGTTTTTGACAAAATGACAGAAAAACTTGAACAACGCTACTGCATCAAATTTTGTGTAAAGCTTGGCGATTCCCAAGTGGAAACGATCCGCAAGATTCAACACCTTTCATTCCATTATGAAGGAGGATTTGGGCTTCAGGAGAATCTCAGCGAAGTTCGTACCAAAGCTGCTAACGATTGAGCAGAAGCAACTCCGTTTGGAGATCGCACAGGACATGCTGGAGACTGTGAACAGCGATCCCAGCTTCCTCAACACAGTGATCACTGGCGATGAGTCCTGGGTTTATGGGTACGACCCAGAAACCAAGTTGCAGTTTTGATGCAAGTTTGATGAAACACAAAATTTGATGCAGTAGCGTTGTTCAAGTTTTTCCGTTATTTTGTCAAAAACGAAAATCCGACGGCGCTCACTTACATGTCCTCACTCATCGGCGGTCTGCCGTCGAATGACAGCTTCTGCAGGTGGGAAAAAATTCACACGTGCGCATTAGGATCGCCTACATACGTGCACCAATCAATGCCTCCCTAGCTTCTTCTTTTTTTACGCACGAAAAATAAAGGTCGGATACTTTTTGAACACACTACGTACAGTATATGGCTATAGTTGTAATGAATTCCCCATAATCTGCGATTTCCATATGTACTGGATTATTGTTAGGCCCTTGGAAAAGACTGCCTTATTTTATATCCCGGTATTTTATGGAACGACAATTTACCTTCCTTTACTAAAACATGATCCCCTGACATATGATAACTTCTTCCAATGTGCAAATGAGTGAAATAAACGAGATATTCAGCATTGCAAATAAGTAATTTTGTTATGTCATTGCTGTGTATTCCTTTTCGCCATGTATTAGCCGCATCCCTGAATTTTCTTTTTTGGGGGATGAGTTAAAGTACGGCTTATACTCAGCAATTTGCGATAGTTATGTGTGACCCTGGGACTTCATTTTAAAATGCCGATTTTATTTCATTCTAGTTTTGAAAATGTTTTGGAAACTTACCCTCAGGTTCAACTGTCGGTACTCAGTTGTAAGCAAAATAAAGACTAATTACTGCACTGTAGTCCCAAAAAGGAAGCTGGATATAACAATACAAACGTGTGCGCACACAAACACACACACGCATACTAACACACACTAACTATTTTTCCAAGTGTGCACGCTGCATCCGACTTGTATGTCCTTAATTTTTTTCCAGGCTTGTTATAAACTTGGCCGATCACATGAAGACCAAGACGACACAGAGTGATGATGAGAGAGGTTCTGATTTTTATGAGTATTTGCCGGGCCTCGTGGTGTGTATTCGTGATTTCACTTTGCAGCTGGAAATAAATGGCAAACCCTGCACTGCTGATGGATACCTGAATCACTGCCTGGGCCTCCGCAAGAAGGGGAACACACGAGAGTGTCGCTCTTTCAATGAGCAGCGAGAACTGCTTGAGCAATACTTTCCGGTAATGATAGAGAGAGGAAAGAGAAAGACAGCTGTTTAATTTTGTTTTATACTCAATGTGTGTGTGTGTGTGTGTGTGTGTGTGTGTGTGTGTGTGTGTGTGTGTGTGTGTGTGTGTGTGTGTGTGTGTGTGTGTGTGTGTGTGTGTGTGTGTGTGTGTTGTGTATATGATGTGGATCCATGATCGAGGTTGTGGATCCACCGTTTGGAGAGGTCCTGGGCTGAAAGGATTGAAACCTCGAGGAAGAACGGTGCCCAGCTGATGATCCATGCAGTCGGGAAACTAGTCAGTTGCTTACGGGTTAACGTTCTTGCTTTAGGTGGAGGAACTATGTTTGAGGTTTAAAATTTAAATAAAGTTGAATATGGGATGTTGTAAAATTAACATCATTTACAACAATCCTTTAAATTATTTAAGTTTAGGATTCAACCGATACTGTACAATTAATTAAGTGTGTGTGTGTGTGTGTGTGTGTGTGTGTGTGTGTGTGTGTGTGTGTGTGTGTGTGTGTGTGTGTGTGTGTGTGTGTGAATTAAAGAGAGGGATAGAATTGTAAGGAACAGAAATGAAAAAACGAGGTGTGTGTGTGTGTGTTGTTATTGATTGGTATCTCCATAAATTGGGTTTTAGAAGGTGGAACAGAGAGTCCCCGCTTCGGTTAAGGATTGCGAACTTCATGCGCTAAGTTATGTTGTTCTTAGAGTTTTGTTCCGAGGGCTCTTTTCAAGATTGTCACTGAGCCCCGTACAGTCTACAACTGTAGTTTTGTTTGTGGCAATGTTCCCAGGGATGGTTTGTAGGATCTTTGTGAGGTTCTTGTTATCATTCCTGTTGCTCCTATAATCACTGGTACAATTTAGGAACTCTTCAACTTCCTGGACCTTTTCACTTCATTCTTGAGGTCGATATTTGGTCATTTTCTTGATTTCTGCGTTATTTAGACCCAAATCACTTGGTTCTGAAACCTCAATCAGCAACGCCTTATTTTCCTATTCATGTCTGAGTACTATGTCCGGCCACAATGCTTTGTTTTCTATGTTCACGCTGGATGGGATCATCAGGTCAACCTTGAGTGTTGTGTCCTTGTTTTCAATGATTGCTTTTGGTTCAGGTTTTCCTGAGTTTTGTCGAACTGGGATATTGGCATTTCCACAGATGTGCCAGTGGATTAATCGACATACCTTGCTGTGTCTTTGGGTGTACAGCTGCTCTGGCATGAGTTTTTTACATTCTGATAGGAGGTGACTCATGCTTTCTGTTTCTACCTTGCAGAACCTACAAAATTCTACCTTGTCTGATTGACTCAGTCCCACCATCTTCTTAAAGCCATTGGTGTAGTGTTCTTGGTCTTTGGCATTAATAATGATTCGTTCTCCATCCCAGTTGAGCTGACCTCTTCTTTTAGCCATTCCAGTGAGCCTTTTTTGTCTAGCCACAATCTGTCCAACTCTTTTTCATATATTTCCCTGCCCTTTTGTCTTTCTCCCAGTTGTTTTTAAAATCTCAGTCAGGTTCTTCCTTATCATTCCCAGCAAGATTGTGTGTGTGTGTGTGTGTGTGTGTGTGTGTGTGTGTGTGTGTGTGTGTGTGTGTGTGTGTGTGTGTTTGAACCCTCATCCCTATGGTACATCCCATACTTGGAATCCCTGGTCTTACAGCTCACTGATAAAGGTGGGTAGTGCTGTTAGGTTACCTGCTTGCAACTGATTGAGTTTGAGTCTAAAACCCACCAGGCTATCTGCAGTGAAAATGCTGCTTTCAATGGTGTCAACAATGCAGAGACGTTACTGTCCTTAGTGAGCAAAGGCAGTTCTCAGTGTGATCTCCATGAAACCTTTGTTGTTGCCTGATCAAATTACTTATGAGTGATTAAAAATGACACAAGGTGGAGTCTTGACATTTGTTTCATTCTGGTGACATTGCTCGATATTACAGTAACTTTTGATTCAATTAATCATAATTTCCTTAGGATTTTCTCTATAATTGGTAGGACCTCCACCTGTAAATTATCGAATTTATATAATTTCATCATTATGGACACCTGATCAGGTGAGTAGCACTTGGAGTATTGTGCCATGAATTCAAATCCGATAAAGCAAACATGGTTTGACTGAACCACTGACTGTATTCAGCTGATCCTACAGTTGTCGCTCTGTGCACGTCATTGAATAATTTTTTTATATAATTATACAGTATTTACATTTTTTCATTTGGCTTGAAGGAAACACTTTAAGTTTGTGTGTATAGAGTTTGACGCCTTTCGCTGAATGAAGTGGTGATTGTATCTTTCCATGAAGCTGTGCAGAATTTGGCATGCTCGGCTATGGCCTGGTGTTTTTTTCCTCCCCATCTTTGCATTATGAATCGTTTGCTGTTTCTGTTATTTACTTGCTTGCGCTCTTGGTTTCATCACCACCTAGAGATTGTTCTTCTTTCTTCTCTTCCCTTTTATATTGGATGAGGTCCAAAGTGCCAAGCTTTCCCCCGATACTCTTCCACTTCCCACTGTGTTCAGCCAACTCTCTCACCTCTCCAACGACCCTCACCTTATTGATATCCCTTTTCACATAATCCTCCCACCTCAGCCTCAGTCTAACTCTTTTCCTCTGACCTCACTCCCTCAACCTATCTTTGAGATGTTTCTTTGCCATTCTCTCTTCCCCTATCCACACCAAGTGTCCAGCCCATCTCAGACGACATTTCACCAACCTCCCCATCAAACTCATCTGAACACCAATATCCTCCTTCAGTTCATCCATTCTCCTTCTATCCACCCTCTTCACTCCTACAATCCTCCTGACCCAGTTGTTTTCACAGACCTGCAGCCTATGTTGTTATCTCTCTGTCAGCGCCACTGTTTTGAGACTGTTAAGGCAGGCCGGCATCACAGAAAATATCAAAACTTTCCCTTTCAATTTCCATGATATTTTCCTGTCTGCCATCAATCCCTCTACCCTCCTCCAGTATTCACACCCACCTGAACCTCCTTTGCACCTCTGCCTCCAACTTACCATCACCAGTGATTGATCCTCCCTGGTACTCAAATCTATTTCCTTGTCTTATCTCCTTCCCTGCCTGACCCACATCACCTCAGTCTTCTCTATACTCGTCCTCAGTCCATACTTCCCGAATGCGTCCTTCCACTCCCCTAGTACCTACTGCATCTCCCACGTACCGTCTGCCACAACAGCCATATCATTTGTATCCAACAATCTCCCCAGAATATCTTTCATATTTCCCCTTTTGTTTACCATCTCCATCACCATGATAAACATTTCTGGGCTGAGAGAGCTTCCCTGCCTCAAACTGATGTTCATACTCAACTCCTCCGACATCCCAGGACCAACCAAAATTCTTCCCTTTCTTCCCTTATACATCCCTCACACCAACCTAACTTCTAATTTTGGCACTCCCATCCATTTCGGTGTCACCATCACCAACTCTCTTTGGACAATGTCATAGGCCTTCTCCAAATCCCAGCCTCTTCTCCATGAGCTGTCTCAGCGTGAACATCCCATCCGTCGTCCCCCAACCTAAACAAAGAAATGTTGGGAGATGGAAATGGATAAATGTTGGGAGATGGAGAAATGTTGGGAGATGGAGAAATGTTGGGAGATGGAGAAATGTTGGGAGATGGAGAAATGTTGGGAGATGGAGAAATGTTGGGAGATGGAGAAATGTTGGGAGATGGAGAAATGTTGGGAGATGGAGAAATGTTGGGAGATGGAGAAATGTTGGGAGATGGAGAAATGTTGGGAGATGGAGAAATGTTGGGAGATGGAGAAATGTTGGGAGATGGAGAAATGTTGGGAGATGGAGAAATGTTGGGAGATAGAGAAATGTTGGGAGATGGAGATTGATAATTGTTGGGAGATTGAGAAATTGTGGGAGATGGAGAAATGTTGGGAGATGGAGAAATGTTGGGAGATGGAGAAATGTTGGGAGATGGAGATTGATAATTGTTGGGAGATTGAGAAATGGTGGGAGATGGAGAAACAGTGGGAAATGGAGATGGAGAAATGTTGGGAGATGGAGAAATGTTGGGAGATGGAGAATTGTTGGGAGATTGAGAAATGTTGGGAGATAGAGAAATGTTGGGAGATGGAGATTGATAATTGTTGGGAGATTGAGAAATTGTGGGAGATGGAGAAATGTTGGGAGATGGAGAAATGTTGGGAGATGGAGATTGATAATTGTTGGGAGATTGAGAAATGGTGGGAGATGGAGAAACAGTGGGAAATGGAGATGGAGAAATGTTGGGAGATGGAGAAATGTTGGGAGATGGAGAAATGTTGGGAGATGGAGATGATAATTGTTGGGAGATTGAGAAATGGTGGGAGATGGAGAAACAGTGGGAAATGGAGATGGAGAAATGTTGGGAGATGGAGAAATGTTGGGAGATGGAGATTGATAATTGTTGGGAGATTGAGAATTGTTGGGAGATGGAGAATTGTTGGGAGATGGAGAATTGTTGGGAGATTGAGAAATGGTGGGAGATGGAGAAATGTTGGGAGATGGAGATTGATAAGAATTGTTGGGAGATTGAGAATTATTGGGAGATTGAGAATTGTTGGGGGATTGAGAAATGGTGGGAGATGGAGAAACAGTGGGAGATGGAGATGGAGAAATGTTGGGAGACGGAGATATGTTGGGAGATGGAGATTGATAATTGTTGGGAGATTGAGAATTGTTGGGAGATTGAGAAATGTTGGGAGATTGAGAAATGTTGGGAGATGGAGATTGATAATTGTTGGGAGATTGAGAATTGTTGGGAGATTGAGAAATGTTGGGAGACGGAGATATGTTGGGAGATGGAGATTGATAATTGTTGGGAGATTGAGAATTGTTGGGAGATTGAGAAATGTTGGGAGATTGAGAAATGTTGGGAGATGGAGATTGATAATTGTTGGGAGATTGAGAATTTTTGGGAGATTGAGAAATGTTGGGAGATTGAGAAATGTTGGGAGATTGAGAAACAGTGGGAGATGGAGATTGGGAAATGTTGGGAGATGGAGATTGGGAAATCCTTGATAGGAAAAGGAATACTTGTAAAGGTATATTGGTTTTCTATTTGAATCTATTTTTGAAACATCGTGAAAATGTTTCGGACTGGCGTCGAATCCGTGACGGTACTTGTGACGTATTTGGAACTTTGCATCAATGCCACACATACATGACAGCGTCATTGATAGTGTTGCTGCTGTGAATGAAGAAATTTTGTTTTCATCTCGATGTCAATGCATCTCAGTCATGTGATCTCCATTACATGTGATGTTGAGAAATTATGAAATAATTGATAAACACCATTCCTCAGAATCTGGTTTTCCTTTCATTGTTCAAATGTTAATCGCATCTTTGATTTTTGTTTTTCTGGTTGCAGAACAGAAGATGCCTCGCATTCCCCCCTCCAGCATCTCCAGAACATATGCAGCATTTGGAGAACATTTCTGAGGACCAAATAAACCAGCAGTTTCTAAAAACAGCGGATGATTTTAAAAAGTTTGTTCTGTTGAAGACGCCAGTCAAAAATATTCAGGGAACGGTGATGAACGGGAAACGTAAGCCTGACGTCTTCATTCGGGGTGTTATCGGTTTCTTCTTTTATTTCAGAAATTGAATGACACTAAAGGTCAAAGAAATCCTCTCTGGTTTAAAAGTATCAATGTATATTTTTTAGCATGATGGCAATGTTTTATTTCCCTCTTTTGGATATACTGTACATTATTGCAATTATTTTATTTCCCTTGAAGGATTGCAGGAGGAGGTCTTTAGGCCAACCAAGCCTGCACATTTTGTTTTTATATAGATGGTCGAGGCTCGTGGAAGAGCTAGAGTAGAATTGAATGGAGTGAGATCAAGATGAGGGGGACAAGGACCCGTGGGGTTGAACAAGCTGCACTCAAGCTGAATTAAACACAGCAATAAGAGGAAGGGGAAAGGGAGATGAAACAGAAAAATAAAAATAAAAACAACCGACAACTAACAAATGAAAAGAGGTGAGGGAGAGGGTAAACAAAATCACAATAACCTGGAAAAGGGGAGTGCTTGGGTATGGGGTCATTTTGGGTAAAATAAATCATGAGTATGGTTGGGGGATCACCTGAGGTCATGGTGAATCGTTTTCTTGATGCCCTGGAGAGAAGAATATGACTGAACAAACTGGGAAAGTTGGTATAGTGAAAGCTGTTAAAATCACCACATATGAACATCTATCAGGGACGTCTTATCGCGGTGGTTATACCCACCAACGCAAGTCCGGGGCCAAATCTTCCCCATTCTACCCTGCTGCCTGGATTTGTCAGGGCAGCGTGGTCAGGGTCAGAGTGCTGATTGGTCTCCATGGACTGGCCCTTTTCCTCTTGTCTCTCTCTCTCACTCTCACTCTCACTCTCACTCTCACTCTCTCTAACTCTCCCTCCCTCTCTTACTCCAACTCGATCATGGCCCTGACTTTGTGACGGCAGAGGTACACCATCTTGGATGTGGGGGACTCTGGGTCATTCCTGGGAGATTGATCAGCGGTCTCCATGCTTGTTCTAGAGAACTGTATTGGGCTATACAACAACAACAACAGCAACCGCATATGAGGATGAGATGGTTGTGATGCATGGTCCAGTTACACTGATGGTTGTGATGCATGGTCCATGTTGGCAGAGATGGCCTGAAATGTACATTAAATGGAGTCTTCCCTGTTGGAAGGATGGTACAGCACAGAGACAAGCAGGAGGTGGTTGAAGAGGGGAAATCGCAGCCAAAGTTACTCCGAGGGGGATGCATGAGGGGGAAGGGTAATACATGGATAGTGAGTGTTATGACTCGGAAGCACATTCTCATGAGACAGGAGGAGTTTATTTCCACCAACATTCAATCAAGCCTTGAGTTGCAGTGCCACCATTACGCACACAGGCGTACCCCATCCCTCAAGTAGTTACACTGATGGATTACATCATTGTACAAATACCAACGCGATAAAACGTAGTCACCACAGTGGAAAATGCAGTTCTTGCCATAAATTGATACTCCGCCACCGGACCAGTGTTTAGGGGAGGAACAAATGGGGTGGAGGGGGTGAGGAGCGGCCATGAAGGCCTGTTGAACCGGAAAAGTCAAGACCCGGGGAGAGACGCAGGAACCTGGGATATTCTGTGGGAGGAACGATTCTGTTTGGCAAATAATGTCAGGTTTGCCAGTTGCAGTTTGGATTGAGAGATCTGTCAAAGTGGAGCGAAGACCTCAGATGTTGGATATCCATAGAGTTACTGATGGGGAGGAGGCGCTGTTGGCAGAGTGTGTGAAATAGGGAGGAGGTAGGGAAGCGAGAAGATGTGGAATGAGACATGGGTGAACTTGGAGGGAGTGGAACACTGAGGAATCAAAGAGGAGGTGAGACGCTGAGGAAGCAGAGAGAGTGTGGGATGCTGGGAAAACGGAGAGGGGGCAGGATGCTGAGGAATCTGAGAGGAGGCGGAATGGAGAGGGGGCAGGACACTGGAGAAGGAGAAAGGGGTTGGGATGCTGGGGAAGTAGAAAGGGGGCAGAACACCGGGAGAGTAGAGGGTGTGTGACGCTTTGTCTTCAAATACATTATTACAGATATTAAGAAGGCAGGTTTTACTTAATTGATATAATTTAAATTTGTTGAATGATTCGGTTTTGAAGGAGCCCTATAAAATGGATTGACAACAGCAAAGTATGACATATAGAGATTGTGCTTGATGTTGCTGTGAGGGTTCTATTCCTAGGAGCTTCACAAACACCGTATCTCTGGTGATAGAGACCCAAACCTCAGAAGGTGGTGGTGTGTTCATGCCCAGTCATGAACATCTCCCTGTCTAAGAGTGAGACTGCCACTTTTGGTGGGCCTTATGACCTTGCAGAATAAACTATTTATACCAGTAGGGTATCCCAGATATGTTGCCAAATCCATTACAGGGTGTGGAACTAACCACTGATCAACCATGGAATTGGAACTCACACCAGTGAGGACAACGCAATTAGGCTTTGCAAATTCCCCCACCAAACCACTCACCATCAGTGTGGTATCAAATATATAGTCAGTCGGGTTTCTTTGAAACAATTCAAATTGAATGGCCTGAAGCAAACCTTCTAAAACTTGCCATTCCCAACATCGCTTCGCCCTCCATCCAGAATTGAGGCCAACCAGGACCTTGGCATTGCACACCGAGAACAACCAAGGAAGTTACACAGATGTTACACACATCTTAATGATTATTTATTTATTTTCAAAACAGAACAAATGTTTGCATGGAAGAGAGCCTCTAGGTAGCAAAGTTGTCGAAATGGGTAGTAACTATGATTCTCTTCATTTGGTGAAGCGAAAGATGGTGCTTCAAATTGGTGCAATGTCAGGAATGCGTAATTATACTCCATGTTTTTCTTTTAAATCGGTGTTTTGTAAAAACATTATCAATGCCCAAAAGTGTCATGGTAACAATGGTTGAAATACAATATATTTAAGAATGATTCAAGCTTAATTACCTCTGCCACCATAGGTGGGCGGCAGTTGTTTTTACCCTTGTTTATCTGTTTGGTTGGTTGTTCGTTTGTTTGTTTGTGAGCAGGATATCTCAAAGTTATGGACGGATTCTTACGAAACATGGTGGGCAGGTTGCACATGTGACAAGGCCGAATTGATTAGATTTTGGTGATCCAGATCTGGATGCTCGAATTTTTAAAGTGATTCTTCACCATTGAGGGATAGTGCCAAAAACGATATCTTGTACGATATCTCAAAACGTTGTTGACAGATTATGACAAAACGAGGTGGATGATTTGGGTAGTTGACAAGAACAAGCTGATTAAATGTTGTGTCATGTCCAGATGCAGATGAGGCCTATTGGTGTGATACAAAATATACACTGTTCATCCTTGCGGAGGTATTCCCTCTACCAAGTGCCGTCCTCGTTTAATTTGAGTTTCCCAACAACAAACTTCCACACACTGCACTATGGGTGCCAACCTATGGTTGATTGTTGATTGCTCTATCCTTTTTAAATGCTGAGTGTCAAGCAAAGAGACAGCATGTACCACTAAAAATTTGTGTGACTTGGCTGGGGTCAGCTTCAAACCACCAACTGCCCAGCCTCAGAGCGACCCCTATTCCAACCTTCTTCCCTTTTCCCTTTCCCCATCTTCTCTTCCAGAAGAATACCTTGGCAGCAATTCCTGTTTTGACTGGTGATTAGGTAACAACTTTGGATATTTGGTTTTGCATGCACTGCAGGTTTCGTGGCTTTAGCATCACAATATGTGGAGGCGCAGCGTAAGGGTGCCATACCGTGCATCGAGGATGCGACGACCAGCATCACCTCCGCTGCCAACAAAGAGGCCCTGGAGGAAAGCACAGAACTGTACAAGCAGTGTATGGAGGCCATCAAAACCAGCCTCCCATTGAGCACCCATGACCTCGGCGCAGAGCATGGCCGAGCTGCAGAGAGGGCTGTGATCCTCTTCAAAGAGAATTCCGTGTTGGACAGGGAGCACAAGTACGAGGAGGAATTGAATGTAAGGATAACCTTTGACATATCAGGGACCGTCTTTGTGACAAAAATATTTCCACTGTCTAAATAAGGGGGACTGAAGCGAATTGGGTATGCATTTGGACTTTCCTTTGAGCAGCTATTCTTGGTGATCATATTGAGTGCCAATGTATTGTTAATGATATCAATTACAGACACATTAGAACTTACAACAAACTGTTTTTATTTTGTCTTTGCATATTAAAAAGGACAGATAAGTTGGGACTGCAAGATTGGACAGGTTGACAAAAACACAGGAATTGATGCTCATTAACATGGGATGTACCTTGTGTCAATCAAGCTCAAAGCTGTGACTTTCAGAGAAGTACAATATAAAATATTATTAGTATTACTACCTTATTATCCATCATGCTCCACATGTCTAAATTACCATATAACTTCTCGTTGTGAATTATTTATCTATTTGCATTCAGTCTGTACTTGCATTTCAATGTTTTAATGACGTCTCTCTGCCTGTTTTTCAGAAAACCCTGATGAAAGAGTACGAAACATGGCTCCAGCTAAACGACCAGACTTCAACAAATCTGAGTGAGAAGCGCCTTACAGAACTTTACCAGACCCTGAAAGAACGGCAGGAAGGTGGGGAGTTTGAATGCGGAGGTGGTTACAAGAGATACAAGGAGGAGCTGGACGCCATTACCGAAGCATTCCGTAGCACTCAGGGTCTTGGGCAACAGGTCTGTTCTTCATTTCAAACATCTGTGTATACAGTCACGTGAAAAAGTAAGTACACCCCATGTAAAGTTTTGACTTTTTCAACATATTTCAACATACAGCTATTCGATCTTCATTTCAACAATATTGATGGATAAAGGTGATATAATATAACAAATATCATGAAACATTTACATTTTGTAGTCCATTGTATAATTTAAATAAACATAAATGCAAATTTCGCATGTGGAAAAAGTAAGTACACCCCTACATTTATCACTACTTCAAATACCTAAAATGAGAATCAGGTGCACCAGCTCAGGTGCAAATGATTAGAACATCGTTAGAGAGGATCTTGGAGGAACCTGTCTTATTTTAACCTCAGACATTTAGTTTGGTTTGCTCTTTGTTGTTAAAGTGTGTGGCGTCACCATGCCTCGATCAAAAGAGCTCTCTGAGGCCTTCAGAAAGAAGGATATAGATGCCTACGAGTCTGGGAAGGGATTTAAAAAGATCTCCAAACAATTTGAAATCAATCATTCGACTGTCCAGAAGATCATCTACAAGTGGAGCAGATTCCAAACAACTGCCAACTTGTTCAGGCCAGGCCGCCCCAGCAAGTTCAGCCCGAGAGCAGACCGCAAGATGCTGAAAGATGTCTCGAAGAACCCCAGAATGTCATCACAGGACCTACAGGTAGCTCTTGCCACTCTTGATGTCAAAGTGCACGAGTCTACCATTAGAAAGAGGCTGCACAAATTTGATCTACATGGGAGGTGTGCCAGGAGGAAACCTTTGCTGTCCGGAAAGAACATCAGGGCAAAACTAAAGTTTGCCAATGAACACCGAGGCAAAGACCAGCACTTCTGGAACAATGTGCTCTGGACAGATGAGTCAAAGGTAGAGCTATTTGGCCACAGTACCAGAATACATGTTTGGCGAAAACCAAAGACAGCATTTGACCACAAGAACCTGATACCAACTGTAAAGCATGGTGGTGGAAATATGATGGTTACGGGCAGCTTTGCTGCATCAGGGCCTGGGCAGCTCACCATCATAGAATCCACTATGAATTCTTCATTGTACCAGAGGGTGCTTGAGAGATAATGTGAGACCATCTGTTGGAAAGTTGAAGCTCAACCGAAGGTGGACCTTGCAACATGACAATGACCCTAAACATACCAGTAAATCCACCAAGGAATGGCTGAAAATAAAGAAATGGAGGGTTCTGGAATGGCCATGTCAAAGCCCGGATCCAAATCCCATCGAGATGTTGTGGGGGGGATTTGAAACGAGCTGTGCATGCAAGAAACCCCTCAAACATTGCACAGCTGAAAGAATTCTGCATGGAGGAGTGGGCAAAAATTTCTTCCAGTCGATGTCAGAGATTGGTAGACAGTTATAAGAAACGCCTACTTGAGGTTGTTTCTGCCAAAGTTGGGCAATACCACCTATTAGAGCCAAGGGTGTACTTACTTTTTCCACATGCGAAATTTGCATTTATGTTCATTTAAATTACTAGGGCATGCCCGTACTATATATATATCTAAAATTATATCCCCCCCCCCCTCTATTTACATGAAATGGTTTGGTCCATTCGCAAAGCCAAAGCGAACGGCTTGCGAGTACGGTGACAATCCCCCCCCCCCCCCCCCCTCTATTTACATGAAATGGTTTGGTCCAAAGCGAACGGCTTGCGAGTACGGTGACAATCCCCCCCCCCCCCCTCTATTTACATGAAATGGTTTGGTCCAAAGCGAACGGCTTGCGG
This sequence comes from Myxine glutinosa, assembly GCF_964187855.1. Classification (NCBI taxonomy): domain Eukaryota; kingdom Metazoa; phylum Chordata; class Myxini; order Myxiniformes; family Myxinidae; genus Myxine; species Myxine glutinosa. Next base: position 71,275,156 of record NC_136273.1, read on the forward strand.
AGTTTGGTAAAGAAATCGCCATAGCGTGCACAAACGCGCAGGAAAGCGAAAGAATCGCAAATTAGTTTTAAAACATAGTTTAACGCCAACATAGCGGCAACATAGTTTGCCAACGTGAAATAAATGAATACGCTCTCAAATGTGCCGTCCGAGGCAGAGTCTGTTCGCCACGTTCGGCACACGTGATAACTCGCTGCTCTCTGATTGGTTGAATCGTTTTTTGGACATAGCTCGGTAACTACTTGTCCGATTAATATGAAACCTTGAAAAGGCACATCCTCGGGTCCCCAGCAATATACCTGGCAAGTTTCAAGTATATCGGACCCGTGGTTGTCGAGAAACAGCGGTCACAGACATACAGACATACGGAGATTACTGGAATTATAGATAGATACAATGGACTACAAAATGTAAATGTTTCATGATATTTGTTATATTATATCACCTTTTTCTATCAATATTGTTGAAATGAAGATCAAATAGCTGTATGTTGAAATATGTTGAAAAAGTCAAAACTTTACATGGGGTGTACTTACTTTTTCACGTGACTGTATATGTAGGAAATCATTTTTTAAACTTATTTCAAGGCAACACTTTTTGCCAAGTTGTAATAGTAATAAAATTTCCTTTACAAACATTTACAAAAAAGGAAAGCAACTCCACTACGAGCCTTATAACATGTAAAAAAGAAAAAAAAATCCACTCCTTTCCACTGCTGTATTCCTTCTCTTCGTTTTTGGATATCACTCCGCATTGTGTCATACAGTATCCAATCCCACTAACAGGTAATTAGCATTTGCATCACTCTGCAGAACTGGAAGAGTCGGTGCTCTTCCAACAGATGAAACTTTTTTTTAATTATCCTGGCGAGTTCCACAGTTTCATCCATTCACTCTGAAATGGTCATCAAACAAACCTACCGATTTATTTAAATGGTCAGCTGCTGAAAGGGTTTCTTGAACTGTAGGCCCACCATCAGCCATGACCTCACCTGGGCTGACTATATAGCAAAGCTGGCTTCCAAAGCCAGCGGTAGACTTGGTATTATCTATTGTTCAAAATAATTTCTTCAACAATCAGAACTACTCACAGCCTATAGGGGCTTTGGCCCGGTTGCATAAAGCATCCTTAAGGAAAAAGTTAAGGATTTCCTTAACTTTTTCCTTAAGGACATCCTTAAGTTGAGGATGGTTGCATATTCAAATATTCTTAAGGTTTCCCTTAAATCCTCCCTTAAAGTTAAAGGAGCTGTAATCCTGTAATCGGTTTTTCTCCACTAATTAGAAGCAACCTTTAATAAGTCACCGGGGTATTATACATTATAAGAAAGCTATCTAACTATAATGTATAATACCGGGGTATTGTACATTGTAAGAAGGAAAGCTATAGAAAGAAAGAATCATGATTCGTTGTTTCTTTGGTGCCACTTCAAACTCATTTGCACACCCGTATCGAGCACGATCGTGGCTCCATGTGCTTTATGGGTTAAGGAAATATTTCGCTGAAGGTTTCCCTTAGCTAAGGATTTCCTTAAGTGCTGTTGCATAAACATCCCTTAGGAAATGCTCAGCTAAGGATTTCTTTTAGGTCAAGGAAATCCTTAGGAGCCGTTGCTATGCCAGGCAACCAATCAGATTAGAGATAGGACGCTCGTCCGAAAGCAAGAACATGTAATGAACAAGTGTTTTTAAATGATGCTTGGTATATTGGTGTACACGCTCGTTATATTGCAATGTACATAGTTTTTATAATGATACATACACGCTTATTATATTGCTACATGCACGCTTGTTATATTGCTGCATGTGGACACATGATTTTAAATGATGCTTGTTATATTGCTGCATGGGAACAAGTGCTTGTGGATGAAGGAGGAATAAAATGATTCTAGTGTAAAATTCATTTGATTCTCATTCACCATTTTATTTTGAATGTGTAATATGTGCAGTAAATGTTTGGAAACTTTACTGGAGTGGTGAAAGCATGGAATTATAAAAGTGAAATACGATTGCGAAATTACAAGCAAAATATTCTGGATGTCGTGAAAGAGTGAAAATTGTGGAAGTATTGTTATATCAATCTGACGTCACGCTGCGATAATCGTCTTCCTCGTGACCAATTTCCATGAAGAGCGCCATTTGGAAACTCAAAGATTCATGGTTAAGGATGGGGGGGTGCTCCCTTAATGTTATGGAAGGATTTAAGGAAAGAGTTAAGGATTATTCGTATATGCAACTGTCCTCAACTTTAGGAGCCTGGTGTTGGCTTAGCGGTTAGGGTGCCGGCTTGGAATCCTAGGATCCTGGGTTTGAATCCCGGTCGATCGCTAAATTAACACCAGGGGAGGGGGTTGACTCAGCCGGTCATCCTTCCGAGTTCGACAAATTGAGTAGCAGTTCACTGGTAATTCCCTGTGTGTCGCAAGAGGCGACTAACAGGGTTGGCGGCACGAAGGGCATCCGGCCAAAAACATTGCTTCAAAGAGGGGACCACGGTGCCCAAAAAAGGCCAACCCCTGCTCTGTGCTCTGTGATGATTTATGCAAATGGACCCGTATAAGCTCCACCCACCTTTGGTGGCAGAAGTAATAAAATTCTCAATGAGAATCTAATGAAGTTTACAGAATAATCATTTTATTCCTCCTTCATCTGCAAGTACATGCTCTCCATGCAATATATAACAAGTGTCATTTAAAATTACATGTTCATTATGTGTTCGGACATTGCATTACTTTTGTACGTCTATTCCTATGTCTAATCTTATTGGTTGCCTGGCATAGCAACGGCTCTTAAGGATTTCCTTAACTTAAAGAGAATCCTTATCCTTAAGGATTATTTATGCAACAGCACTGAAGGAAATCCTTCGCTAAGCATTTACAGCATACCTGAAGGAAAATTTTCCTTAAGGTTAAGGGAGTTTTATGCAAACGGGCCTTTGTCCTTAGCTCAGTGGAGTGCTGCTCTCTCTACGGATTGACTCCCCAGGATCTCATCTGTCTCACCTGGAGAATCTGAAGCTCTCAACAATAACAGCATCTCCTGCAATAAGGATGAAGCCCAATTTGTCTGTTGCTCTCACATCATTATCCCAACTCTCTGATCCTTTCCAGATGGTATGTGTTATTCCAACAACCCTCTCCTTGTTAAACACCCACAATCAAGACTTGGTGGAGTAATGGTTGTGTGTCTGCTCTGAGTCTGGGAGATGGGCGGTTCAAACCCCCGACTGAGTCATACAAAAGACTTTAAAATGGCGCATGCTACTTCCTTCCGTGACACTCAGCATTTAAGGATGATAGAGCGTGGAGCACAACTCTGTCTTTGTCTATTTGGGTTCCTCCTAATAGTCCAATGCTGTATTTGGTCAGTCCCTTGAATAAGTTGGCAATCATAGCGTTGGCTTTGATGGACCTTATGGTGCCTTCCTGCATTGAAGTTCTTACATTATTATAACTAGGGCATGCCCGTACGTGGGTGCCCGTTCCTTGCCAAAAAAAAAAAAAAAAATGTCTTCGCCCATGCATGCATGGGCGTGCCCATGGGCCCATGGGCGTGCCCGTAAGTGCGTGATGTGACCGTACAATGAATGTATCGTCCCGACGCCGCAGCTCGGATGGCGCTGCAGTTAATCGGGCCTGTATCGGCAGAGTTATTATAAACGTGTACTACAATCGATCGTACCTTACAGCGTCTGCTCGCCACGTTCAGCATCAGTACGTCGTCACTATGACTATCCGTAAGTCCGGAAGTGACGTCCTCATTTGACTGTCCGGAAGGTCGCATATCGCAGTTACGATGAATCGCAAATTAGTTTTAATTAGTTTTAAAACATAGTTTAACGCCAACATAGTTTGCCAACGTGAAATAAATGAATACGCTCTCAAATGTGCCGTCCGAGGCAGAGTCTGTTCGGCACGTTCGGCACACGTGATAGCTCGCTGCTCTCTGATTGGTTGAATCGTTTTTTGGACATAGCTCGGTAACTACTTCTCCGATTAATATGAAACCTTGAAAAGGCACATCCTCAGGTCCCCAGCAATATACCTGGCAAGTTTAAAGTATATCGGACCCGTGGTTGTCGAGAAACAGCGGTCACAGACACACAGACATACACACAGACAAACACACACACAGAGATTACTGGAATTATAGATAGATGCAGACTCGATCAAGCACACCTCAACTCTTTTCTATTTAAACCTCCTGCCCTCCTCTTTCCTCTCGTGTGTGGAACCCCCTCCCAGAAACTGTTCAATCACACCCTTCCCTCAAGTGTACTGCATGTCATGTCATCCCCATCCCTACCCATGATCTTTTACACTCCCATTAATTCAACCCTCTTGTGTTTCCTCTGTTCCTCTCTTTCCACTTTTCCTGTTTTTTTCCTTTTCCTTGCTTGATGTGACCGACTGTGGTTCCCCACTGCCCCATTGTCAGTTGTTGCCTTTTACCCTTTGTCACTTCGCTCTTCCATGAGCCTTGACCTTGAATACGAATAAAAGTTATTTCCTTTGCTTTGTAAAACTCACCTTACCGCCAGGTCATTGATCTATAATGCATTGTATTATATAGGCCCTATAAGTGGATTGTACTTCGTAAATTGTGTGAAGAATGTGCTAATTATTTGTTTTTATTTTCACTAATTTATTGTTCTTATTTATCAGGCAAGTCCGGCACTGATGAATTTTTTGATGGAGAGAAACAAGGATTCTAACTACATCATGTCCATAGACAAAATGATGGACAAGCAGGAGAAACTTCAGCAAGGTGATGCACTAATATTTCCATAAAAGGGAATTATTCATGATTACTTGTACACATGATTACATATTGCTACGTTCATGGGGGAGGATAGAGATCACCTTCGAAGAGATAGAGCTGTGTAGGAATAGGATGGACCACGTGCGAGTAGAAAGCCAATCTTGATGTAAAGAAAGTGGGGATTTGTTAGCTTAAGGATTGTGTTTAAATGTGTATGATATGAGGGTCGTACTTGTGATAAGATAGAGAGGGATTCAAGTTAAGGAAACGTGTGTAAAACCTCATGTGAACTTCCACTGGGCATACCGGGTGACATTCTGCTCGGAAGAAGGAGCGAGGGGGCGGAGCTATAATCATTCCCTGGATGGGGGTGGAGCTCAATGCCTGGAGGATGGGCAAGCGTTGTCAAGGCAGACGAGGGAGGAGCAAAGAGCTGGGAGTTCTGTGAAGAGAAGTGGGCGGGAACAGAAGACAGTAAAGCTCGCTGTTCTGTGGAGAGGCAGAGGAGAAGGAGGAGGAGCCAGGACGAGCAGGAACGGGCAGAGGAGCTGTGACGAGAGGCTGAGGAGAACAAGAGAGGGTGTGCTGTGGAGATTTCAGGAGAGTGAGGAGAATAAAGAGTGTTTGGGTGAGGAGAATTGAGAGTGGACAGAGAAGCGCGTTTTGTGAAGAGAACTGAAGGAGGAAAAGGATTAAGAAGGTCGTCCTGCCTACCTGCTTTGCCCTTTGTGCTGTCTTTGGCATCCCCGATTGCGTGTGATTGTCCTTCCCGAATCCTCATCACCTGTTTGTCGTCGAGATGTCATTTCACCTTGCCCATCGTCCTGCCCATCTCAACACCAGCTCCGTGCCCATCTTCTCGCACCCCCGCTGCCACGCCAGAGATAAGTCGCCCGGTTTTGTGTCCCTCACCCCGTCTGTGAGATTGTGACTGGAGGAGAGGTGCCTTAGATTTTATAGGATTTATTTACCTCATCATTTTACCTCATTGTACAGAGTGGTAATTTATTTTACTTTCCCTTTTTTGAACAGGAATACACCCGTTTGGTTTTATAAAAGTTTTAAGGTTCTCGTGTTCCTCCTCAGTCGTGCGTGTGCGTGTGAGCTTATATCGCGATAATTCGGAACGCCTCGGAGTTAAAGCCTGTTTCGGCCCATCCGTTCACGGGTCTCAGTGTTAACCGGCTATGAACACAACAATATTAATACCTGCTTTACTTTCAATCTAAACTGGCCGATGACCTGTTCAGCTGTGTGCACACTGAGTGTCTTTAAATCGGCATGTGGTAGGTGGGTGGCGGCAACATAGTGAAATGCTTCGACACCAGATCATGGAGTTAGGCCTTTGGTTTGTATCACCGAGAAGATACAGAGTCAAATTGTCTTGGTTGAATAAAGCAAAAGGACCTGTGGTATTCACCGTCATGGAGTGAAAACAGAGTGCTGAGTCATGGGCAGCAGGATGACTGGGCCTATAAGCAAGTACCTCTAAAATATATAATCTGATGAGAGACCGTTTCAAATGCTCCATACGATTACATGGAAGGGGGAAGGAGGAGGATCCATAGTTAGGATGTGTTAAGAATAGATAGTTCCATGTGCTCAACTAGGTTAGATTTACACCGGGATTTAGGACACTCACAGAGTTGTCATTTGTAGCATGTGCACTGAGGTGACAGTGACTGTCCATCATAGAACAATGTAGGGTAAGGGCATGACATCTAAAGAGTTGTCTGCAGGTGAGGTCAAGTGAAGGGCTTGTAACGGAAAGGCACATGGGATGGAAATAACATGGGCTGTTTGGCCAAGGACTGATGGCCACAGTAGTATGGTAAGCTGCAGAGGCATGAATCAACATTCCAATTCCAGCAGAAGCCCAAAGTTCGGAACCTGGAGGTTCTATTTGACGCCTCCTTGAACTCATCGACTCAATGTGATGCAGTTGTGAAAATGGCCCGGCGGATGTTATTTATCATGAAACGTGTCTTCACTCGTCTTACTTCATGGATGTTTATCCCTGCTTATTCGGCCTTCGTCCGACCTCTATTTGACATCTGTGTCCAAGCATGGTCCCCTAGCCTCCAACACGACATCGTCACAATCGAACGTGTCCAACGGCTCGCGACCCCGATGATTATCATACTCCATGCCGTCCCATACCATGTCAGGCTTTCCCGCTTAAACCTCTTCTCCATGCAGCACCGTCGTCACCGAGGGGATCTTATCGATGACTTTAAAGTTGTGTGGAGTTATGAAGACCTTGACCAAAATCAGTTTTTCATCTTTCATCAAGACAACGCACCGGTGTGGCCACCCTTTAAAAATTTTCAAGCAGCGAACGCAAAGGAATTTCTGCTCCTCGGCCTTTTCCCATTGAATTGTGAACCTATGGAATGCCCTCTCTTGTGATGTGTTTTTAGTACTATCAGTCATTGCATATAAAGCCAGAATGGATGCTGTGTGGGCCCAGCTAGTCCCAGATATTATTTAGCCCTTTTGTCAATAAAGATAAATTTTATTAACTTTTTTAAAATAAACTTTGTAATTTTTTTGGCAAGCAAAATCCATATATCAAGGTGCCCCGAGTAGATTTTAAAATTCACACAAATACATAAATATACCATGAGAAATTCACAACTGAAATGATCATCATAGGGCCAATGGCCCTACAAAGATCATTATTAATGGTGATGATGATGAAGACAAAATGTTTTTGCGGGGGGCTCTGCCCTTCACAGCCTGGCGGCCAGTGGTGGTGCCATTTGCGTGCTTTGGGCACAGTATTTAATGTATAGGAGCCACATCTCCATGGTGCTGCTTCTTCCTGACGATGAGACATCAGACATTTCATCTGTCTCTGATTCGCCGCTCTTCTTGTGTGCACTGTTGAGATCTAAGAGGCCATCTCTTCCTCATCGCCATCGCACCCCTATTCCATTGCTCCTCTTATCTCCAGTCCTGTGCTTCATCAGCCTGGATGGTGCCATCATGGTACAGCCCAAGACCAGCTCGTGTCTACTCAAATCCTTGCCTGTTTTGTTCCCCTTTGCTCTGGAGCGAGTGCGGTATTTATGGTGCTATACCTGCCTTGGGGTTTATTTCTTTCATTTGTACGATAATATTTTGTTTTCCCTTCTTCCCTATTCATTTGTATTTCAAGAAGCAAGTCTGTTTCATTTATTTATTATTGGCCTATCTTCCTCATACCCAGTATTGGTTAATACATCATCTAATCATAAGTATCGTCTTCCCGCCTTGTGCTCAGACCAACCGCCAGTTTCGAGAAGTGTTTGACAGGCCCTTCGGGTAACATAACATTATAACAGTGTCCCACTATTAGAGCGTGGTCAGTTGCACAAATGCTGTTTGCTCACAGTGTCATGTATAAAGACTGTTTGACCATCCACAAGGGTCAAAGACCCTCGGCACAACGGTTGACGTTCATGGACCCGTCAACAAGATAGATGATGGTTGACTTAGTGTGAAATAGCTATCTGTTCCTTCTTGCCCTTTCTTCCCCAAACTAATGCACTTTCATCATCCTGTTTTAATTTTTAGAACAAGAAGCACGAGATCGATTGCTTGAACAGCAAAAAAGGGTAAAAGAAGAACAGGATAAACATCATGCGGAAATAATCAGAGTATTGGAGGAGCAGAATAATGTAAGTTTTTTGTTTGATATGCATTCAGGTACTTGTAGAACAGTATACCATAATCTTCATGTTCAAAAAAGAGAAGACTTGTGATGTTTTGGGAGGGTATTGAAAAGGAACACATTTCGAGTTTGAACTTCACACAGAAAATGATCAGGGAACGCGTGTGCTTGCACAATGCTGCTGCAGTGATAATTCTGCAGTTAATCTCTCATAATCCCATTCTTTCTCCAATTCTTACATTAAATTATTTTACACAACAAAAATACACTTTTACACAACAGGCCAATTCTATAATAATAAACTAGAACGGTGCTCAGTAGAGCGCATACCTCCGCCAGGCCGAACACTTTATGCCACCCATAGGCCGATCTGGATTCGGACCTGAACCAAAATCTAATCGGCTTGTTCTTGTCACCGAACCAACTTGTCCACCAAGATTATTCATAACTCGTCCATAACATTTTAAAATATCATGTTATATGTCGCTTTTCGCCTGATCTCTCAATGGTGAAGAATCACTTAAAAATTAAATAATTCTCGTATCCGAATCCATATTCAGATATTTACCAAAATCGAATCGATTCGGTCTTGTCACACACACAACCTGTCCACCTAGTTTCGTCGAAATCCGTCAATCACGTTTTGAGATATTCTGCGATATATGTTTTTTCGCGCTATCTCTCAATAGTGAAGAATCATTTTTTAAAATTATACTATCCGAATCCGGATCTTCACCAAAATCTAATCATTTCGTCCTTGTCACATACACTACTTCCTTGCCAAATTTCGTCTGAATCCGTCCACAGCTTTTTGAGATATCTTGTTCACAGACAGACAAACAAACAAACAGAAAGACAGGGGTGAAAACATAACCTCCATCCATCTTCGGTGGCGGAGGTAAAAACATTATATCTTGATTATGTCAGACTTATTCAAACCAGAAAGTTCATTTTCTTATTGTGTCATTGTATTATACAGAATACAGAACGACGTGGATATGAAAGCTGCATTGTACATTGATCTTTTTCAGATGGTGAAGGAAGAATTGAATAAGAAGATCAAGGAGATTGAAGAAATTACACAGAAACAAGTGAACAAAGATGATGCGGGTTCTATGGTTTTGAAAACGATCAAGACTATCGTAAAGGAATGTGCTCGTGTTATTCCAACGATCGCTTTGGTCTTCAGACGACGCATGTAGCATGCAGTTTCAATTTGTTTCTTGTCTGTTTCATGCAAATCAATTGACATTCGTTTGATGAAACCATTTACAGAGACTTCGGTGCAAAAGCACAAAAAAGGAACCATTATAATCAGCACTTTTTCTCTTATTGTCAAAGGACTACTTGCCCAATTGTACCTTTCTGAACCCCTCATGGTTTTGAAATGGATCAGAGTGAGGAAGTCATTACTTCTCAACACTTGCTACTCGTATATAATTATGGTGTCATGGGTTGTTGCTCATATTCATCGCTTCACCCAAGACTGAAGTGAGAAGGAGCAAACAACAAGGAGAGCTTCACGATACAATTGGAGTTTAAGGTGAAAACAACATTGCAACCCAGGTGTGTGACTCTCCTGTGGCCCAGCATTTCCACCCAATCAAATTCCAAGTCATTGTGAGTGAAGAAAAGGGCATTGTGTACACCAAGCCTTTTATTTTATGTTGTTTTGCTTTATCCTTACCTTTATCTAACTTTACATAGAATTGCTTTATTACTCCGTCCGTGTGTGTGTGTGTTCGTGTGTTTGTTAACAAGATATCTGGAAAAGTTCTGAACGGATTTGGATGAAAGTTGGTGGGATGATTGCCCTTGGGATAAGGAAGAATTGATTAGTTTTTGGTGAAGCTCAGGATATTATTCCAGATCCAGGAATTTATTTTGGAAAAAAAATTGGGAAAGATTTTTTCTGTTCTACTGCATTAAAGCTTTTATTCTTATTCTTAAATGATGTTTTTCTCCTCTAATTCCGAGATATATCAAAATTAATTCTCTGACAGTTTGGGCCTACTTTCTTTTTCATTTATTGTTTTGGGGAGAGGGGATGTTAAACAAAACGTATTATTCCAACTAAACCCACGGCGGGAGTATGCGCTCTACTGAATGGCGTTCTAGTTGCTTGTTTGTGGTGATTTATGTTAAAAAGGAAAAATAAAGCTAGTATCCAGAGGTAGGGTTACAGTACATGGTGACAAACATAGTCTGTGCTGCCAAATTTACCATAACCTCTACCATTAGCTCTCGACCATGTTGACTTGCAGGTTTCCCTCCCAATCGTTTCAATTAGGCAAACCAGTAACACAACAGCTTTCGATAGGAATGGTTGAACTTTAACGAAGAGATTTGATAATTAGATGATGTTTGTAAAAGTTAATCTTCTCTCAAGGTTGATTACTCACTATCACCTTCAGAGAATTGTTTATTAGATCTTCGCTATTCACATAAATCCTTGTTTGGAAAGTTTTCAGGAAAATAACAGAAAATCCATGATCACATTGAATATACTGAAATTCCATGCTTTTTCCAAATATAAACATAAAATATGATTCTTTTGAGCATTATTTCATCCTGAAAGATAAGCAATGGATCCAAATTGGCCCTTATTATCACCTACTTCCTGCCACGTGACATATCACTAACAGGTATCTATTATGTATAATTATCAGATAAAATGGTGTATCGAAGTCTTAGAGGACTGTCGAGCAATCTGGGACTTATTAATTTAAATATTGTGTTTTTTGTTTCTTTGGGCAGTCTCATCAAAATCACTTTCTATGTGGGAATGATGTTGGGAGCAACAAATTATTCATCTGCACGTTATTTTTTATAATAAACAATCATCTATATCATGCTGTGTATTGATTACTGATGATAAAATGATCATTCAAATTGAGCACATCTCGCAATTACGAACTGCAATTATGGCATCTCAGCCAAAGTTATGTTGTTTGTAAATGCTGTTTAATCTTTACTTGCTTACTCAACCACTTTACACTTTTACACTAATATACTGTTGCGGTCATGTTCGGATAACTCCTGCCTGAATCTGTGAGTCACGTTAATGTGACTGAAAGTGCCAGTCAACCTCTTGTCTCCTGAACATAGCATTCGTGAACATCTGAACGTGAACGTGAACATTCTCCTGAACATCTCCTGAACACAACAACATAACATAACAACATAGTATGTGCCATGCTGCCACCCGGCCCGGTGAAGCTGTAAGTTCAAGCCTGGCCACAGCTGAGTCACCACGTGACCAAAATTTGATTCAGGACACCGGGTTTACCATGTCACGTGATAACCTCTGATCTGTTTATCTTCTGTGATAATAAAGGAGAATGGGTGTCAGTGTGTCAGTCAGTGTGTGGGTCTCCTCCATATCTCCAACACCATGAAACCTTGTGGTCCCAAACTTTGCATGCGTACCAAAGGAACTCCAAGGGAGTGCATGAATGAAAACTGGGTGGTTGGGTAAATGTAAACACCCCTTTTGAAGATATAATTAACAGCCTTATGAAATTAAAAGAAAAACAAGCTTCATCCTTGGTCCGCCCACACTGCCGTGCAGGGGGTCTTAATCCGCCATTTTTTTTTTGGCCAACTGAAAAATTATTGCCGATTTTCCACGATAACCTCCCAGTCCTCCCATGGACTAAATTAAATATATAATCGAAATATGATTTCGGATTTGAGGATCGGATCTCATGGACTAAATAACTTGACATATGGAGTGAAATCTGGAAATGTTAAGTAAATAGCAATGTTTTTTTTTTGTAGGTGTGTCCCATTACCAATCAGCTTGCTATCGCTTGCTCAGCCAGCCGTTCATTACCACCGCCACCAAAGGTAGATGGGGGTTCTGTTTTCACCCCTGTTTGTCTGTCTGTTTGTTTGTTTGTGAACAAAATATCTCAAAAAGTTGTGGACAGATTCAGACGAAATTTGGCAGAGGTGTAGCGTATGTCACAAGGACGAAATTATTAGATTTTGGTGAAGATCCGGATTCGGATCCGGCTACTAGAATTTTTAAAGTGATTCTTCACCATTGGGAGACAGCGCCCAAACACGATACATAGCAGGATATCTCAAAAAGTTATGGACGGATTTGGACGAAATTTGGTGGACCGGTTGGGTGTCTGACATGGAGAAATAGATTCGATTTTGGTGAAAATCTGAATAGGGATTAGGATATGGGAGTTTTTTTTTTTTTTTTAGTGATTCTTCACCATTGAGAGATCGGGTGAAAAGCAATATACAGTCATGTGAAAAAGTAAGTACACCCCATGTAAAGTTTTGACTTTTTGAACATATTTCAACATACAGCTATTTGATCTTCATTTCAACGATATTTGAGAGATAAAGGTGATATTAAAGCGCGGCGTTACGCGCGCTGCTTGCGAGCAAGGAGGAAGCGGACAAGCGGTAACTTATAAGCGTCTTTATTTCAGGAGCTCACTGTAACACTAAGCTGCTCAGGGCTGCGCGCCCCGTGTATATCGTGAGGCCACGCCTCTCTCCCTGGCGTGGCCCATCCCCACTTGGTGTGCGGGGTGATGTAACCACGTAAGTGCTTTCGTGTCCGCCACACGCGCCCCCCCAGAATCCCCGCGAACCTGAAGGGTCAGTTTGCGCGGCAAACGGATGACCCGGCCGAAGCGCCCCCTGGCGACTGGCGGCGTCTGGGATGCAGGGATGCCATCTGGGATGCCTCCGGCTGCAGGACCGGGGGGCGGCGTGGCGGCGGGACTGGGTGGTGCCGGGGGTCCGGACACGGGGGTCGGGCCACTGGCGGTGGATGGTCCACGTCGAGGTGGGCCGGCTTGAGGCGGTCTACAGAAACGCAGTCAGGAGTACCGCCGATGTCCAGGGTGAAGTGCTTCGCCCTGGTCTCCAGCACGTGGAAAGGCCCGTCGTACGGGGCCGCAGTGGTGTCCGGTGGGCATCGAGGCGGACGAAGACGTACTCCGCCGTGCGAAGCTCCGGGGCGACGTGCGTCGGTGGGTGCCCGTGGCATGCCGTTGGCACCGGGCGAACCTCTGGGCGGTCTCTTGCAGAGCGGAGCGCTGCTGTGCCGCGGACCATGGTGCCGTGGAGTCGGGGAGGAACTCTCCCGGCACCCGCAGCGGTTGCCCGAAGACCAACTCTGCCGCGGATGCGCGCAGGTCCTCCTTGGGTGCCGTCCGGAGGCCCAGCAGGACCCAGGGGAGCCTGTCGACCCAGCCGCCGTCGCGGAGAGTGGCCCGGAGCGCGGCCTTCAATGAGCGGTGAAATCGCTCACACAGGCCATTAGCCTGGGGGTGGTAGGCCGTGGTTCGGTGCAGCCGGAACCCGAGCCCCTGCGCGACCGCCCCCCAGAGCTCCGAGGTGAACTGGGGGCCGCGGTCGGACGAGATGTCTGAGGGGGCGCCGAACGGGCGACCCAGGTGGTGATGAAAGCCTGCGCGACATCGGCCGCCATCGTCGACGCCAAGGGCACGGCCTCCGGCCACCGGGTGGTGTGGTCCACCATGGTGAGGACGTGGGTGAAACCTCGCGAGGGGGGCAGAGGTCCCACCAGGTCCATGTGGACGTGGTCAAACCGGCGTTCCGGCACTGTGAACGGGGCCAACGGGGCCTGGATGTGACGGTGCACCTTGGCGCGCTGGCACGCGAGGCACGTCCTGGCCCAGCCCGGACGGCCTTCCGGAGGCCATGCCAGACGAACTTGTCGGCGATCAACCTTTGGGAGGCCCTCGCGCCCGGGTGGGACAGGCCGTGGATGGCGTCAAACACCTGGCGCTGCCATCCCGTGGGCACGATGGGGCGAGGACGCCCGAGGGAGACGTCGCACAAGAGGGCCGCGCCCGCGCCGTCGAACGGCACCTCGGTGACGCGGAGGCCCGTGACGGCGGTCCGCAAGGCCTGGACGTCGGGGTCAGTGGCCTGGTCCGCTGCGATCCGGGCATAGTTGATGCCGAGGTGGACTGCGTGGGCGACTGCCCGGGAAAGGCAATCTGCCACCGGGTTGTCCTTCCCCGCGACGTGCCGGATGTCCGTCGTGTACACGGACACGGCCGAGAGGTGACGCTGCTGCCGGGCCGACCACGGCTCGGTGACCTTGCCCATCGCGAAGATCAGCGGCTTGTGGTCGACGAAGGCCGTGAACGCACGGCCCTCGAGCAGATGGCGGAAGTGCCTGACCGCCAAGTGAAGCCCAAGCAACTCGTGGTCGAAGGTACTGTAACGGTGTTCGGGCGGGCGAAGCTGCCGGCTAAAGAACGCCAGCGGTTGCCAAGCTCCACGCACCCATTGCTCGTGCACCGAGCCCACCGCGTAGTCCGAGGCGTCGGTGGTGAGGACGATCGGTGCATCGGGCGCCGGGTGCACGAGCATGGTGGCATTAGCCAAGGCAAGCTTCGCGCCCGTGAACGCCGTGTCCATCTGCTCGGTCCAGGTAACGTCACCTTTGCCCGGCTTACCTCGGAGAGCTTCGTGCAGGGGGCGCAGGAGCTGGGCGATACGGGGCAGGAACCGATGGTAAAAGTTCACCATGCCCAGGAACTCCTGCAGCCCTCTGATCATGTGGGGGCGCGGAAACCCCTTCACCGCCTCCACCTTGGCCGGCAGGGGGACGGCTCCATGCCTGGTGACACGGTGCCCCAGAAAATCGATTATGGCGGCGCCGAACCGGCACTTTGCGGGGTTCACAATCAGGCCATGCTGGCCCAGGCGTTCGAAGAGCGTGCGGAGGTGGCGTAGGTGCTCTTCACGGGATGCGCTGGCGACGAGGATATCGTCCAGGTAGACATAGACAAAATCCAAGTCGCGCAGGACGCTGTCATTCAGTCGCTGGAACGCCTGAGCTGCATTCTTCAGACCGAAGGGCATCCGCAGGAACTCAAAGAGTCCGAATGGCGTGATGACCGCCGTCTTCGGGACATCCTCCGGCCTGACGGGGACCTGATGGTAGCCGCGTTTGAGGTCCACCTTCGAGAAGAAGGACATACCCGCCAAACGGGCGGAAAAGTCCTGAATGTGGGGGACGGGGTAGCGGTCGGGAGTCGTGGCGTCATTGAGACGGCGATAGTCCCCGCACGGTCGCCATCCCCCACCGGGTTTCGGCACGATGTGCAGCGGCGACGCCCAAGCGCTCTCTGAGCGCCGAACGATGCCGAGTCGCTCCAGGGTAGCGAACCCCGCTTTTGCCACCGCCAGCTTCGTCGGCTCGAGGCGGCGTGCCCGGGCGTAGACCGGTGGCCCGACGGTGGGGATGTGATGGGCCACTCCATGCTTGACGGCCCCCGCCGAGAAGGTGGGCCGCGTGAGGGCCGGGAAGCCGGCGAGGAGGCGGGTGAATGCGTCCGCTGCCGGAAGCGTACAGACCAACGTGGCGGGAACCGAACCGTTCGGCAAGCTGCTTGGCAAGCCGCTCGTTGAGCTGCTCGACGAGCTGGGCAGCGCACAAGCGAGCGAGCTGAACGTCTCGGCCTGGACAAGACGTCTGCGCTTTATGTCGACCAGGAGCCCATTAGCGCACAGGAAGTCCGCGCCAAGCAGTGCCATGGGCACGTCGGCGGTGACGAACGTCCATCGGAAAACCTGCCCTCCGAACCGCAGAGAGAGGCAGCATTTTCCGTACGTACGGATGGGCGTCCCGTTCGCGGCAAGCAGCACGGGGCCCCCGCCCGCGGCGTGCTTGTCAGACATACCGGCGGGAATGACACTCACCTGCGCTCCCGTGTCGCACAGGTAACGGCGCCCGGATAAGGTGTCCGTTATGAACAGCAGGCTGCTCGAACGGCCGGCGCTCATCGCCACTATTGAGCGCCGGCCCGGGCGTTTCCCGACCTGTTGAAGGAGCATGGCGGATGACACTGCCGAGCCTCGTGGCCGAACTTGGCGTGGAACCAGCACCAGGTGGTGGAGCTGGAGGAGCGCGGCTGGCTCTGCCAGGCCGGTGGAGTTGGCGGGTTTCCCCGCGGTGGTGGTTTTCGCCGCGGCGGTGGGCGGGGCGTGGCGGCGGTCGCGAGGTGCGTATCAGCATGCTGCGTATGCTGTTTAAGCTGATGCTGTGGATCAGCATCATCAGCAGCATCAGCCTCGAGGTCCGTGACGGCCGCAAAGTACCTGTCCGCCTCGGCTGCCAATGCTCGGGGTTCCGTTAGCGCGGTCCCGGCCAACGCGAGGCGAACCTGCGCTGGAAGTTGGCGACGGAAAAGCGCCCGGAATAGAGAACCGGGGGCTTCGTCGCCCAACAGTGACAGCATATGGTCCATTCGGACCGACGGGCACGTGTCGCCGAGCTCGGGGAGATCCAGGAGGCGGTCGGCCCGTGCGTCGTCCGTGAGGCCGAATGTGGCTAGGAGTAGCCGCTTGAGTGCCTCGTACTTGTGGCCGTCCGGTGGGTGGCGAAGGACGGACACAACTTGAGCGGCCGTGCCGTGCCCGAGGGAGGCGACGACGTGGCAGTAGCGCGTGTCGTCGCCGGTGAGGCGCCGAAGCTGAAATTGGGCTTCGGCTTGGACGAACCAGACTTCGGCCTGGGCCTCCCAAAATTCGGGAAGTTTGATGAAGTTGGCCATGGCAATGGCGTCGTGTGTGGAAGGATCGCTCCAGCAGATCCAACGTCGAGGGTCACCAGTAAAGCGCGGCGTTACGCGCGCTGCTTGCGAGCAAGGAGGAAGCGGACAAGCGGTAACTTATAAGCGTCTTTATTTCAGGAGCTCACTGTAACACTAAGCTGCTCAGGGCGGCGCGCCCCGTGTATATCGTGAGGCCACGCCTCTCTCCCTGGCGTGGCCCATCCCCACTTGGTGTGCGGGGTGATGTCACCACGTCAGTGCTTTCGTGTCCGCCACAATATAATATAACAAATATCATGAAACATTTACATTTTGTAGTCCATTGTATAATTTAAATAAACATAAATGCAAATTTCGCATGTGGAAAGAGTAAGTACTTTATATGTTTATATGCACTCCAGCAAAAGGGTTGAAGAATACTTTATTTACTTAATGTCTATTTGAAATTTCATTTCCGACAACCGCTGTGAAAAGAAAGGTCAATTACACCGCTGTCGACAAACATCGGAGTTTGTAGAGCGATCGCCAAGTGGCTTAAGCACTCAAGCAAGCTCTCCAACGAAACATTTGATAACTAGAACGTCACTCACGAAAGAGCATACCTCCGCCTGGTTGGCCATATCACTCAATGGTGAAGAATCACTCACAAATTAAATAATTCTCATATCCGAATCCATATTCAGATCTTCACCAACATCGAATCGAATCGTCCTCGTCAGACACCCAACCTTTCCACCAAGTTTCGTCCAAATCCATCCATAACTTTTTGAGATATCCCGCTATGTATCGTTTTTGGCCCGATCTCCCAATTTCTAGTAAAAAATTTGAGTAGCCGGATCCGGACCTTCACCAAAATCTAATCATTTCGTCCTTGTCGCACATGCGACAAAATTTCGTCCGAATCCGTCCACAACCTTTTGAGATATGTTGTTCACAAACAGACAGACAGGGGTGAAAACACAACCTCCATCCACGTTTGGTGGTGGAGGTAACTGTTTGTTTCTAATCTGCAAGGAACAACCTGTGAAGGGATGTATGCAGCACTTGCATCCACACAACCCTCACATTCTCACTCAGGGTATAATATAAGTGTAAGAGATTCCACACACTCCATAAACCCCACACAACGTCTCACTCCACCCATGACCTATCACTCTGTGCTCTTCACTTCACTTTACACGTCACTTACAATGAATCTGGATCCACAGGAGGAAAGCCACGTGACCTGTCAAGCCTGCCATAACTCAGCACCAGATTCATTCAATCTCAGTGCATCGACTAAATCGAAAACATTCAAACTCCCCTCCCAAACACGCACAGTGGTAGGGTGCATAGATAAGCTTGGTAGGGGGTTCCTCCTTCTGACTCCTCATTTATTTATCTTTATTTCTCTCTTCCTCGTACTCTCTGTAGCCGCTTCGAACTAAATTAATTAGTTTGGGGAAAGAGTTGTCACAAGAGGATCGAGTAAAACCTGAAAACCCGATCAGCATTTGCTCTCGTTCCGAGTTAGTATGGTTTCCATGGAGACCGCCATGTTGTTAAGCGGTGCCGAGCAATACATTCCGTTGGAGTGCTTGCTTGATCGTTTTTAATCAAATGAGCCGCTTGGCAAGCGATATCAAGCCGCTTGATAACGGAACACACCCTCTGCACTCTCACGACCGTTCTTCATATTTCTATTTCCTGCTTGTGAAGCCACGGAATTACTGATCAACATTCGCACGAGTGAAACTATAGATTTCCTTGCAGATTCAAAGAGAAAAAAAGTTTCAACAAGTGAAAGAATCAATTTTAAAACCTTCGGATAACAAAGGATGAATCTTCAAAGTGACCGTTTATTTTACTACAGGTAATGTTCATAATTTAAACCGTAACTTAATAAGTTTACTAACTTACTTTATAAATATTTAACATACTTTGAATTTTCTTTCGATTCACATTGTTTGCTACTTTAATGCATTATGTGTACATGTTGCCATGGCTACGTCCACGAGTCTTACGTCACAAATAATAATCGGATTGACATTTGGTGTAACTTGGTGGAGTGGAGAAAGCGCATCTTCTGGTCCTGATTAATCGATATTCTTTTATCGATACACGATGGGAAATTACCAACCACACCCGAGTGTTTACATCATCAAGAGACGCCTCGTGAGGAGACGGAAGATGGCGATCAGGATGTCGAGTCAACTGATGAAGCACCCAACGTAAGAAACCTCTTTGGTTGTTTGTACAGTTATCCCTCATTGGTTTTTATCAGGCACAGGGGAACCTGTATCATGCACAGGGGAACCTGCATCACGTACAGGGGAACCTGCATCACGTACAGGGGAACCTGCATCACGTACAGGGGAACCTGCATCACGTACAGGGGAACATGCATCACGTTCAGGGGAACCTGCATCACGTTCAGGGGAACCTGCATCACGTACAGGGGAACATGCATCACGGACAGGGGAACATGCATCACGTTCAGGGGAACCTGCATCACGTTCAGGGGAACCTGCATCACGTACAGGGGAACATGCATCACGTACAGAGGAAATTGCATCACGTACAGGGAAACCTGCATCACGTACAGAGGAACATGCAACACGTACAGGGGAACCTGTATCACGTACAGGGGAACCTGCATCATGTTCAGGGGAACCTGCAACATGTTCAGGGGAACCTGCAACATGTTCAGGGTGTCAGGGAATTTACTGGGGGACTCACAGGACTCCAATGACCGGAAACAGGTTTACAAAAGATCAAGACTTTATTAACTACTAGTTCACTTGTTTCAATATAATAAGGAACTACAATACCATAACGAATTTAGTAATTCAAGTCGTTGGTTCTTCCTCATTGGCCGGTGCTCTCCTGGCGCTGCTTTCCCGTTGCATACTCGTTCGTCCGTCCGGCAGATGTTCTCGTGGCAAGTCCTCCTGAATCAAAGT
The DNA here is from genome assembly GCF_964187855.1 of Myxine glutinosa. Lineage (NCBI taxonomy): Eukaryota > Metazoa > Chordata > Myxini > Myxiniformes > Myxinidae > Myxine > Myxine glutinosa. The sequence continues at coordinate 71,295,077 of NC_136273.1, forward strand.
CTGTTCTGGTTTATATCGGCACGCTTGAGTTAATCCTCTGTCCGCTGAAATCGTAATCCCTTCTCCGCTGCTTCTAATCCGTTACTCGATCGCCTTACTGGAGCCGGTTCGCCCCCCCCCTGCTGGGAGTTGCATTTGCCTCACAATAGGAGGGTGTTCTAGCCTGGGGCTGTGACCAGGTGAACAAGAGATTACCACGTTCGTGCAAATTCCTGACATTCATTTACGAAATCGTCTATCTGCTTCGGTTTCCAATTCCAACGATCACTATGATGTCAAGATCTCTACTTCCATATTGGTTTTGATTAATGCCATACAGTACATTTAATACCATGCCATACAGTGCATTAATGCAGTACAGTACTTCCACAATTCCCTCATTTTTTTGTTTTTGTTTATATTAACCATTAATCTAAACATCAATATAAGTAAACAATCAATCACTACAAGTAAACATCAATATAAGTATACGTAAATAATCAATCACTGCAAGTAAACATCATTACAAGTATAAGTAAATAATCATAACTTTGGTAATCAAATTCCCTTGGGCATACACCGTCATCCTGCAAGAATCAAAAAACATTTCGTTGGTCATTGACTCCTTCCATATTGTTCAATCTATTGCATTTGCATCACAAATATATTTTCAAAACAACACTTCACCATCACCAAGATACAACAATTTCACTTCATTTTCAAGTTTTGTAAAGCATCTGCACCATCTGGCAAAAAACGTTTGCCTCCACACAAATGTTGACTTTGTTTGAAAGGAAGGGCTGATCACTTGTGTTTGAATCCTGGTATGAAACATTTTCTCCTAATGTCTTCATAGCTCCTGCACTACTTCGTGTAGGATTTCGCTGTTGTGGTAACATTTCGGAGTCATAGACTGACCCTGCTCTCCTTGTAGCATTCTTGCCACTTTTTGCTGTAAACCATAGTAATTCCTGAACAAGGCCTTCACCCAGTTGTAGTCGACTTGCCTCCTCCCTTATTGTGAGTGGGCAGCAAGTATTGGTGTGACATTGATTGGCCAGCAAGATGTGGAACAGGGATGCCGGATGCATCCACAATGATGTTGGGACCATGGTGTTCAGGTCATTCATGGTCCTTACCAGGAGCAATCCAGCAGAATCGTGCACAGCTGTTGTGACAAGGGCACAGCCGTTTTTTGCAGCTCCATGCTGGTTCCCCGGACGTTGGTGAAGTAATAACATATGTCCCCGCATTTCACCGAGGTTGCAGGTAAAATGTCGTTGTCCTGCAACTTCTGATGTGGTGAATGTTCGAAGTCTTCGAACAAGAGTAAGTGATCGCCTTTCTTTCATATGTTGCAGTGTGATCCAGGCAAATGGTCACATAAATTTCCTTGGTGAAGGTAAGCATTCATCTCCAAGTTACACGGGAGAATGTCTTCATCATTCTTTGAGAAAGAGGGTGTATGCCACGATTAACTTCATTTTTTAGCCACAAATTTTCTTTCTTTCTTCTTCCCAATTCCGTTAGCAATCCCTCCAAAATGTGATCTCGTCTTATCCTTATGCTCAGTCATATCTGAATCTGCTTTCCGCACACACTGAATCAGATAGGGTACATCTTACCATGAAATCAGCATAATCATGTATATCTTCCGACAGTTTCACATTCAACAATTTGTTGTTTTTCCTTAACACAAAAAGTTATATTCATTTATATGCGTCACACAAATAATATTCAATCAGGTATGTATTTTATTACTAAACTAAGAATAGCATTGTATATGATTACAATCACAAACGGGAATACCTAATTCCCAACAACAATTTTCCCAAACCAACAAATTAAGCATAATGTATTATTACCATAATTCCTCTCCACTTTTTCTTTTCCCTCTTTTTCCTAACAGTGTGTCACTCGTGGTGATATGAGTTCATTGATATTGTAATTGACACAACTCATAACATTGTCGTTATGCCATTATCTTAATTCTACTGTTTATGTCGCCATAAAAGTCTTCCTTTTCTGGTTCCACATTTCTTTCCTCATTTGTCACTTCATGTGTTATCATCGTGTTGTTGGTTACCTTATTCAAACACACCGTCACTAAGGCTTTCAAGCAAGCCACCACTAAAACAATTGCCAATATAACTACTAAACCAACAAACAAGTCTGCTACTCCTTGTATATATTCATATCTATGACATAGTTATATGTCGATGACATTTAACATTATATACCAAACTAACAAGCTTCCTAAAAGGTAAATAAAGAAAATCCCTTAATATGTAACATAATCAGATTATTTGTCTTACCCTGATCCCCCTATCTCGCGGGGTTGAACTCAATCCCCTGATCATGAGTGTAGTTGTGATACATTTTTTTCACTCATGTTGTATTAATATCAGCAGGTAATTGTATGTCATGTAGGCAAATAAATGTCACTATTCCAAGTAGGAATATCACATGTTGAAAATGTAATGTTTATCAATGCAAGGGGTGTTAAAATGTAATTCAAATGACTGTAAATCACGACTATCATTTTTCTACCACTGAATGTTCTGCTGGGCTGCTAGGTGCAGCCTCATTTTCTGTGGGATCGTCCACCTTAGCCCCATGTGCTTGCTTGCAATGAGAGGCATGAATCCAACTTTCTATTTTGGGTCCATATTTGTTTCTATTCTTATCAATCTCCTATGGTTTATCAATTCGTTCCAAGATACCGCAACCAAAGGTTTTAACCAAAGCTCTACCAAACTATTTCCAATTTGAACAAAAATGCCAGTGAAACAATGATTCGAAGGATTAACTTCAAGGGGTCAATAAATTTATTCTATAGCCAGATCTAATTTTCCCATCCAATAGTTTGCCTTGCCACATGTCATATTATAACACCTTAATAAACCTTCGAAAAAATGTTTCCCATCTCAACAAATTTCCTTTTTTACAAATAGCCATGTGTAACTTACGTATTTAACTACAATTTCCTCTCAATTTGTTTGGCCTAACTGGCCGCAAAAGTGGCTGCCAGCATGCAGTACCGTTTTTATCTACCAAGGAAGTGTTCCACACAAGACCTCTACCAAAATGTTGTTTGTAAAAACAAATCTGGGATTTCTGATTACATGGATGCACACTCTCAGGACATTTTCAGGCTGCTGTTAACAATCCACTACGATGACTTAATTCCTTTACCCACAATCAAATAATTAGTACAAATTGAGGATATTATCCCTATCACATTCTTTTATAGATTCATTATGTTGGATCTAATTTTTTCCAATAATTTTCCACTGCTGTAAGGCGGAACAATAGCTCTCATAAGTCTTAGTAATATCGTACTTAATTTGCCCAGCAGAGAATAATTTATTTACTATCCTTTCTCATCTGTTAACCAGTGACTTTGTTTGAACTCCAGAACTGAAAAACCCACAATAGTTCAAACCAGCAAAATTTTCTTTACTATTTTCCCATATCATCTATGCCTAAAACACATCCATACATACAGCACAATTTATATGCTGATAAAATTCAAGTTTATATATATAAAATCCATGAGCAGAGTATTCTGGGAAGTCAGTGTAAGACCTCTCCCAAATTTGGATGATTTTGTACTTCCTCATTTCCTTTTATGAAGCTCATGTATTTCAATTTCATAAAATTTGTCAATCAAATTCAAAATGCTTATAGACAAATAAACCAAAAGTCCATTCTTAGAAAACCCTTATGATGTCAAATTGAAATTACCCTTTCTGCCTTCACAATAATCTATCCAAATTTTGACTACACACCCATTTGCATGTCAGTCGACCATTGACCTATCAATCGTGCGGAACAATAGTCCGAAATTCCCACCTGATCATCATGTGACTCTTGTTACTTGGTTTGCCAAAAATTGCAACGCAATTGTTCCAAACTTTGTAAATTTAAAATTGCTGTGCCCAAAATAGAAGATCCAATTTTGGCATTTGATCAATTAATTATTAATTTGTTAACAAGCAAAAAGAAAAAATGAATCATTCTTGCTCTGAAAACTTTTCAGACACAAGAATCATCGACAGTTATTCATGTTTGTCCAGTAATCGAATCTGTTGAGGCCAATCATCATTTGGGATTTGCAGCAATGAAGGCCTAATCATTGTCTGAGGTACCGGTAAGCACTGGTACCCTTGATCTTGGTTTGCCCCATGACCTTGTCTTCCTGTTGACATACGGACATCTTCTTCTCCAATGTCCCATCTTTCCACACTCGAAACACCGGTTTCTGTCGTTGTCTGATCTGTGCGCCTGTGCACTTGTATTGCTGGGCTGCATCTCTACATCCCTGAGTTGCCACTGCAATCTCTCGTTATCTCCTGAAACACGAAAAAATTCTCTGTACCGTCCTTTTGGGGGAGACAACTGGAAATCAGATGGGACAACTGTGACTTTCATTCCTAATTTCGAGGGCAGTTGTGCATTTGTCTCCTCCACTGTATCCTGTATCCTTTTTATTTTAAGTTCTAGTTCCGTTATCCGTTCTTGCTGTTCCCGTTGTCTGGATTCACCATCCCAAAGATGGAATGCAAGCCAGTCTACCGTTAGATTCTGTCTCTTCCTGGCTTTCAATCTTTGTTCCAATCTTTCCAATCGACTTCGCTCAAATGTACCATCTCTTGGAAACTCCTCATCATGTCCCTTTGTCCACAAATACCAATTCTCGACCTGCCTTATAGCTTCGGCACCATAACGGTCGTACATATGATGTGTACAAGTACCTTTTTGTGGAATCTCTGGTTGTCCTTGTGTGTTCTTGCAGGCTCCATTTCCCATTCTGCCTTTTATCAAAGTAGCGTTGGATGTGTTGTAGCTTGTTCCAGGTTCCTCTAAAGCTTCACTCGTACCTCCAGGAAGGATCTCTCCACCTGTTCGCACGGTGATTTCCAGAGAATCTCCCTCAGCTGTGGCTTTTGCACAATCCAATCTCACAGATCAGTATTTGCAGATGAGCCGGAGGGTCAGTATGAAGTGGGTGAATCCTCAGGTGTCCGCTCTGTTTGACGGGGAAATCACACAATGGTAACCGCACATATATATCTGTATATAAACTCACCACCTTGCTCAATTTTCCCAGGTTGTCTCCACATTGATAATATCTCGCAAAGATATCAAAGCTTCTTTCTTGAGACCGCATTTTCATCAATCAAACAATCAATATATTCAATTCAATTTATTCAGTTCAATTTATGCAATTAAATTCAATCAATTAGATTCAATCAATTAACAATTCAATCAATTATTCAATTTCAATTAATTCATCAATATTCATCAATAAATCAAATTAATCATTTTGAATGACTCCTTGCATAAGCCCTTTCCCCAATGATGTCAGGACAGGTCCATCCATTGACTGAGATCGAATTTCATCGGTCGTCACCTCGGATTCGTACCTCATGTCAATTGATGAATCGCCGTCCTGTCCTAGGGTCATATCTGACATATTTTCCCATTTTGCCTGGTCTCCACAAATTTTTCTTTGCAACCACTAAAGGCAACTCATCCTTCATTCGTGAGACAGCCAAAATGGATGCCAGATATTAAAGTTCTTTGGGAAAAATATCTCATCATTTTCCTTTTAATAGTACCCAAAATCTCTTGGCAATATAAATTTCGTAAAACTCCTGAAATGGGACTGTAAAATTCCTTTAATCATGCTAAATTTTGAAACTCCATCGCTTGTACCACCCAATTTATCCCATAGGGCTTGAAAGTTCTTTCCCAAGTTCATGCAATCATTCTGCATTTGAACCCTATGATATCATTCATAATAATCATCATGATTTTATCGTCATGGTCCTATCATAATCATCTATTTAAAACGAACATTTCCTTTATCACCACAGCTATGTGGTATAATCAACAATAGAATAAAACTGTACATAGCAACAGGCTACCTCATGGCCACTTAGTATACCTATTTACAAAAAGTCATAACAATATCGAATAATCATTGAACAATTCAAAAATCGCTTCCACTGCTCTAGCCGCAGCATCCGTGATATTTGTTTGCTCATTCCCTATTCCTGATTCGTCATCAAGGATCTCCATCATCACACAGCGTACTTAATTCCGCATTTTAATGAGAATTCAACAGGAATTTACGACTCAAAGGAAAAAGAACGAGCAGACCTTTTGCAGGATGATCGTTACAAAATCGTTACATATATTAAAGTATTTCTAATGTCGACAAATCATATCTTAATTCTTGCAAGATTTGGTTCTTTGAATAAATCACAGCACCGGGAGAACCAGCTCCAAAAATGGATCTTTGTGTTTATTCAGCACCCTAGTAATTGGTTCTTTGTGTACTAATTACACAGCACCCAGGCCCCGCTCATATGGATCTTTGTGCAGCGCTACACAGCACCTGAGCAAAAGGGGTTTCATCTACATTTTCCCTATCTGGTGTACCATCCGTGATATTTGTCTGCTCATTCACTATTCCTGATTCGTCATCAAGGATCTCCATCATCACACAGCGTACTTAATTCCGCTTTTTAATGAGAGTTCAACAGGAATTTACGACTCAAAGGAAAAGAACGAGCAGACCTTTTGCAGGACGATAACTGGAATTAGTCGTGAAAATATATCCAAATACACAAAAATACACACCCACACAAATAAACAACATTTATTCCGTTTAACAGAACAAACATTTCCTCTATCATGACATGCATGTCTTCAAAATTATATGCCCAAGAGAAAAAGTAAAATTAATTAAAACTGCGGGCAGTGATGATCCGGGGACCATACCGCTCCATCCTGATTGGACGAGTGCGTGCTAGAGTCGTTAACAACGACAGTCCAGATCCGATTGTTCAAAATTTCAACTCAATCGATCGAAAAATGAACGCAGGGATGCATTTTAAAGGTGCAGTGGCACTAACTGAGTTGCCACGAATATGGCCATGAAATTGCCAATATGGCCATCACAAAATATTTTCCTTAATCAATTGGCTCATAGCATAACCAATCTGCAAGTATTTCATCCGAAGATGTGTCTCTGAGGACTTTTAATTAAATAAGTCATTTATAAATCAACGAGTTAATTTATTAAATGATTAATCAATAAATCAAAATTTTCCTTGACAGCCATATCACTCGGTCAGTGTCATGTCCATATATCAGCTTCCTTACTCAAAAGGTGCCTGAGTTAATGTAATGTAATTACTGTAATAAGATTACTGCAATTACTGTAATGATTACTGTAATTACTGTAATTACCGGAACTGTAATTACTGTAATGTAATTACTGTAATTTAATAAGCAATGTAATTAATTAAATAAGTACTTCATTAATCGCTAATAATGAAATAATTCCTGAATTCTTATCCGATTCACTTAACATTTTGAGTGTCCCCAAAACGTTGGAGCAAAACGTTGCAACAACGAAAGTGAAACGTTGTAGCGACGTTGTGGAAACGTCAGCAAAACCCAACAAACAAGAACAGTACACATTTCCTGTAATTATCTCCCATAATCACAACAAGAACAGTACACATTTCCTGTAATTATCTCTCATAATCACAACAAGAACAGTACACATTTCCTGTAATTATCTCTCATACTCACCAAACAGTACACATTTCCTGTAATTATCTCTCATACTCACAACAAGAACAGTACACATTTCCTGTAATTATCTCTCATACTCACAACAAGAACAGTACACATTTCCTGTAATTATCTCTCATAACCACAACAAGAACAGTACACATTTCCTGTAATTATCTCTCATACTCACAACAAGAACAGTACACATTTCCTGTAATTATCTCTCATAATCACAACAAGAACAGTACACATTTCCTGTAATTATCTCTCATAATCACAACAAGAACAGTACACATTTCCTGTAATTATCTCTCATACTCACAACAAGAACAGTACACATTTCCTGTAATTATCTCTCATAACCACAACAAGAACAGTACACATTTCCTGTAATTATCTCTCATACTCACAACAAGAATAGTACACATTTCCTGTAATTATCTCTCATAATCACAACAAGAACAGTACACATTTCCTGTAATTATCTCTCATAACCACAACAAGAACAGTACACATTTCCTGTAATTATCTCTCATACTCACAACAAGAACAGTACACATTTCCTGTAATTATCTCTCATAACCACAACAAGAACAGTACACATTTCCTGTAATTATCTCTCATACTCACAACAAGAACAGTACACATTTCCTGTAATTATCTCTCATAATCACAACAAGAACAGTACACATTTCCTGTAATTATCTCTCATAACCACAACAAGAACAGTACACATTTCCTGTAATTATCTCTCATACTCACAACAAGAACAGTACACATTTCCTGTAATTATCTCTCATAACCACAACAAGAACAGTACACATTTCCTGTAATTATCTCTCATAACCACAACAAGAACAGTACACATTTCCTGTAATTATCTCTCATACTCACAACAAGAACAGTACACATTTCCTGTAATTATCTCTCATAACCACAACAAGAACAGTACACATTTCCTGTAATTATCTCTCATACTCACAACAAGAACAGTACACATTTCCTGTAATTATCTCTCATAATCACAACAAGAACAGTACACATTTCCTGTAATTATCTCTCATAACCACAACAAGAACAGTACACATTTCCTGTAATTATCTCTCATAATCACAACAAGAACAGTACACATTTCCTGTAATTATCTCTCATAACCACAACAAGAACAGTACACATTTCCTGTAATTATCTCTCATACTCACAACAAGAACAGTACACATTTCCTGTAATTATCTCTCATAACCACAACAAGAACAGTACACATTTCCTGTAATTATCTCTCATACTCACAACAAGAACAGTACACATTTCCTGTAATTATCTCTCATAATCACAACAAGAACAGTACACATTTCCTGTAATTATCTCTCATAACCACAACAAGAACAGTACACATTTCCTGTAATTATCTCTCATACTCACAACAAGAACAGTACACATTTCCTGTAATTATCTCTCATAACCACAACAAGAACAGTACACATTTCCTGTAATTATCTCTCATAATTACAACAAGAACAGTACACATTTCCTGTAATTATCTCTCATAATCACAACAAGAACAGTACACATTTCCTGTAATTATCTCTCATAACCACAACAAGAACAGTACACATTTCCTGTAATTATCTCTCATAACCACAACAAGAACAGTACACATTTCCTGTAATTATCTCTCATACTCACAACAAGAACAGTACACATTTCCTGTAATTATCTCTCATAATCACAACAAGAACAGTACACATTTCCTGTAATTATCTCTCATAATTACAACAAGAACAGTACACATTTCCTGTAATTATCTCTCATACTCACAACAAGAACAGTACACATTTCCTGTAATTATCTCTCATAACCACAACAAGAACAGTACACATTTCCTGTAATTATCTCTCATAATCACAACATTTCTTTGGTCCATTCGCAAAGCCAAAACGAACGACCACAGAACCCTCGCCATTAATATCTATTGTAAGTGTGCCAAATCAATAAGTATCAATTTTTTCTATGAGCCTCGACCAGAGGGTGGTTGTTACTCACAAACACCCGTCGCTAGCTGTTCCATTGTCTGCCGATTCCCATTCTGCTGTTTTTGTCTCATAATCAAGATAAATTTGGACCAGCCCTTAAACTAACACCAAGCAGATCAATTTTTATATTTAACTATAAAATCATTTTCTCATTAATTCATAATCATAAAATCATTTAATCCGTGTCACCCATGCTATTTATCTAGCAAATTTCGTCAAAAAAAACAAACAAAAAAAAAACACAACAGGTTTTAGTTATGGCGGGAAAACTGTATTTAAAACGGGTGTACACGATTGTACACGTGTACGGACCTTATCGACCCGGCAAACAAATCGCTTCATGCACATCAGTGGTGCGTTTCTTCGTGGTGCGTGTCAGAAGAATTACACAGCGCAGGAAAAATACGTATTTACAGAAATCGTTAAAAAAAACTCGGATAATCGCTAAAATCGTTGTGGCCGGTGTACCATATTGGAAATATATATATATATAAATATAATTCCGTTTCCCGAGCAAGTCAAGTGCTTCGAACAAGTGCAAAAAAAAAAGTAGTACTTTATCCGTGTGCGGGTGTGTAAACGAGTGTACCGGCCTTACACGTCCTGGAAGCAGATCGTCCCATGGTGCACTCATGGCACGATCTTGCTCCCAGTTCATGGTAAGGCTTCTAATAACCAGCGTCGAACTGGCGCATCTATTTACACAGCGCCAAAATACGTATTTACAGAAATCATTTAGAAAAAAACGAATAAAGCTACAGTCGTTTATCGAAATCCCATTCGTGATGGCTCACGCCACCTATATCGCGGCATCGGTGCGCAAAGGAGCCCCAGATCACCTGCTCCCCCATGTATGTACCCATAACTTCCAAGTTCGTAAATCATATTGGGCAAGACAAGACACACTCACCTTTTAAAGAAGACTTGCTTGTACAATTGATCGCAGCGGTGCCTCCAAGATTGTCAGGGAATTTACTGGGGGACTCACAGGACTCCAATGACCGGAAACAGGTTTACAAAAGATCAAGACTTTATTAACTACTAGTTCACTTGTTTCAATATAATAAGGAACTACAATACCATAACGAATTTAGTAATTCAAGTCGTTGGTTCTTCCTCATTGGCCGGTGCTCTCCTGGCGCTGCTTTCCCGTTGCATACTCGTTCGTCCGTCCGGCAGATGTTCTCGTGGCAAGTCCTCCTGAATCAAAGTCTGTTCTGGTTTATATCGGCACGCTTGAGTTAATCCTCTGTCCGCTGAAATCGTAATCCCTTCTCCGCTGCTTCTAATCCGTTACTCGATCGCCTTACTGGAGCCGGTTCGCCCCCCCCCTGCTGGGAGTTGCATTTGCCTCACAATAGGAGGGTGTTCTAGCCTGGGGCTGTGACCAGGTGAACAAGAGATTACCACGTTCGTGCAAATTCCTGACATTCATTTACGAAATCGTCTATCTGCTTCGGTTTCCAATTCCAACGATCACTATGATGTCAAGATCTCTACTTCCATATTGGTTTTGATTAATGCCATACAGTACATTTAATACCATGCCATACAGTGCATTAATGCAGTACAGTACTTCCACAAGGGGAACCTGCATCACGTACAGGGGACATGCAACACGTACAGGGGAACATGCATCATGTACAGAGGAACCTGTATCACGTACAGGAGAACCTGTATCATGCACAGGGGAACCTGCATCACGTACAGGGGAACATGCATCATGTACAGGGGAACCTGCATCACGTACAGGGGAAACTATCATGCACAGGGGAACCTGCATCAAGTACAGGGGAACATGCAACATGTTCAGGGGAACCTGCATCACGTAGAGGGGAACCTGCATGACGTACAAGGGAACATGCAACACGTACAGGGGAACCTGCATCACGTACAGGGGAACCTGCATCACGTACAAGGGAACATGCAACACGTACAGGGGAACCTGCATCACGTACAGAGGAACCTGCATCACGTACAGGGGAACCTGCATCACGTACAGGGGAACCTGCATGACGTACAAGGGAACCTGCATCACGTACAGGGGAACCTGCATCACGTACAAGGGAACATGCAACACGTACAGGGGAACATGCATCACGTACAGGGGAACCTGCATCACGTACAAATGTCGGACACAGATCTTTATGCTTTAATCACTCATTGTTATTGTTCATTAAATAAAAAATCAATAATTTCAAACAACACTTCAAAACTGTTCCCTAGTTGAATACTAAACATCGAACAAACAAATTCATGTTAAACCTTCATCCTGCCACTGTTCCCCTCTATGGGTACCTTTTCAAATCCATGTTAACGTCTCTCTCGTCTCTGCTGCGACCATCTTCCCAGGATGATAGTTCCATCTATTAATGACTCTCGATGTGAAATACCAGCCTTGTTACCATGCCAACGCTCACATTTACTCTTAAGCGATCCCCCCTGGTTCTGTCACTGTCCATCTTGGGGAAAAGGTTCTCCTGTAATTAATTATTTTTCTTGTAATGGTTTTGTCATTGCCTCTCATAACACTGGTCAACAAAACTTTAAAAGTTTCATGGTTCTCGTATATTTTGAGGTGATTCTAACCAAAATGAACCTGTAGATTTCGATTATGATATCCAATTTTCACGAGCACATCCAGTTTTTGAGAACCAGTATACCATGGGAATATCAGCCACAGCCGAAATCGTCTTGTACTCACTAATCAGGACTTTGTAACGAGACTACCTGAGCTGGAAAGCGTTGCTTGGGATAGCTTTGTGGCTCTTGCTAACAATTACCTTGGAAATTTTCGGGGCCCAAATTATGAAGAGCTTGTGGACAAGATGTTGAAGAGTTACCAGGCGCTCGGTGCTCGAATGTCACTCAAGATACATTTCTTCCATTCTCATCTGGACTTCCTTCCACAAAATCTTGGCGATGTCAGTGATGAACATGGAGAAAGGTTTCACCAGGAAATTGCCATCATGGAGACTCGATATCAAGGCCGATTCAATCCAAACATGATGGGCGACTGCTGTTGGACTTTACAGCGTGAAAGTGATTGCTCCTACAAACGCAAAAGTAAAGTTCAGAAGCACTTTTAATGTGATGTAAATAAAAACTTAAAGTTTATATTATTTTTGGAGATTTACATTTTTTTATGTGATGTAAATAAAAACTTAAAGTTCATATTATTTTTTGTGATATTTTATGAAGTTCATATTATTTTTTGTGATATTTTATGAAGTTCATATTATTTTTGGAGATTTACATTTTTTTATGTGATGTAAATAAAAACTTAAAGTTCATATTATTTTTTGTGATATTTTATGAAGTTCACATTATTTTTGGAGATGTACAATTTTTATGTGATGTAAATAAAAACTTTAAGTTCATATTATTTTTTGTGATATTTTATAAAGTTCATATTATTTTTGGAGATGTACATTTTTTTATGTGATGTAAATAAAAACTTAAAGTTCATATTATTTTTTGTGATATTTTATGAAGTTCATATTATTTTTGGAGATGTACAATTTTTATGTGATGTAAATAAAAACTTTAAGTTCATATTATTTTTTGTGATATTTTATAAAGTTCATATTATTTTTGGAGATGTACATTTTTTATGTGATGTAAATAAAAACTTCAAGTTCATATTATTTTTTGTGATATTTTATGAAGTTCATATTATTTTTGGAGATGTACATTTTTTTATGTGATGTAAATAAAAACTTAAAGTTCATATTATTTTTTGTGATATTTTATGAAGTTCATATTATTTTTGGAGATTTACATTTTTTTATGTGATGTAAATAAAAACTTAAAGTTCATATTATTTTTTGTGATATTTTATGAAGTTCATATTATTTTTGGAGATGTACATTTTTTATGTGATGTAAATAAAAACTTAAAGTTCATATTATTTTTTGTGATATTTTATAAAGTTCATATTATTTTTGGAGATGTACATTTTTTATGTGATGTAAATAAAAACTTCAAGTTCATATTATTTTTTGTGATATTTTATAAAGTTCACATTATTTTTGGAGATTTACATTTTTTATGTGATGTAAATAAAAACTTCAAGTTCATATTATTTTTTGTGACAATAAATAGACTTATTGAGACTTAATCAAGAAATTCGCATGCTCTAAAGATTTTTTCCACACTTATGATGTACTACGTCAAGGTTACGTGAGAGCGAAATTTTAAGGTCAGATTCGGATTAGTGGGTCCCAGATTAGTTAGAAACAGTTGAAAATAAGTCAGAACCAATTTGGCTGTTGACCAGTGTAATCTTAACCATTTCAATCAGAAAAGGTTATTGAGTGTTAAAGTCATCTGTCCTGAAACTGATATGATGCGAGCCTTTCCCTGAACTTTGCAGACACACACACACACACACACACACACACACACACACACACACACACACACACACACACACACACACACACACACACACACACACACACACACACACACACACGAAGTGATGAGGTCCTTGGTCGTGACCTTGGCCTGTGGGATGGCCTTGATGGCCCAAACAGTGAGGTTGTTCGAGAAAAGGAAGAGTCAGGCAGCTTCGGACCGGATTTGAGATGGACATGGACGTTCTGGACAAAAGCGCCAATATATTCCCATGTTACCAGTTACCTTAGCTTTCCATTTTTGATAGGAACCACTTCCTCCGAATAAATTATGGCGGCCATCTTGGATTTTCAAGATGGCCGCCATGTAAAAACCTATATCGACCAATATCTCAGCCTCGAAGCCACTTAGGATCACAATCTTGGTGTCCAAACATACATTTTCTTGGTCAAGGAATACAACTACACCATTTAGAAGAGCAACAGACGATTTTTATAAACACAAAAAAGAAACTGAACATAAAACTTGAAAAAAGCCGGTATTTGTACATTTTAATTCCGTGTCGGTTTGAATTGATTAACAGAGTCAAAGGCGTTCGGTGGGATCCGTACAGGAAAGAACTTCGCTGCCCTCATCCCCCATGCATATTCACACTGGCATTGGATTGAACGCCTCGGAGTTTAAGCTCGCTCGGCTCATCCATCCGCGGGGGTATTAACCCCGGGAACACGACAGTATATTGTCATCACACACCACTACACATGCATTTTATTCCCAGCCTACTTCTCACAGTCACAACTGCAGAGTTCAGTGCACTTCCAACGTGCCCTTCCGCATGCGCACCTGGCACCACATCCACTTTGAATCTTGCAGTTACATTTGAGTAGTTCACTGCAGGCCTTGGAGACCACAGGTAACACGTTCCACACTGGAACCCATGAATTGCTGTCCTCATCGAGTACAGCCCCAACCTTCTGGTGTAGGTGCGTGTTGATCAATCTGTTCACTAGTGCACCATATTCCTGCCTGATATGCAATTCGCTTTGTGTGCTGCAATGGTGCATCCTGTGTTGGGGAAAGTCTCTATATTGTCTTCCCCTTCTGGCAAAACAGCTCCTTTCCAGCTTCATGCTATACTGTAATGACCCAGCATATGAGTCTACCTTGGAAAGCCGGGAAAAGGGTTCTACCCTGATGACTCAGCATGCGAGTTCTACCTTGACGACCCAGCACACGAGTTCTACCTTGACGACCCAGCACACGAGTTCTACCTTGACGACCCAGTACACAAGTTCTACCTTGAAGACCCAGCACACGAGTTCAACCTTGACGACCCAGCACACGAGTTCCACATTGATGACCCAGCACACAAGATCTACCTTGACGACCTAGCACACGAGTTCTTCCCTGATGAACCAGCATACAAGTTCCACCTTGATGTCCCAGTAAACGGGCTCTACCTTGATGACCCAGCACACAAGTTCTACATTGACGACTCAGCACACGAGTTCTACCTTGACGACCTAGCACATGAGTTCTACCTTGACGACCCAGCACACGAGTTCCACCTTGACGACCCAGCACACGAGTTCTACCTTGACGACCCAGCACACGAGTTCTACCTTGACGACCCAGCACACGAGTTCTACCTTGACGACCCAGCACACGAGTTCTACCTTGACGACCCAGCACACGAGTTCTACCTTGACGACCCAGCACACGAGTTCTTCCCTGATGAACCAGCATACAAGTTCCACCTTGATGTCCCAGCACACAAGTTCTCACTTGATGTCCCAGCACACGAGTTCTCCCTTGATGTCCCAGCACACGAGTTCTCCCTTGATGTCCCACCACACGAGTTCTACCTTGTAGTCCCAGCAAACGAGTTTTACATTGGAGACCCTTGGATTTTTTGTTCGATGGTGATTGGTGCGAGGCAAGTTTACTCGATTGAAAATTAATTAAAAGAAATATTAAATCATTTAGTATTGAATAAGAAATATATTCATTTATTCATTTTCAACAATATCAAGAAAGTAATGGGAACAAATGGGAATTATTTCCCTCTTCCTTTCCACTTCTTCAAACTGAAAAGAACTGAAACTTTATTTTCAAGACAGAACTGGGAGGAAAAGAAAGAAATATTGAAGTTTAAAAAAGAGAGAGAAAAAATTGATAAAACCTCAGGAAGGGTATTCGTGTGGGTTTGGATGTTGGGGTACAGGTTTGGATTGGGGGGCTGGTTTATGGTTGGTTGTTTGATGTGGTTGTTGAGGGCTTTGATGTGGGTGTTGAAGTTGGGTTTGTATGTCGGGATTTGGGATTTTGGTTTGAGAGTTTGTGGTTTTGATGGAGGGTTTGGGGTGTTGGTTTTGATTGAGTTGGGGATGGAGTTGTGAAGGTCAATACCTCAACAGATTCCTCCTGTTGTATAATTCCGAGCTTGGCCCTCGAGTGCTCACAGCAATTATACAACAGAGAAGTGTGAAGCGCCAATCTATTGCCTTTCGAGGATACGTCTGTTGAGGGCTTGGTTGTCATGGCTCCATCCCTGGCCCTCACAATGGAACTTATGTCCCGGACCCTCACATCGGGGCCTAAACCCTTACACCAAAAGCCTTGGTCCTCTCTTTCGGACCCAGCCCTGGTGCCCACATCAGTGCTGCTAACCCTCACATTGGGGGCACAGACTCAGCTTCAGCGCTGGAGATTCCAATGATCTTGAAGGTGTTGGGTTCCACGGAATCAAGCTGAGCAAGATGTGAGGCAGGGAGCCAGCCCAAAGGGGAGAGCAGTGCACCATCAAGCTGCAGATGAAGTCCTTGTCGGTGGATAGGCACACAAGTTCTACTTTGATGACCCGGCACGATTCTCCCTTGGAAACCCGGGAAAAGGGTTCTACCCCGATGACTCAGCATGCGAGTTCTACCATGATGACTCAGCATTCGAGTACTGCCTTGATGACTCAGCACACAAGTTCTACCCTGACATACCAGCACACAAGTTCTTCCCTGATGACCCAGCAAACGAGTTCTACCTTGATGACTCGGCATGTGAGTTCTACCTTGATGACCCAGCACACGAGTTCTTCCCTGATGAACCAGCGCACAAGTTCTTCCCTGATCACCCAGAACAGGAGTTCCACCTTGATGACCCAGCACACGAGTTCTTCCCTGATGACCCAGCACAGGAGTTCTACCTTGATGACCCAGCACAGGAGTTCTACCTTGATGACCCAGCACACGAGTTCTTCCCTGATGACCCAGCACATGAGTTCTACCTAGATGTACCAGCGCACAAGTTCTTCCCTGATCACCCAGAACAGGAGTTCCACCTTGATGACCCAGCACACGAGTTCTTCCCTGATGACCCAGCACAGGAGTTCTACCTTGATGACCCAGCACAGGAGTTCCACCTTGATGACCCAGCACACGAGTTCTTCCCTGATGAGCCAGCACAGGAGTTCTACCTTGATGACCCAGCACACGAGTTCTTCCCTGATGTCCCAGCACACGAGTTCTACCTTGATGTCCCAGCATACGAGTTCTACCTTGATGACCCAGCACACGAGTCCTTCCCTGATGTCCCAGCACACGAGTTCTACCTTGATGTCCCAGCATACGAGTTCTATCTTGATGATCCAGCACACCAGTTCTTCCCTGATGTCCCAGCATACGAGTTCTATCTTGATGATCCAGCACACCAGTTCTTCCCTGATGTCCCAGCACACGAGTTCTACTTGATCTCCCAGCACACGAGTTCTACCTTGATGTCCCAGCACACGAATTCTTCCCTGATAACCCAGCACACGAGTTCTTCCCTGATAACCCAGCATACGAGTTCTACCTTGATGACCCAGCAGAAAGGTTCTACCTTGTAGTCCCAGCAAACGAGTTTTACCTTGCAGACGCTTGAAGTTTTTGTTCGATGGTGATTGATGCGAGGCAAGTTTACTGGATTGAAAATTAATTAAATGAAATAATATATCATTTAATATTGAATAAGAAATATATATATTTATTCATTTTCAACAATATCAAGAAAGTGATGGGAATAAATAGGAATTCTTTCCCTCTTCCTTTCTACTTCTTCAAACTGAAAAGAACTGTAACTTCATTTTAAGACCGAATTGGCAGAAAAGAAAGAAATATTGAAGTTTAAAAAAGAAAGAGAACAAAATGACAAAACTTAAGGAAGGGTACTCGTGTGGGTTTGGATGTTGGGGTTCAGGTTTGGATTGGGGGGCTGGTTTATGGTTGGGTATTTGATGTGGGTGCTGAAGTTGGGTTTGTATGTCGGCAATGGGGATTTTGGTTTGAGGGTTTGTGGTTTTGATATGGGGTTTCTGGTGTTGGTTTTGATGTATGAGTTGGGGATGGAGTTGTGAAGGTCAATACCTCAACAGATTCCTCCTGTTGTATAATACCGAGCTTGGCCCTCGAGTGCTCACCGCAATTATACAACAGAGAAGTGTGAAGCGCCAATCTATTGCCTTTTGAGGATACGTCTGTTGAGGGCTTGGTTGTCATGGCTCCATCCCTGACCCTCACAATGGAACTTATGTCCCTGACCCACACATCGTGGCCCAGACCCTCCCACCAAAAGCCTTGGTCCTCTCTTTCGGACCCAGCCCTGGTGCCCACATCAGTGCTGCTAACCCTCACATTGGGGGCACAGACTCAGCTTCAGCGCAGGAGATTCCAATGATCTTGAAGGTGTTGGGTTCCACGGAATCAAGCTGAGCAATATGTGAGGCAGGGAGCCAGCCCAAAAGGGAGAGCAGTGCACCAGCAAGCTGCAGATGAAGTCCTTGTCGGTGGATAGGCACACAAGTTCTACTTTGAAGACCCAGCACATGAGTCTACCTTGGAAACTCGGGAAAAGGGTTCTACCCTGATGAATCAGCATGCGAGTTCTACCTTGATGGCCCAGCACACGAGTACTTCCCTGATGAACCAGCACACAAGTTCTCCCTTGATATCCCATTCCAGAGACAGACTTAACAAGGCACCACAAGGTTTTAGAGGAGGGAGGCAAGTTTGAAAGTTCATTCTTGAGGTTGAAAATGTGTTGTGTTCTGCTTTGGAGCGGGCAGACACCTTTTGTGGACTTTTTGGAATGCACTGAGATTGCCTTCGGTCGGATTTGCCTTCTAGGAAGAGAAGGCAATTTGTTTCAGAGCAACTGCCTCACTACAGGATTCAGTGTACCATAGGTGGGAACAAGGGTGGGATAATTGGAGATGAGATGGGATGAATATGTGCATGAGAGAGCAGGGTTCCCAGGCTGAGTGGTTTCCCAGAGTGGAAGAATTCCCAGGCTGAGTTGATATCAGGTGAAGCAGATATGGGAGACCATTCCTGAAGAAAAATGGCTGCTTACAGTTCCTGCCAATCTGCTTGAGAAAAATGGCAGATTCACCGGCATTGAGGCAGCTCTCTGAGAATATCCAGAGCGATGTTGTCTTTCACAAGGATATGATCAGATGAACCAATTGGAGCAGAGGAAGAGCAGGAGACATTTGTCGGAAAGTTTATCATTACCAAGTCCAGGAGGGAGGATTTGCCATTGAGAGAAATCTTGGTTGGAAAGTTCACAGATTGAGTCAGTCCCATGGAGTCACAGAAGTCCTTTGCTGAAGTGCCATGGCTGGTGTGAGAGGTACCAACACCCAGCCAAGTTGCATGGTGACAATTGAAATCTCCACCAATGGGAAAGAGAGTGTTGGGATGAGTGGTTAAAAGTTTGCCCTTGTTGTCTGAGAGTGATGTAGATGGAGTCGTCACTGTTGGGAGGAAGGTGCAACACATGAATGAACAAGAGGTGCGAGCAGAGGGGAAGTCACAGCCAGAGGTACTCCTAGGGGTTGGGATGTGTAAGGTCAGTACAAAGGGCAGTGGGAATATATACATATATTTTTTTGCATTTGCAGAGCCTGATTTGTACCTGTAATATTCTTGTATTAAATGAATGAATGAGATTAATGAATACTTTGTTCTTTTCTTTCACAGGAAATTGCATCAGAAAAACAAGCTGAAAACAATCTTTTTACCAAAAATGAAAAGTGAAAACATCGATCTGTTTAAAGGCCTTTTGAACGACAAAGACCCACAAAATGAGGAATACCCTGATGACTCAAAATGTACGACCTACCTGGGAGACTCGGGAAAAGGGTTCTACCCTGATGACGCAGCATAAGAGTTCTACCCTCATGACCCAGCACACAAGTTCTACCCTCATGACCCCGCACACGAGTTCTACCCTCATGACCCAGCATTCGTGTTCTACCTTCATGACCCAGCGCACGAGTTCTACCTTGATATCCCAGCATAAGAGTTCTACCCACATGACCCAACACACGAGTTCTACCTTAATGACCCAGCACACAAGTTCTACCCTCATGGCCCAACACACGAGGTCTACCTTGATATCCCAGCATAAGAGTTCTACCCTGATATCCCAGCATAAGAGTTCGACCCTGATATCCCAGCATAAGAGTTCTACCCTGATATCCAAGCATAAGAGTTCTACCCTGATATCCCAGCATAAGAGTTCTCCGCTTCTACCCTCATGGCCCAGCACACGAGGTCTACCTTGATATCCCAGCATAAGAGTTCTACCTTGATATCCCAGCATAAGAGTTCTCCGCTTCTACCCTCATGGCCCAGCACATGAAGTCTACCTTGATATCCCAGCATAAGAGTTCTACCCTGATATCCCAGCATAAGAGTTCTACCCTGATATCCCAGCATAAGAGTTATACCCTGATATCCCAGCATAAGAGTTCTACCCTGATATCCCAGCATAAGAGTTCTCCGCTTCTACCCTCATGGCCCAGCACACGAGGTCTACCTTGATATCCCAGCATAAGAGTTCTACCCACATGACCCAACACACGAGTTCTACCTTAATGACCCAGCACACAAGTTCTACCTCATGGCCCAACACACGAGGTCTACCTTGATATCCCAGAATGAGTTCTACCCTGATATCCCAGCATAAGAGTTCTACCCTGATATCCCAGCATAAGAGTTCTACCCTGATATCCCAGCAAAAGAGTTCTACCCTGATATCCCAGCATAAGAGTTCTACCCTGATATCCCAGCATAAGAGTTCTACCCTGATATCCCAGCATAAGAGTTCTCCGCTTCTACCCTCATGGCCCAGCACACGAGGTCTACCTTGATATCCCAGCATAAGAGTTCTACCCTGATATCCCAGCATAAGAGTTCCACGCTGATATCCCAGCATAAGAGTTCTACCCTGATATCCCAGCAGAGGAGTTCTACGCTGATATCCCAGCATAAGAGTTCTACCCTGATATCCCAGCAGAGGAGTTCTACGCTGATATCCCAGCATAAGAGTTCTACCTTGATATCCCAGCATAAGAGTTCTACCCTGATATCCCAGCATAAGAGTTCTACCCTGATATCCCAGCATAAGAGTTCTCCGCTGATATCCCAGCATACAAGTTCTACCTTGATATCCCAGCATAAGAGTTCTACCCACATGACCCAGCACACGAGTTCTACTTTAATGACCCAGCACACAAGTTCTACCGTCATGGCCCAGCACACGAGGTCTACCTTGATATCCCAGCATAAGAGTTCTACCTTGATATCCCAGCATAACAGGTCTACCTTGATATCCCAGCATACAAGTTCTACCTTGATATCCCAGCATAAGAGTTCTACCCTGATATCCCAGCATAAGAGTTCTACCCTGATATCCCAGCATAAGAGTTCTTCGCTGATATCCCAGCACACAAGTTCTACCTTGATATCCCAGCATACAAGTTCTACCCTCATGACCCAGCACACGAGGTCTACCTTGATATCCCAGCATAATAGTTCTACCCTGATATCCCAGCATAAGAGTTCTACCTTGATATCCCAGCATAAAAGTTCTACCTTGATATCCCAGCATAAGAGGTCTACCTTGATATCCCAGCATACAAGTTCTACCTTGATATCCCAGCATAAGAGATCGACCTTGATATCCCAGCATAAGAGTTCTACGCTGATATCCCATCATACAAGTTCTACCTTGATATCCAAGTATAAGAGTTCTACCTTGATATCCCAGCATAAGAGTTCTACCCTGATATCCCAGCATAAGAGTTCTACGCTGATATCCCAGCATAAGAGTTCTACCTTGATATCCCAGCATAAGAGTTCCACGCTGATATCCCAGCATAAGAGTTCTACGCTGATATCCCAGCATAACAGTTCTACCTTGATATCCCAGCATAAGAGTTCCACGCTGATATCCCAGCATAAGAGTTCGACGCTGATATCCCAGCATAAGAGTTCGACCTTGATATCCCAGCATAAGAGTTCCACGCTGATATCCCAGCATCAGAGTTCCACCTTGATGTCCCAGCATAAGAGTTCTACCTTGATATCCCAGCATAAGAGTTCCACGCTGATATCCCAGCATAAGAGTTCGACGCTGATATCCCAGCATAAGAGTTCTACCCTGATATCCCAGCATAAGAGTTCTCCGCTGATATCCCAGCATAAGAGTTCCACGCTGATATCCCAGCATAAGAGTTCGACCTTGATATCCCAGCATAAGAGTTCCACGCTGATATCCCAGCATCAGAGTTCCACCTTGATGTCCCAGCATAAGAGTTCTACCTTGATATCCCAGCATCAGAGTTCCACCTTGATGTCCCAGCATAAGAGTTCTACCCTGATATCCCAGCATAAGCGTTCTACCCTGATATCTCAGCATACAAGTTCTACCCTGATATCCCAGCATAAGAGTTCCACGCTGATATCCCAGCATAAGTGTTCTACCCTGATATCCCAGCATATGAGTTCCATGCTGATATCCCAGCATAAGAGTTCTACCCTGATATCCCAGCATAAGAGTTCTACGCTCATATCCCAGCATTAGAGTTCTACCTTGATATCCCAGCATAAGAGTTCCACCTTGATGTCCCAGCATAAGAGTTCTACCCTGATATCCCAGCATAAGAGTTCTACCTTGATATCCCAGCATACAAGTTCTACCCTGATATCCCAGCATAAGAGTTCTACCCTGATATCCCAGCATAAGAGTTCTACCTTGATATCCCAGCATACAAGTTCTACCCTGATATCCCAGCATACAAATTCTACCCTGATATCCCAGCATAAGAGTTCTACCCTGATATCCCAGCATAAGAGTTCTACCTTGATATCCCAGCATACAAGTTCTACCCTGATATCCCAGCATAAGAGTTCTACCCTGATATCCCAGCATAAGAGTTCTACCTTGATATCCCAGCATACAAGTTCTACCCTGATTTCCCAGCAAACAAATTCTACCCTGATATCCCAGCATAAGAGTTCTACCCTGATATCCCAGCATAAGAGTTCTACCCTGATATCCCAGCATATGAGTTCCACGCTGATATCCCAGCATAAGAGTTCTACCCTGATATCCCAGCATAAGAGTTCTATGCTGATATCCCAGCATTAGAGTTCTACCTTGATATCCCAGCATAAGAGCTCTACCCTGATATCCCAGCATAAGAGTTCTCCGCTGATATCCCAGCATACAAGTTCTACCTTGATATCCCAGCATAAGAGTTCTACCTTGATATCCCAGCATACAAGTTCTACCCTGATATCCCAGCATAAGAGTTCTTCGCTGATATCCCAGCACACAAGTTCTACCTTGATATCCCAGCATACAAGTTCTACCCTCATGACCCAGCACACGAGGTCTACCTTGATATCCCAGCATAATAGTTCTACCCTGATATCCCAGCATAAGAGTTCTACCTTGATATCCCAGCATAAACGTTCTACCTTGATATCCCAGCATAAGAGGTCTACCTTGATATCCCAGCATAAGAGGTCTACCTTGATATCCCAGCATAAGAGTTCTACGCTGATATCCCATCATACAAGTTCTACCTTGATATCCAAGCATAAGAGTTCTACCTTGATATCCCAGCATAAGAGTTCTACCCTGATATCCCAGCATAAGAGTTCTACGCTGATATCCCAGCATAAGAGTTCTACCTTGATATCCCAGCATAAGAGTTCCACGCTGATATCCCAGTATAAGAGTTCTACGCTGATATCCCAGCATAACAGTTCTACCTTGATATCCCAGCATAAGAGTTCCACGCTGATATCCCAGCATAAGAGTTCGACGCTGATATCCCAGCATAAGAGTTCGACCTTGATATCCCAGCATAAGAGTTCCACGCTGATATCCCAGCATCAGAGTTCCACCTTGATGTCCCAGCATAAGAGTTCTACCTTGATATCCCAGCATAAGAGTTCCACGCTGATATCCCAGCATAAGAGTTCGACACTGATATCCCAGCATAAGAGTTCGACCTTGATATCCCAGCATAAGAGTTCCACGCTGATATCCCAGCATCAGAGTTCCACCTTGATGTCCCAGCATAAGAGTTCTACCTTGATATCCCAGCATCAGAGTTCCACCTTGATGTCCCAGCATAAGAGTTCTACCCTGATATCCCAGCATAAGCGTTCTACCCTGATATCCCAGCATAAGAGTTCCACGCTGATATCCCAGCATAAGTGTTCTACCCTGATATCCCAGCATATGAGTTCCACGCTGATATCCCAGCATAAGAGTTCTACCCTGATATCCCAGCATAAGAGTTCTACGCTCATATCCCAGCATTAGAGTTCTACCTTGATATCCCAGCATAAGAGTTCCACCTTGATGTCCCAGCATAAGAGTTCTACCCTGATATCCCAGCATAAGAGTTCTACCTTGATATCCCAGCATACAAGTTCTACCCTGATATCCCAGCATAAGAGTTCTACCCTGATATCCCAGCATAAGAGTTCTACCTTGATATCCCAGCATACAAGTTCTACCCTGATATCCCAGCATACAAATTCTACCCTGATATCCCAGCATAAGAGTTCTACCCTGATATCCCAGCATAAGAGTTGTACCTTGATATCCCAGCATACAAGTTCTACCCTGATATCCCAGCATAAGAGTTCTACCTTGATATCCCAGCATACAAGTTCTACCCTGATATCCCAGCATAAGAGTTCGACCTTGATATCCCAGCATAAGAGTTCCACGCTGATATCCCAGCATCAGAGTTCCACCTTGATGTCCCAGCATAAGAGTTCTACCTTGATATCCCAGCATAAGAGTTCCACGCTGATATCCCAGCATAAGAGTTCGACACTGATATCCCAGCATAAGAGTTCGACCTTGATATCCCAGCATAAGAGTTCCACGCTGATATCCCAGCATCAGAGTTCCGCCTTGATGTCCCAGCATAAGAGTTCTACCTTGATATCCCAGCATCAGAGTTCCACCTTGATGTCCCAGCATAAGAGTTCTACCCTGATATCCCAGCATAAGCGTTCTACCCTGATATCTCAGCATACAAGTTCTACCCTGATATCCCAGCATAAGAGTTCCACGCTGATATCCCAGCATAAGTGTTCTACCCTGATATCCCAGCATATGAGTTCCACGCTGATATCCCAGCATAAGAGTTCTACCCTGATATCCCAGCATAAGAGTTCTACGCTCATATCCCAGCATTAGAGTTCTACCTTGATATCCCAGCATAAGAGTTCCACCTTGATGTCCCAGCATAAGAGTTCTACCCTGATATCCCAGCATAAGAGTTCTACCTTGATATCCCAGCATACAAGTTCTACCCTGATATCCCAGCATAAGAGTTCTACCCTGATATCCCAGCATAAGAGTTCTACCTTGATATCCCAGCATACAAGTTCTACCCTGATATCCCAGCATACAAATTCTACCCTGATATCCCAGCATAAGAGTTCTACCCTGATATCCCAGCATAAGAGTTCTACCTTGATATCCCAGCATACAAGTTCTACCCTGATATCCCAGCATAAGAGTTCTACCCTGATATCGCAGCATAAGAGTTCTACCTTGATATCCCAGCATACAAGTTCTACCCTGATATCCCAGCATACAAATTCTACCCTGATATCCCAGCATAAGAGTTCTACCCTGATATCCCAGCATAAGAGTTCTACCCTGATATCCCAGCATATGAGTTCCACGCTGATATCCCAGCATAAGAGTTCTACCCTGATATCCCAGCATAAGAGTTCTACGCTGATATCCCAGCATTAGAGTTCTACCTTGATATCCCAGCATAAGAGCTCTACCCTGATATCCCAGCATAAGAGTTCTCCGCTGATATCCCAGCATACAAGTTCTACCTTGATATCCCAGCATAAGAGTTCCACCTTGATATCCCAGCATACAAGTTCTACCCTGATATCCCAGCATAAGAGTTCTATCTTGATATCCCAGCATAAGAGTTCTACCCTGAAATCCCAGCATAAGAGTTCTACCCTGATATCCCAGCATAAGAGTACTCCCTTGATATCCCAGCATAAGAGTTCTACCTTGATATCCCAGCATAAGAGTTCTACCTTGATATGCCAGCATAAGAGATCTACGCTGATATCCCAGCATAAGAGTTCTACCTTGATATCCCAGCATAAGAGTTCTACCCTGATATCCCAGCAGAAGCGTTCTACCTTGATATCCCAGCATAAGAGTTCTACCCTGATATCCCAGCATAATAATTCTACGCTGATATCCCAGCATAAGAGTTCTACCTTGATATCCCAGCATAAGAGTTCTACCCTGATATCCCAGCATAAGAGTTCTACCCTGATATCCCAGCATAAGAGTTCTCCGCTTCTACCCTCATGGCCCAGCACACGAGGTCTACCTTGATATCCCAGCATAAGAGTTCCACGCTGATATCCCAGCATCAGAGTTCCACCTTGATGTCCCAGCATAAGAGTTCTACCTTGATATCCCAGCATCAGAGTTCCACCTTGATGTCCCAGCATAAGAGTTCTACCCTGATATCCCAGCATAAGCGTTCTACCCTGATATCTCAGCATACAAGTTCTACCCTGATATCCCAGCATAAGAGTTCCACGCTGATATCCCAGCATAAGTGTTCTACCCTGATATCCCAGCATATGAGTTCCATGCTGATATCCCAGCATAAGAGTTCTACCCTGATATCCCAGCATAAGAGTTCTACGCTCATATCCCAGCATTAGAGTTCTACCTTGATATCCCAGCATAAGAGTTCCACCTTGATGTCCCAGCATAAGAGTTCTACCCTGATATCCCAGCATAAGAGTTCTACCTTGATATCCCAGCATACAAGTTCTACCCTGATATCCCAGCATAAGAGTTCTACCCTGATATCCCAGCATAAGAGTTCTACCTTGATATCCCAGCATACAAGTTCTACCCTGATATCCCAGCATACAAATTCTACCCTGATATCCCAGCATAAGAGTTCTACCCTGATATCCCAGCATAAGAGTTCTACCTTGATATCCCAGCATACAAGTTCTACCCTGATATCCCAGCATAAGAGTTCTACCCTGATATCCCAGCATAAGAGTTCTACCTTGATATCCCAGCATACAAGTTCTACCCTGATTTCCCAGCATACAAATTCTACCCTGATATCCCAGCATAAGAGTTCTACCCTGATATCCCAGCATATGAGTTCCACGCTGATATCCCAGCATAAGAGTTCTACCCTGATATCCCAGCATAAGAGTTCTATGCTGATATCCCAGCATTAGAGTTCTACCTTGATATCCCAGCATAAGAGCTCTACCCTGATATCCCAGCATAAGAGTTCTCCGCTGATATCCCAGCATACAAGTTCTACCTTGATATCCCAGCATAAGAGTTCTACCTTGATATCCCAGCATACAAGTTCTACCCTGATATCCCAGCATAAGAGTTCTTCGCTGATATCCCAGCACACAAGTTCTACCTTGATATCCCAGCATACAAGTTCTACCCTCATGACCCAGCACACGAGGTCTACCTTGATATCCCAGCATAATAGTTCTACCCTGATATCCCAGCATAAGAGTTCTACCTTGATATCCCAGCATAAACGTTCTACCTTGATATCCCAGCATAAGAGGTCTACCTTGATATCCCAGCATAAGAGGTCTACCTTGATATCCCAGCATAAGAGTTCTACGCTGATATCCCATCATACAAGTTCTACCTTGATATCCAAGCATAAGAGTTCTACCTTGATATCCCAGCATAAGAGTTCTACCCTGATATCCCAGCATAAGAGTTCTACGCTGATATCCCAGCATAAGAGTTCTACCTTGATATCCCAGCATAAGAGTTCCACGCTGATATCCCAGTATAAGAGTTCTACGCTGATATCCCAGCATAACAGTTCTACCTTGATATCCCAGCATAAGAGTTCCACGCTGATATCCCAGCATAAGAGTTCGACGCTGATATCCCAGCATAAGAGTTCGACCTTGATATCCCAGCATAAGAGTTCCACGCTGATATCCCAGCATCAGAGTTCCACCTTGATGTCCCAGCATAAGAGTTCTACCTTGATATCCCAGCATAAGAGTTCCACGCTGATATCCCAGCATAAGAGTTCGACACTGATATCCCAGCATAAGAGTTCGACCTTGATATCCCAGCATAAGAGTTCCACGCTGATATCCCAGCATCAGAGTTCCACCTTGATGTCCCAGCATAAGAGTTCTACCTTGATATCCCAGCATCAGAGTTCCACCTTGATGTCCCAGCATAAGAGTTCTACCCTGATATCCCAGCATAAGCGTTCTACCCTGATATCTCAGCATACAAGTTCTACCCTGATATCCCAGCATAAGAGTTCCACGCTGATATCCCAGCATAAGTGTTCTACCCTGATATCCCAGCATATGAGTTCCACGCTGATATCCCAGCATAAGAGTTCTACCCTGATATCCCAGCATAAGAGTTCTACGCTCATATCCCAGCATTAGAGTTCTACCTTGATATCCCAGCATAAGAGTTCCACCTTGATGTCCCAGCATAAGAGTTCTACCCTGATATCCCAGCATAAGAGTTCTACCTTGATATCCCAGCATACAAGTTCTACCCTGATATCCCAGCATAAGAGTTCTACCCTGATATCCCAGCATAAGAGTTCTACCTTGATATCCCAGCATACAAGTTCTACCCTGATATCCCAGCATACAAATTCTACCCTGATATCCCAGCATAAGAGTTCTACCCTGATATCCCAGCATAAGAGTTCTACCTTGATATCCCAGCATACAAGTTCTACCCTGATATCCCAGCATAAGAGTTCTACCCTGATATCCCAGCATAAGAGTTCTACCTTGATATCCCAGCATACAAGTTCTACCCTGATTTCCCAGCAAACAAATTCTACCCTGATATCCCAGCATAAGAGTTCTACCCTGATATCCCAGCATAAGAGTTCTACCCTGATATCCCAGCATATGAGTTCCACGCTGATATCCCAGCATAAGAGTTCTACCCTGATATCCCAGCATAAGAGTTCTATGCTGATATCCCAGCATTAGAGTTCTACCTTGATATCCCAGCATAAGAGCTCTACCCTGATATCCCAGCATAAGAGTTCTCCGCTGATATCCCAGCATACAAGTTCTACCTTGATATCCCAGCATAAGAGTTCTACCTTGATATCCCAGCATACAAGTTCTACCCTGATATCCCAGCATAAGAGTTCTTCGCTGATATCCCAGCACACAAGTTCTACCTTGATATCCCAGCATACAAGTTCTACCCTCATGACCCAGCACACGAGGTCTACCTTGATATCCCAGCATAATAGTTCTACCCTGATATCCCAGCATAAGAGTTCTACCTTGATATCCCAGCATAAACGTTCTACCTTGATATCCCAGCATAAGAGGTCTACCTTGATATCCCAGCATAAGAGGTCTACCTTGATATCCCAGCATAAGAGTTCTACGCTGATATCCCATCATACAAGTTCTACCTTGATATCCAAGCATAAGAGTTCTACCTTGATATCCCAGCATAAGAGTTCTACCCTGATATCCCAGCATAAGAGTTCTACGCTGATATCCCAGCATAAGAGTTCTACCTTGATATCCCAGCATAAGAGTTCCACGCTGATATCCCAGTATAAGAGTTCTACGCTGATATCCCAGCATAACAGTTCTACCTTGATATCCCAGCATAAGAGTTCCACGCTGATATCCCAGCATAAGAGTTCGACGCTGATATCCCAGCATAAGAGTTCGACCTTGATATCCCAGCATAAGAGTTCCACGCTGATATCCCAGCATCAGAGTTCCACCTTGATGTCCCAGCATAAGAGTTCTACCTTGATATCCCAGCATAAGAGTTCCACGCTGATATCCCAGCATAAGAGTTCGACACTGATATCCCAGCATAAGAGTTCGACCTTGATATCCCAGCATAAGAGTTCCACGCTGATATCCCAGCATCAGAGTTCCACCTTGATGTCCCAGCATAAGAGTTCTACCTTGATATCCCAGCATCAGAGTTCCACCTTGATGTCCCAGCATAAGAGTTCTACCCTGATATCCCAGCATAAGCGTTCTACCCTGATATCCCAGCATAAGAGTTCCACGCTGATATCCCAGCATAAGTGTTCTACCCTGATATCCCAGCATATGAGTTCCACGCTGATATCCCAGCATAAGAGTTCTACCCTGATATCCCAGCATAAGAGTTCTACGCTCATATCCCAGCATTAGAGTTCTACCTTGATATCCCAGCATAAGAGTTCCACCTTGATGTCCCAGCATAAGAGTTCTACCCTGATATCCCAGCATAAGAGTTCTACCTTGATATCCCAGCATACAAGTTCTACCCTGATATCCCAGCATAAGAGTTCTACCCTGATATCCCAGCATAAGAGTTCTACCTTGATATCCCAGCATACAAGTTCTACCCTGATATCCCAGCATACAAATTCTACCCTGATATCCCAGCATAAGAGTTCTACCCTGATATCCCAGCATAAGAGTTGTACCTTGATATCCCAGCATACAAGTTCTACCCTGATATCCCAGCATAAGAGTTCTACCTTGATATCCCAGCATACAAGTTCTACCCTGATATCCCAGCATAAGAGTTCGACCTTGATATCCCAGCATAAGAGTTCCACGCTGATATCCCAGCATCAGAGTTCCACCTTGATGTCCCAGCATAAGAGTTCTACCTTGATATCCCAGCATAAGAGTTCCACGCTGATATCCCAGCATAAGAGTTCGACACTGATATCCCAGCATAAGAGTTCGACCTTGATATCCCAGCATAAGAGTTCCACGCTGATATCCCAGCATCAGAGTTCCGCCTTGATGTCCCAGCATAAGAGTTCTACCTTGATATCCCAGCATCAGAGTTCCACCTTGATGTCCCAGCATAAGAGTTCTACCCTGATATCCCAGCATAAGCGTTCTACCCTGATATCTCAGCATACAAGTTCTACCCTGATATCCCAGCATAAGAGTTCCACGCTGATATCCCAGCATAAGTGTTCTACCCTGATATCCCAGCATATGAGTTCCACGCTGATATCCCAGCATAAGAGTTCTACCCTGATATCCCAGCATAAGAGTTCTACGCTCATATCCCAGCATTAGAGTTCTACCTTGATATCCCAGCATAAGAGTTCCACCTTGATGTCCCAGCATAAGAGTTCTACCCTGATATCCCAGCATAAGAGTTCTACCTTGATATCCCAGCATACAAGTTCTACCCTGATATCCCAGCATAAGAGTTCTACCCTGATATCCCAGCATAAGAGTTCTACCTTGATATCCCAGCATACAAGTTCTACCCTGATATCCCAGCATACAAATTCTACCCTGATATCCCAGCATAAGAGTTCTACCCTGATATCCCAGCATAAGAGTTCTACCTTGATATCCCAGCATACAAGTTCTACCCTGATATCCCAGCATAAGAGTTCTACCCTGATATCGCAGCATAAGAGTTCTACCTTGATATCCCAGCATACAAGTTCTACCCTGATATCCCAGCATACAAATTCTACCCTGATATCCCAGCATAAGAGTTCTACCCTGATATCCCAGCATAAGAGTTCTACCCTGATATCCCAGCATATGAGTTCCACGCTGATATCCCAGCATAAGAGTTCTACCCTGATATCCCAGCATAAGAGTTCTACGCTGATATCCCAGCATTAGAGTTCTACCTTGATATCCCAGCATAAGAGCTCTACCCTGATATCCCAGCATAAGAGTTCTCCGCTGATATCCCAGCATACAAGTTCTACCTTGATATCCCAGCATAAGAGTTCCACCTTGATATCCCAGCATACAAGTTCTACCCTGATATCCCAGCATAAGAGTTCTATCTTGATATCCCAGCATAAGAGTTCTACCCTGAAATCCCAGCATAAGAGTTCTACCCTGATATCCCAGCATAAGAGTACTCCCTTGATATCCCAGCATAAGAGTTCTACCTTGATATCCCAGCATAAGAGTTCTACCTTGATATGCCAGCATAAGAGATCTACGCTGATATCCCAGCATAAGAGTTCTACCTTGATATCCCAGCATAAGAGTTCTACCCTGATATCCCAGCAGAAGCGTTCTACCTTGATATCCCAGCATAAGAGTTCTACCCTGATATCCCAGCATAATAATTCTACGCTGATATCCCAGCATAAGAGTTCTACCTTGATATCCCAGCATAAGAGTTCTACCCTGATATCCCAGCATAAGAGTTCTACCCTGATATCCCAGCATAAGAGTTCTCCGCTTCTACCCTCATGGCCCAGCACACGAGGTCTACCTTGATATCCCAGCATAAGAGTTCCACGCTGATATCCCAGCATCAGAGTTCCACCTTGATGTCCCAGCATAAGAGTTCTACCTTGATATCCCAGCATCAGAGTTCCACCTTGATGTCCCAGCATAAGAGTTCTACCCTGATATCCCAGCATAAGCGTTCTACCCTGATATCTCAGCATACAAGTTCTACCCTGATATCCCAGCATAAGAGTTCCACGCTGATATCCCAGCATAAGTGTTCTACCCTGATATCCCAGCATATGAGTTCCATGCTGATATCCCAGCATAAGAGTTCTACCCTGATATCCCAGCATAAGAGTTCTACGCTCATATCCCAGCATTAGAGTTCTACCTTGATATCCCAGCATAAGAGTTCCACCTTGATGTCCCAGCATAAGAGTTCTACCCTGATATCCCAGCATAAGAGTTCTACCTTGATATCCCAGCATACAAGTTCTACCCTGATATCCCAGCATAAGAGTTCTACCCTGATATCCCAGCATAAGAGTTCTACCTTGATATCCCAGCATACAAGTTCTACCCTGATATCCCAGCATACAAATTCTACCCTGATATCCCAGCATAAGAGTTCTACCCTGATATCCCAGCATAAGAGTTCTACCTTGATATCCCAGCATACAAGTTCTACCCTGATATCCCAGCATAAGAGTTCTACCCTGATATCCCAGCATAAGAGTTCTACCTTGATATCCCAGCATACAAGTTCTACCCTGATTTCCCAGCATACAAATTCTACCCTGATATCCCAGCATAAGAGTTCTACCCTGATATCCCAGCATATGAGTTCCACGCTGATATCCCAGCATAAGAGTTCTACCCTGATATCCCAGCATAAGAGTTCTATGCTGATATCCCAGCATTAGAGTTCTACCTTGATATCCCAGCATAAGAGCTCTACCCTGATATCCCAGCATAAGAGTTCTCCGCTGATATCCCAGCATACAAGTTCTACCTTGATATCCCAGCATAAGAGTTCTACCTTGATATCCCAGCATACAAGTTCTACCCTGATATCCCAGCATAAGAGTTCTTCGCTGATATCCCAGCACACAAGTTCTACCTTGATATCCCAGCATACAAGTTCTACCCTCATGACCCAGCACACGAGGTCTACCTTGATATCCCAGCATAATAGTTCTACCCTGATATCCCAGCATAAGAGTTCTACCTTGATATCCCAGCATAAACGTTCTACCTTGATATCCCAGCATAAGAGGTCTACCTTGATATCCCAGCATAAGAGGTCTACCTTGATATCCCAGCATAAGAGTTCTACGCTGATATCCCATCATACAAGTTCTACCTTGATATCCAAGCATAAGAGTTCTACCTTGATATCCCAGCATAAGAGTTCTACCCTGATATCCCAGCATAAGAGTTCTACGCTGATATCCCAGCATAAGAGTTCTACCTTGATATCCCAGCATAAGAGTTCCACGCTGATATCCCAGTATAAGAGTTCTACGCTGATATCCCAGCATAACAGTTCTACCTTGATATCCCAGCATAAGAGTTCCACGCTGATATCCCAGCATAAGAGTTCGACGCTGATATCCCAGCATAAGAGTTCGACCTTGATATCCCAGCATAAGAGTTCCACGCTGATATCCCAGCATCAGAGTTCCACCTTGATGTCCCAGCATAAGAGTTCTACCTTGATATCCCAGCATAAGAGTTCCACGCTGATATCCCAGCATAAGAGTTCGACACTGATATCCCAGCATAAGAGTTCGACCTTGATATCCCAGCATAAGAGTTCCACGCTGATATCCCAGCATCAGAGTTCCACCTTGATGTCCCAGCATAAGAGTTCTACCTTGATATCCCAGCATCAGAGTTCCACCTTGATGTCCCAGCATAAGAGTTCTACCCTGATATCCCAGCATAAGCGTTCTACCCTGATATCTCAGCATACAAGTTCTACCCTGATATCCCAGCATAAGAGTTCCACGCTGATATCCCAGCATAAGTGTTCTACCCTGATATCCCAGCATATGAGTTCCACGCTGATATCCCAGCATAAGAGTTCTACCCTGATATCCCAGCATAAGAGTTCTACGCTCATATCCCAGCATTAGAGTTCTACCTTGATATCCCAGCATAAGAGTTCCACCTTGATGTCCCAGCATAAGAGTTCTACCCTGATATCCCAGCATAAGAGTTCTACCTTGATATCCCAGCATACAAGTTCTACCCTGATATCCCAGCATAAGAGTTCTACCCTGATATCCCAGCATAAGAGTTCTACCTTGATATCCCAGCATACAAGTTCTACCCTGATATCCCAGCATACAAATTCTACCCTGATATCCCAGCATAAGAGTTCTACCCTGATATCCCAGCATAAGAGTTCTACCTTGATATCCCAGCATACAAGTTCTACCCTGATATCCCAGC
Source organism: Myxine glutinosa (assembly GCF_964187855.1). Classification (NCBI taxonomy): domain Eukaryota; kingdom Metazoa; phylum Chordata; class Myxini; order Myxiniformes; family Myxinidae; genus Myxine; species Myxine glutinosa. Next base: position 71,330,103 of record NC_136273.1, read on the forward strand.
ATAAGAGTTCTACCTTGATATCCCAGCACACAAGTTCTACCCTGATATCCCAGCATAAGAGTTCGACCTTGATATCCCAGCATAAGAGTTCCACGCTGATATCCCAGCATCAGAGTTCCACCTTGATGTCCCAGCATAAGAGTTCGACCTTGATATCCCAGCATAAGAGTTCCACGCTGATATCCCAGCATCAGAGTTCCGCCTTGATGTCCCAGCATAAGAGTTCTACCTTGATATCCCAGCATCAGAGTTCCACCTTGATGTCCCAGCATAAGAGTTCTACCCTGATATCCCAGCATAAGCGTTCTACCCTGATATCTCAGCATACAAGTTCTACCCTGATATCCCAGCATAAGAGTTCCACGCTGATATCCCAGCATAAGTGTTCTACCCTGATATCCCAGCATATGAGTTCCACGCTGATATCCCAGCATAAGAGTTCTACCCTGATATCCCAGCATAAGAGTTCTACGCTCATATCCCAGCATTAGAGTTCTACCTTGATATCCCAGCATAAGAGTTCCACCTTGATGTCCCAGCATAAGAGTTCTACCCTGATATCCCAGCATAAGAGTTCTACCTTGATATCCCAGCATACAAGTTCTACCCTGATATCCCAGCATAAGAGTTCTACCCTGATATCCCAGCATAAGAGTTCTACCTTGATATCCCAGCATACAAGTTCTACCCTGATATCCCAGCATACAAATTCTACCCTGATATCCCAGCATAAGAGTTCTACCCTGATATCCCAGCATAAGAGTTCTACCTTGATATCCCAGCATACAAGTTCTACCCTGATATCCCAGCATAAGAGTTCTACCCTGATATCGCAGCATAAGAGTTCTACCTTGATATCCCAGCATACAAGTTCTACCCTGATATCCCAGCATACAAATTCTACCCTGATATCCCAGCATAAGAGTTCTACCCTGATATCCCAGCATAAGAGTTCTACCCTGATATCCCAGCATATGAGTTCCACGCTGATATCCCAGCATAAGAGTTCTACCCTGATATCCCAGCATAAGAGTTCTACGCTGATATCCCAGCATTAGAGTTCTACCTTGATATCCCAGCATAAGAGCTCTACCCTGATATCCCAGCATAAGAGTTCTCCGCTGATATCCCAGCATACAAGTTCTACCTTGATATCCCAGCATAAGAGTTCCACCTTGATATCCCAGCATACAAGTTCTACCCTGATATCCCAGCATAAGAGTTCTATCTTGATATCCCAGCATAAGAGTTCTACCCTGAAATCCCAGCATAAGAGTTCTACCCTGATATCCCAGCATAAGAGTACTCCCTTGATATCCCAGCATAAGAGTTCTACCTTGATATCCCAGCATAAGAGTTCTACCTTGATATGCCAGCATAAGAGATCTACGCTGATATCCCAGCATAAGAGTTCTACCTTGATATCCCAGCATAAGAGTTCTACCCTGATATCCCAGCAGAAGCGTTCTACCTTGATATCCCAGCATAAGAGTTCTACCCTGATATCCCAGCATAATAATTCTACGCTGATATCCCAGCATAAGAGTTCTACCTTGATATCCCAGCATAAGAGTTCTACCCTGATATCCCAGCATAAGAGTTCTACCCTGATATCCCAGCATAAGAGTTCTCCGCTTCTACCCTCATGGCCCAGCACACGAGGTCTACCTTGATATCCCAGCATAAGAGTTCGACGCTGATATCCCAGCATAAGAGTTATACGCTGATATCCCAGCATAAGAGTTCTACCTTGATATCCAAGCATAAGAGTTCGACGCTGATATCCCAGCATAAGAGTTATACGCTGATATCCCAGCATAAGAGGTCTACCTTGATATCCCAGCATAAGAGTTCGACGCTGATATCCCAGCATAAGAGTTATACGCTGATATCGCAGCATAAGAGTTCTACCCTGATATCCCAGCATAAGAGTTCTACACTGATATCCCAGCATAAGAGTTCTACCTTGATATCCCAGCATAAGAGTTGTACGCTGATATACCAGCATACAAGTCCTACCTTGATATCCCAGCATAAGAGGTCTACCTTGATATCCCAGCATGCAAGTTCTACCTTGATATCCCAGCATACAAGTTCTACCTTGATATCCCAGCATACAAGTTCTACCTTGATATCCCAGCATACAAGTTCTACCTTGATATCCCAGCATAAGAGTTCTACCTTGATATCCCAGCATACAAGTTCTACCTTGATATCCCAGCATGCAAGTTCTACCTTGATATCCCAGCATACAAGTTCTACCTTGATATCCCAGCATACAAGTTCTACCTTGATATCCCAGCATACAAGTTCTACCTTGATATCCCAGCATAAGAGGTCTACCTTGATATCCCAGCATGCAAGTTCTACCTTGATATCCCAGCATACAAGTTCTACCTTGATATCCCAGCATACAAGTTCTACCTTGATATCCCAGCATACAAGTTCTACCCTGATATCCCAGCATAAGAGTTCTACCCTGATATCCCAGCATAAGAGTTCTACCTTGATATCCCAGCATACAAGTTCTACCCTGATATCCCAGCATACAAATTCTACCCTGATATCCCAGCATAAGAGTTCTACCCTGATATCCCAGCATAAGAGTTCGACACTGATATCCCAGCATAAGAGTTCGACCTTGATATCCCAGCATAAGAGTTCCACGCTGATATCCCAGCATCAGAGTTCCACCTTGATGTCCCAGCATAAGAGTTCTACCTTGATATCCCAGCATCAGAGTTCCACCTTGATGTCCCAGCATAAGAGTTCTACCCTGATATCCCAGCATAAGCGTTCTACCCTGATATCTCAGCATACAAGTTCTACCCTGATATCCCAGCATAAGAGTTCCACGCTGATATCCCAGCATAAGTGTTCTACCCTGATATCCCAGCATATGAGTTCCACGCTGATATCCCAGCATAAGAGTTCTACCCTGATATCCCAGCATAAGAGTTCTACGCTCATATCCCAGCATTAGAGTTCTACCTTGATATCCCAGCATAAGAGTTCCACCTTGATGTCCCAGCATAAGAGTTCTACCCTGATATCCCAGCATAAGAGTTCTACCTTGATATCCCAGCATACAAGTTCTACCCTGATATCCCAGCATAAGAGTTCTACCCTGATATCCCAGCATAAGAGTTCTACCTTGATATCCCAGCATACAAGTTCTACCCTGATATCCCAGCATACAAATTCTACCCTGATATCCCAGCATAAGAGTTCTACCCTGATATCCCAGCATAAGAGTTCTACCTTGATATCCCAGCATACAAGTTCTACCCTGATATCCCAGCATAAGAGTTCTACCTTGATATCCCAGCATACAAGTTCTACCCTGATATCCCAGCATAAGAGTTCGACCTTGATATCCCAGCATAAGAGTTCCACGCTGATATCCCAGCATCAGAGTTCCACCTTGATGTCCCAGCATAAGAGTTCTACCTTGATATCCCAGCATAAGAGTTCCACGCTGATATCCCAGCATAAGAGTTCGACACTGATATCCCAGCATAAGAGTTCGACCTTGATATCCCAGCATAAGAGTTCCACGCTGATATCCCAGCATCAGAGTTCCGCCTTGATGTCCCAGCATAAGAGTTCTACCTTGATATCCCAGCATCAGAGTTCCACCTTGATGTCCCAGCATAAGAGTTCTACCCTGATATCCCAGCATAAGCGTTCTACCCTGATATCTCAGCATACAAGTTCTACCCTGATATCCCAGCATAAGAGTTCCACGCTGATATCCCAGCATAAGTGTTCTACCCTGATATCCCAGCATATGAGTTCCACGCTGATATCCCAGCATAAGAGTTCTACCCTGATATCCCAGCATAAGAGTTCTACGCTCATATCCCAGCATTAGAGTTCTACCTTGATATCCCAGCATAAGAGTTCCACCTTGATGTCCCAGCATAAGAGTTCTACCCTGATATCCCAGCATAAGAGTTCTACCTTGATATCCCAGCATACAAGTTCTACCCTGATATCCCAGCATAAGAGTTCTACCCTGATATCCCAGCATAAGAGTTCTACCTTGATATCCCAGCATACAAGTTCTACCCTGATATCCCAGCATACAAATTCTACCCTGATATCCCAGCATAAGAGTTCTACCCTGATATCCCAGCATAAGAGTTCTACCTTGATATCCCAGCATACAAGTTCTACCCTGATATCCCAGCATAAGAGTTCTACCCTGATATCGCAGCATAAGAGTTCTACCTTGATATCCCAGCATACAAGTTCTACCCTGATATCCCAGCATACAAATTCTACCCTGATATCCCAGCATAAGAGTTCTACCCTGATATCCCAGCATAAGAGTTCTACCCTGATATCCCAGCATATGAGTTCCACGCTGATATCCCAGCATAAGAGTTCTACCCTGATATCCCAGCATAAGAGTTCTACGCTGATATCCCAGCATTAGAGTTCTACCTTGATATCCCAGCATAAGAGCTCTACCCTGATATCCCAGCATAAGAGTTCTCCGCTGATATCCCAGCATACAAGTTCTACCTTGATATCCCAGCATAAGAGTTCCACCTTGATATCCCAGCATACAAGTTCTACCCTGATATCCCAGCATAAGAGTTCTATCTTGATATCCCAGCATAAGAGTTCTACCCTGAAATCCCAGCATAAGAGTTCTACCCTGATATCCCAGCATAAGAGTACTCCCTTGATATCCCAGCATAAGAGTTCTACCTTGATATCCCAGCATAAGAGTTCTACCTTGATATGCCAGCATAAGAGATCTACGCTGATATCCCAGCTAAAGAGTTCTACCTTGATATCCCAGCATAAGAGTTCTACCCTGATATCCCAGCAGAAGCGTTCTACCTTGATATCCCAGCATAAGAGTTCTACCCTGATATCCCAGCATAATAATTCTACGCTGATATCCCAGCATAAGAGTTCTACCTTGATATCCCAGCATAAGAGTTCTACCCTGATATCCCAGCATAAGAGTTCTACCCTGATATCCCAGCATAAGAGTTCTCCGCTTCTACCCTCATGGCCCAGCACACGAGGTCTACCTTGATATCCCAGCATAAGAGTTCGACGCTGATATCCCAGCATAAGAGTTATACGCTGATATCCCAGCATAAGAGTTCTACCTTGATATCCAAGCATAAGAGTTCGACGCTGATATCCCAGTGTAGAAGTGTAACTCAGCGTAACTTATTAATTGGCACTGGTAACTTATTAATTAACCTGGTAACAAAGCAAATACATTTTACATGCAAACTCTGTGAAGGACGAGTTTGTAAATGAGTTAGGAATGTGCACGAACATGATAATCTCTTGAAACACCTGGTCACAGCCCCAGGCTGGAGCACCCCCCTATTGTTTGATAAATGGAACTCACAACAGGGGGGGCTAGCTGGCGCCAGGAAGGCGACCAGTAACGTCAGCGGAGAAGAGATTACGAGTTCAGCGGACAGAGGATTAAGTCGAGTTGGTCCATATAAGCGGGAGCTGCGGCTGGAGTCGAGAGGACTTGCTGCGAGGAGCTCTGACGAACGGGACCATGGCGGAGGAACATCAGCCGAACGAAAAGGACCATGGAAAAGAGTTAATCTCAGCCATTGAATAATGCGGTATTATTTGGTAAATGGAATGAAGTGAATAATAAACAAAGACCTTTTGTAAACCTGAGTCCGGTCATTGGAGTCCTGTGAGTCATACACGAAATTCTTCCACAATATGGAGGCACCGCTGAAATTTCGAGTGGACGTCGCCAAGGTGAGCATGTAAGCATGACGTCTTGGGGATCTGTCCATTATGAAATACTAGGGCATTGCCCGTACTATATCTATATCTAAAATTATATCCCCCCCCTCTATTTACATGAAATGGTTTGGTCCAAAGCGAACGGCTTCCGGAGTTTGGTAAAGAAATCGCCATCGCGTGCACAAACGCGCAGGAAAGCGAATGAATCGCAAATTCGTTTTTATTAGTTTTAAAACATAGTTTAACGCCAACATAGTTTGCAAACGTGAAATAAATGAATACGCTCTCAAATGTGCCATCCGAGGCAGAGTGTGTCCGCCACGTTCGGCACACGCGATAGTTCGCTGCTCTCTGATTGGTTGAATCGTTTTTTGGACATAGCTCGGTAAGTAATTGTCCGATTAATATGAAACCTTGAAAAGGCACATCCTCGGGTCCCCAGCAATATACCTGGCAAGTTAAAAGTATATCGGACCCGTGGTTGTCGAGAAACAGCGGTCACAGACAAACAAACGTACAGAGATTACTGGAATTATAGATAGATGAATTCTGAAGATGGAGGATTTGGTGTGTGGGACTTGCATTCCGTAGGTAATCCAAGGAGTGTAAAAGTATTTTTGTCACGACCGTCCAAGGTAAAAGTCACGGATGGAACGGTTTAAATGATTCTATTATTCGTGTGCTTGCATATGCGTACGGTATACGCTGGGTGTTAAGAGCCTTACTCTGGTCTGCGGGCAAGTCGGCTCATGAAGTGCACCATGAGGCGATTTGTTTGCCGGGTCGGTAAGGTTCGGTAAGGTCCGTACACGTGTACAATCGTGTACACCCGTTTTAAATAGAGAATTTTTTTTCAGTTTTCCCGCCATAACTAAAACTCGTTCGATTTTTTTTGACGAAATTTGCTAGATAAATAGCATGGGTGACACGGAACCAGTGCTGTTGTGTTTTTTTTTTGACGAAATTTGCTAGATAAATAGCATGGGTGACACGGAACCAGTGCTGTTGTGTTTTTTTTTTGACGAAATTTGCTAGATAAATAGCATGGGTGACACGGAACCAGTGCTGTTGTGTTTTTTTTTGACGAAATTTGCTAGATAAATAGCATGGGTGACACGGATTAAATGATTTTATGATTATGAATTAATGAGAAAATGATTTTATATTTAAATATAAAAATTGATCTGCTTGGTGTTAGTTTAAGGGCTGTTCCAAATTTATCTTGATTATGAGACAAAAACAGCAGAATGGGAATCAACAGACAATGGAACAGCTCGCGACGAGTGTTTGTGGGTGACAACCACCCTCTGGTCGAGGCTCATAGAAGGGGTGATGCTTACTGATTCGGCACGCTTAAAATAGGTGTTAATGGTGGGATGTCAGAGGTTTTGGCGTGGGCTTAATAGTCACACTGTTTGAAAAATAATGCTCGATGCAACATGATCCTAAAAAGAACCCATCCCTACATCGAAGGATAAGGAAGGGAAGGAATGGAAAATTTGAAGTATTAAAGTTACGGAACTCAAAATGTCTGGGTTTGGATGGAGTCATTAAAGGATTGAGTCATTCATTGGTTTGATGATGGTCCTAATATTTTGATAAATGTTTGATAATGGTCCTGGTGATTTTAGTCCTAGGAATAATATATGCTAGTGGTTTGTCTGAAGGTTTTAATGAGATCGGATTTTTATCTATCTATAATTCCAGTAATCTCGGTGTGTGTGTCGGTCTGTCTGTATGCGACCGCTGTTTCTCAACAACTACCGGTCCGATATACTTGAAACTTGCCAGGTATATTGGTGGGGACCCGAGGATGTGCCTTTTCAAGGTTTGAAATTAATCGGACGGGTGGGTCCCAGGGTGTGGTCGCCGTGCTCGCGGGCCGTTCGCTTTGGCTCTGCGGATGGACCGAACCATTGCATGTAAATAGAAGGGGGGTTCTGTGGTCGTTCGCTTTGGCTCTGCGGATGGACCGAACCATTGCATGTAAATAGAAGGGGGGTTCTGTGGTCGTTCGCTTTGGCTTTGCGAATGGACCAAACCATTGCATGTAAATAGAAGGGGGGGTTCTGTGGTCGTTACTGCCACGTGGTTTCAAAGTTTTGTTGTTGTTGTTTGCACGCATGTTTTTTGCAAGCACGTACGGGCGAGCACGTACGTGCGGGCACGCGCTAGTATATATAAATTGAGGTAATATTAAGTTATGGAATTAATTGCTTTCAACAATGCAAAGGGTGACAAAATATGGGATTTTTAATGGGATTTTTTAATGGGATATTGGTTTAGGAATGTTTAGAGGTCATTGCAATGTGATAATGACTTGTGACCATTTGTTGTTGGAACTTGTTGTTGGAACTTGTTGTTGGAACTTGCTGTTGGCACTTGTTGGAACTTGTTGGAACTTGTTGTTGGAACTTGTTGTTGGAACTTGCTGTTGGAACTTGCTGTTGGAACTTGCTGTTGGAACTTGTTGTTGGAACTTGTTGTTGGAACTTGCTGTTGGAACTTGCTGTTGGAACTTGTTGTTGGAACTTGTTGTTGGAACTTGCTGTTGGAACTTGCTGTTGGAACTTGTTGGAACTTGTTGTTGGAACTTGCTGTTGGAACTTGTTGGAACTTGTTGTTGGAACTTGTTGTTGGAACTTGCTGTTGGCACTTGTTGGAACTTGTTGGAACTTGTTGTTGGAACTTGTTGTTGGAACTTGCTGTTGGAACTTGCTGTTGGAACTTGTTGGAACTTGTTGTTGGAACTTGTTGTTGGAACTTGTTGTTGGAACTTGCTGTTGGAACTTGCTGTTGGAACTTGTTGGAACTTGTTGTTGGAACTTGTTGTTGGAACTTGTTGTTGGAACTTGCTGTTGGAACTTGTTGTTGGAACTTGTTGGAACTTGTTGTTGGAACTTGTTGTTGGAACTTGCTGTTGGAACTTGCTGTTGGAACTTGTTGGAACTTGTTGTTGGAACTTGTTGTTGGAACTTGTTGTTGGAACTTGCTGTTGGAACTTGTTGTTGGAACTTGTTGGAACTTGTTGTTGGAACTTGTTGTTGGAACTTGCTGTTGGAACTTGCTGTTGGAACTTGTTGTTGGAACTTGCTGTTGGAACTTGCTGTTGGAACTTGTTGGAACTTGTTGTTGGAACTTGCTGTTGGAACTTGTTGGAACTTGTTGGAACTTGTTGTTGGAACTTGTTGGAACTTGTTGTTGGAACTTGCTGTTGGAACTTGTTGGAACTTGTTGTTGGAACTTGTTGTTGGAACTTGCTGTTGGCACTTGTTGGAACTTGTTGGAACTTGTTGTTGGAACTTGCTGTTGGAACTTGTTGTTGGAACTTGTTGGAACTTGTTGTTGGAACTTGTTGTTGGAACTTGTTGTTGGAACTTGTTGTTGGAATGTTTTGGGAACATTCAAATGTTGGGTTTTGCTAACGTTTCCACAACGTCGCCACAACGTTTCACTTTCGTTGTTGCAACGTTTTGCTCCAACGTTTTGGGAACATTCAAATGTTGGGTTTTGCTAACGTTTCCACAACGTCGCCACAACGTTTCACTTTCGTTGTTGCAACGTTTTGCTCCAACGTTTTGGGAACATTCAAATGTTGGGTTTTGCTAACGTTTCCACAACGTCGCTACAACGTTTCACTTTCGTTGTTGCAACGTTTTGCTCCAACGTTTTGGGAACATTCAAATGTTGTGTTTTGCTGACGTTTCCACAACGTCGCTACAACGTTTCACTTTCGTTGTTGCAACGTTTTGCTCCAACGTTTTGGGGACATTCGAATGTCAAGTGAATCGAATGAGAAATCAGGAATTATTTCATTATTAACGATTAATGAAGTACTTATTTAATTAATTACATTTCTTATTACATTACAGTAATTACATTACAGTAATTACCTGAGGTAATTACAGTAATTACAGTTCCGGTAATTACAGTAATTACAGTAATCATTACAGTAATTGCAGTAATCTTATTACAGTAATTACATTACATTAACTCAGGCACCTTTTGAGTAAGGAAGCTGATATTTGGACATGACACTGACCAAGTGATGTGGCTGTCAAGGAAAATATTGATTTATTGATTAATCATTTAATAAATTAACTCGTTGATTTATAAATGACTTATTTAATTAAAATTCCTCAGAGATACATCTTCGGATGAAATACTTGCAGATTGGTTATGCTATGAGCCAATTGATTAAGGAAAATATTTTGCGATGGCCATATTGGCAATTTCGTGGCCATATTCGTGGCAACTCAGTTAGTGCCACTGCACCTTTAAAATGCATCCCTGCGTTCATTTTTTCGATCGATTGAGTTGAAATTTTGAACAATCGGATCTGGACTGTCGTTGTTAACGACTCTAGCACGCACTCGTCCAATCAGGATGGAGCGGTATGGTCCCCGGATCATCACTGCCCGCAGTTTTTTAATTAATTTTACCTTTTCTCTTGGTCATATAATGTTGAAGACATGCATGTCATGATAGAGGAAATGTTTGTTCTGTTGAACGGAATAAATGTTGTTTATTTGTGTGGGTGTGTATTTCTTGTGTATTTTGGATATATTTTCACGACTAATTCCAGTTAACATCCTGCAAAATTTGCTCGTTTGCTGGCCGAGTCGAAATTGCGTTGAGTTTCTATGGCATGCGCCATTAAAAGCGCTGTGTAATGGTTGAGCTCCTTTTATTTCGGTTTGGTCATGCGGATGAGCAAACAAAGTGACAAATGCTGCGGCTGGAGCAGTAGAAGCGATGTTTTTTAATGGAAACGATGTAATGAGTAATTAAAAGTGGGAGGGGGCAACACCACGCATACCTCTTTTAAGGTGTGTATAAACCCTGGAATATTTCAGCAATCAATACAATGCTGAAACTATGTAAGTTAAGTTAATGAGTAATTTACTGAGTAATTTAATGAGTAATTTAATGAGTAATTTAATGAGTAATTTAACGAATAATTTAATGAGTAATTTAATGAGTAATTTAATGAGTAATTTAATAAGTAATTTAATAAGTAATTTAATGAGGAATTTAATGAGGAATTAAAAGTGGGAGGGGGCAACACCACGCATACCTCTTTTAAGGTGTGTATAAACCCTGGAATAAACGTGGGAGGGGGCAACACCACGCATACCTCTTTTAAGGTATGTATAAACCCTGGAATATTTCAGCAATCAATACGATGCTGAAATGATGTAATTTACTTTGTAAGAGGGTCGACCTTGGGTTTGTTTGGGTTTGTTGTTTATTTTGTGGATGTGTATTTTTTGTGTATTTTGGATATATTTTCACGACTAATTCCAGTTAACATCCTGCAAAATTTGCTCGTTTTCTGGCTGAGTCGAAATTGCGTTGAGTTTCTATGGCATGCGCCATTAAAAGCACTGTGTAATGGTTGAGCTCCCTTTATTTCGTTTTGGTCATGCGGATGAGCAAACAAAATGACGAATGCTGCGGCTGGAGCAGTGGAAGCGATTTTTGAATTGTTCAATGATTATTCGATATTGTTATGACTTATTGTCAATAGGTATACTGAGTGGCCATGAGGTAGCCTGTTGCTATGTACAGTTTTATTCTATTGTTGATTATACCACATAATTGTGGTGATAAAGGAAATGTTCGTTTTAAATAGATGATTATGATATGACCATGACTATAAAATCATGATGATTATTATGAATGATATCATAGGGTTCAAATGCAGAATGCTGCATGAACTTGGGAAAGAACTTTCAAGCCCTATGGGATAAATTGGGTATTACAAGCGATGGAGTTTCAAAATTTTGCATGATTGAAGAAATTTTACAGTCTTATTTCAGGAGTTTTACGAAATTTATATTGCCAAGAGATTTTGGATACTATTAAAAGAAAAATGATGAGATATTTTTCCCAATGAACTTTAATATCTGCCATCCATTTTGGCTGTCTCACGAATGAAGGATGAGTTGCCTTTAGTGGTTGCAAAGAAAATTTGTGGAGACCAGGCAAAATGGGGAAATATGTCAGATATGACCCTAGGACAGGACGGTGATTCATCAATTGACATGAGGTACGAACCAGAGGTGACGACCGATGAGTCGATCTCAGTCAATGGATGGACCTGTCCTGACATCATTGGGGAAAGGGCTTATGCAAGGAGTCATTCAAAATGATTAATTTGATTTATTGATGAATATTGATGAATTAATTGAAATTGAATAATTGATTGAATTGTTAATTGATTGAATCTAATTGATTGAATTTAATTGCATAAATTGAACTGAATAAATTGAATTGAATATATTGATTGTTTGATTGATGAAAATGCGGTCTCAAGAAAGAAGCTTTGATATCTTTGCGAGATATTATCAATGTGGAGACAACCTGGGAAAATTGAGCAAGGTGGTGAGTTTATATACAGATATATATGTGCGGTTACCATTGTGTGATTTCCCCGTCAAACAGAGCGGACACCTGAGGATTCACCCACTTCATACTGACCCTCCGGCTCATCTGCAAATACTGATCTGTGAGATTGGATTGTGCAAAAGCCACGGCTGAGGGAGATTCTCTGGAAATCACCGTGTGAACAGGTGGAGAGACCCTTCCTGGAGGTACGAGTGAAGCTTTAGAGGAACCTGGAACAAGCTACAACACATCCAACGCTACTTTGATAAAAGGCAGAATGGGAAATGGAGCCTGCAAGAATACACAAGGACAACCAGAAATTCCACAAAAAGGTACTTGTACACATCATATGTACGACCGTTATGGTGCCGAAGCTATAAGGCAGGTCGAGAATTGGTATTTGTGGACAAAGGGACATGATGAGGAGTTTCCAAGAGATGGTACATTTGAGCGAAGTCGATTGGAAAGATTGGAACAAAGATTGAAAGCCAGGAAGAGACAGAATCTAACGGTAGACTGGCTTGCATTCCATCTTTGGGATGGTGAATCCAGACAACGGGAACAGCAAGAACGGATAACGGATCTAGAACTTAAAATAAAAAGGATACAGGATACAGTGGAGGAGACAAATGCACAACTGCCCTCGAAATTAGGAATGAAAGTGACAGTTGTCCCATCAGATTTCCAGTTGTCTCCCCAAAAAGGACGGTACAGAGAATTTTTTCGTGTTTCAGGAGATAACGAGAGATTGCAGTGGCAACTCAGGGATGTAGAGATGCAGCCCAGCAATACAAGTGCACAGGTGCACAGATCAGACAACGACAGAAACCGGTGTTTCAAGTGTGGACGGATGGGACATTGGAAAAGAGGATGTCCGTATACCAAAAGGAAGACAAGTTAATAGGGTAAACCAAGATCAAGGGTACCAGTGCTGACCGATACCTCAGACAATGATTAGGCCTTCATTGCGACAAATCCCAAATGACGATTGGCCTCAACAAATTAGATTACTGGACAAACATGAATAACTGTCGATGATTCTTGGGTCTGAAAAGTTTTCGGAGCAAGAATTATTCATTTTTCTTTTGCTTGTAAGCAAATTAGTAATTAATTGATCAAATGCCAAAATTGGATCTTCTATTTTGGGCACAGCAATTTTAAATTTACAAAGTTTGGAACAATTGCGTTGCAATTGTTGGCAAACCAAGTAACAAGAGTCACATGATGATCAGGTGGGAATTTCGGACTATTGTTCCGCACAATTGATAGGTCAATGGTCGACTGACATGCAAATGGGTGTGTAGTCAAAATTTGGATAGATTATTGTGAAGGCAGAAAGGGTAATTTCAATTTGACATCATAAAGGTTTTCTAAGAATGGACTTTTGGTTCATTTGTCTATAAGCATTTTGAATTTGATTGACAAATTTTATGAAATTGAAATAAAATTGACACCCATCTGATCTGTAAATAATGGTTCCAACGCAAACAAATATGCATAATGCATGTGTGTGTGTGTTTTTGTGTATCAATCTTACAAGATTGTTGACACCGACAGTGTGCCTGTCTGGAAATGGATAGTTATATGTGGATGGGATTGGGATATGTGGATGGGATTGAATATCCAGAGAATCCGTAAAATAAAATAGAAATATAATTTGATTATGAACATTATCTCTTTTGTCAAGGGAAATGGAATATAAAAAATTTGATGTGCTGGGTTATGAGCAGCCATTAATTAATAGTAAAATTGTGAGTAATTTTGGGATTCCATTTTTGATAGAATGTATATGAGAATAACATCTATTTATGGATATGAGCTTCATAAAAGGAAATGAGGAAGTACAAAATCATCCAAATTTGGGAGAGGTCTTACACTGACTTCCCAGAATACTCTGCTCATGGATTTTATATATATAAACTTGAATTTTATCAGCATATAAATTGTGCTGTATGTATGGATGTGTTTTAGGCATAGATGATATGGGAAAAGAGTAAAGAAAATTTTGCTGGTTTGAACTATTGTGGGTTTTCAGTTCTGGAGTTTAAACAAAGTCACTGGTTAACAGATGAGAAAGGATAGTAAATAAATTATTCTCTGCTGGGCAAATTAAGTACGATATTACTAAGACTTATGAGAGCTATTGTTCCGCCTTACAGCAGTGGAAAATTATTGGAAAAAATTAGATCCAACATAATGAATCTATAAAAGAATGTGATAGGGATAATATCCTCAATTTGTACTAATTATTTGATTGTGGGTAAAGGAATTAAGTCATCGTAGTGGATTGTTAACAGCAGCCTGAAAATGTCCTGAGAGTGTGCATCCATGTAATCAGAAATCCCAGATTTGTTTTTACAAACAACATTTTGGTAGAGGTCTTGTGTGGAACACTTCCTTGGTAGATAAAAACGGTACTGCATGCTGGCAGCCACTTTTGCGGCCAGTTAGGCCAAACAAATTGAGAGGAAATTGTAGTTAAATACGTAAGTTACACATGGCTATTTGTAAAAAAGGAAATTTGTTGAGATGGGAAACATTTTTTCGAAGGTTTATTAAGGTGTTATAATATGACATGTGGCAAGGCAAACTATTGGATGGGAAAATTAGATCTGGCTATAGAATAAATTTATTGACCCCTTGAAGTTAATCCTTCGAATCATTGTTTCACTGGCATTTTTGTTCAAATTGGAAATAGTTTGGTAGAGCTTTGGTTAAAACCTTTGGTTGCGGTATCTTGGAACGAATTGATAAACCATAGGAGATTGATAAGAATAGAAACAAATATGGACCCAAAATAGAAAGTTGGATTCATGCCCCTCATTGCAAACAAGCACATGGGGCTAAGGTGGACGATCCCACAGAAAATGAGGCTGCACCTAGCAGCCCAGCAGAACATTCAGTGGTAGATAAATGATAGTAGTGATTTACAGTCATTTGAATTACATTTTAACACCCCTTGCATTGATAAACACTACATTTTCAACATGTGATATTCCTACTTGGGATAGTGACATTTATTTGCCTACATGACATACAATTACCTGCTGATATTAATACAACATGAGTGAAAAATGTATCACAACTACACTCATGATCAGGGGATTGAGTTCAACCCCGGGAGATAGGGGGATCATTTGTAAGACAAATAATCTGATTATGTTACATATTAAGGGATTTTCTTTATTTACCTTTTAGGAAGCTTGTTAGTTTGGTATATAATGTCTACAAAGAGTAGCAGACTTGTTTGTTGGTTTAGTAGTTATATTGGCAATTGTTTTAGTGGTGGCTTGCTTGAAAGCCTTAGTGACGGTGTGTTTGAATAAGGTAACCAACAACACGATGATAACGCATGAAGTGACAAATGAGGAAAGAAATGTGGATCCAGAAAAGGAAGACTTTTATGGCGACATAAACAGTAGAATTAAGATAATGGCATAACGACAATGTTATGAGTTGTGTCAATTACAATATCAGTGAACTCATATCACCACAAGTGCCACACTGTTAAGGGAAAAAGAGGGAAAAGAAAAAGTGGAGAGGAATTATGGTAATAATACATTATGCTTAATTTGTTGGTTTGGGAAAATTGTTGTTGGGAATTAGATATTCCCGTTTGTGATTGTAATCATATACAATGCTATTCTTAGATTAGTAATAAAATACATACCTGATTGAATATTATTTGTGTGACGCATATAAATGAATATAACGTTTGTGTTAAGAAAAAAACAACAAATTGTTGAATGTGAAACTGTCGGAAGATATACATGATTATGCTGATTTCATGGTAAGATGTACCCTATCTGATCCAGTGTGTGCGGAAAGCAGATTCAGATGTGACTGAGCATAAGGATAAGACGAGATCACAGTTTGGAGGGATTGCTAACGGAATTGGGAAGAAGGTCGAGAAAGAAAATTTGTGGCTAAAAAATGAAGTTAATCGTGGCATACACCCTCTTTCTCAAAGAATGATGAAGACATTCTCCCGTGTAACTTGGAGATGAATGCTTACCTTCACCAAGGAAATTTATGTGACCATTTGCCTGGATCACACTGCAACATATGAAAGAAAGGCGATCACTTACTCTTGTTCGAAGGCTTCGAACATTCACCACATCAGAAGTTGCAGGACAACGACATTTTACCTGCAACCTCTGTGAAATGCGGGGACATATGTTATTACTTCACCAACGTCCGGGGAACCAGCATGGAGCTGCAAAAAACGGCTGTGCCCTTGTCACAACAGCTGTGCACGATTCTGCTGGTTGCTCCTGGTAAGGACCATGAATGACCTGAACACCATGGTCCCAACATCATTGTGGATGCATCCGGCATCCCTGTTCCACATCTTGCTGGCCAATCAACGTCACACCAATACTTGCTTGCCCACTCACAATGAGGGAGGAGGCAAGTCGACTACAACTGGGTGAAGGCCGTGTTCAGGAATTACTATGGTTTACAGCAAAAAAAGTGGCAAGAATGCTACAAGGAGAGCAGGGTCAGCCTATGACTCCGCAATGTTACCACAACAGCGAAATCCTACACGAAGTAGTGCAGGAGCTATGAAGACATTAGGAGAAAATGTTTCATACCAGGATTCAAACACAAGTGATCAGCCCTTCCTTTCAAACAAAGTCAACATTTGTGTGGAGGAAAACGTTTTTGCCAGATGGTGCAGATGCTTTACAAAACTTGAAAATGAAGTGAAATTGTTGTATCTTGGTGATGGTGAAGTGTTGTTTTGAAAATATATTTGTGATGCAAATGCAATAGATTGAACGATATGGAAGGAGTCAATGACCAACGAAATGTTTTGTGATTCTTGCAGGATGACGGTGTATGCCCAAGGGAATTTGATTACCAAAGTGATTGATTATTTACTTATACTTGTAATGATGTTTACTTGTAGTGATTGATTATTTACTTATACTTGTAATGATGTTTACTTGTAGTGATTGATTATTTACTTATATTGATGTTTAGATTAATGGTTAATATAAACAAAAAAAACAAAAAGATGAGGGAATTGTAGAAGTGTAACTCAGCGTAACTTATTAATTGGCACTGGTAACTTATTAATTAACCTGGTAACAAAGCAAATACATTTTACATGCAAACTCTGTGAAGGACGAGTTTGTAAATGAGTTAGGAATGTGCACGAACATGATAATCTCTTGAAACACCTGGTCACAGCCCCAGGCTGGAGCACCCCCCTATTGTTTGATAAATGGAACTCACAACAGGGGGGGCTAGCTGGCGCCAGGAAGGCGACCAGTAACGTCAGCGGAGAAGAGATTACGAGTTCAGCGGACAGAGGATTAAGTCGAGTTGGTCCATATAAGCGGGAGCTGCGGCTGGAGTCGAGAGGACTTGCTGCGAGGAGCTCTGACGAACGGGACCATGGCGGAGGAACATCAGCCGAACGAAAAGGACCATGGAAAAGAGTTAATCTCAGCCATTGAATAATGCGGTATTATTTGGTAAATGGAATGAAGTGAATAATAAACAAAGACCTTTTGTAAACCTGAGTCCGGTCATTGGAGTCCTGTGAGTCATACACGAAATTCTTCCACACCCAGCATAAGAGTTATACGCTGATATCCCAGCATAAGAGGTCTACCTTGATATCCCAGCATAAGAGTTCGACGCTGATATCCCAGCATAAGAGTTATACGCTGATATCGCAGCATAAGAGTTCTACCCTGATATCCCAGCATAAGAGTTCTACACTGATATCCCAGCATAAGAGTTCTACCTTGATATCCCAGCATAAGAGTTGTACGCTGATATACCAGCATACAAGTTCTACCTTGATATCCCAGCATAAGAGGTCTACCTTGATATCCCAGCATGCAAGTTCTACCTTGATATCCCAGCATACAAGTTCTACCTTGATATCCCAGCATACAAGTTCTACCTTGATATCCCAGCATACAAGTTCTACCTTGATATCCCAGCATAAGAGTTCTACCTTGATATCCCAGCATACAAGTTCTACCTTGATATCCCAGCATGCAAGTTCTACCTTGATATCCCAGCATACAAGTTCTACCTTGATATCCCAGCATACAAGTTCTACCTTGATATCCCAGCATACAAGTTCTACCTTGATATCCCAGCATAAGAGGTCTACCTTGATATCCCAGCATGCAAGTTCTACCTTGATATCCCAGCATACAAGTTCTACCTTGATATCCCAGCATACAAGTTCTACCTTGATATCCCAGCATACAAGTTCTACCCTGATATCCCAGCATAAGAGTTCTACCCTGATATCCCAGCATAAGAGTTCTACCTTGATATCCCAGCATACAAGTTCTACCCTGATATCCCAGCATACAAATTCTACCCTGATATCCCAGCATAAGAGTTCTACCCTGATATCCCAGCATAAGAGTTCTACCTTGATATCCCAGCATACAAGTTCTACCCTGATATCCCAGCATAAGAGTTCTACCCTGATATTCCAGCATAAGAGTTCTACCTTGATATCCCAGCATACAAGTTCTACCCTGATATCCCAGCATACAAATTCTACCCTGATATCCCAGCATAAGAGTTCTACCCTGATATCCCAGCATAAGAGTTCTACCCTGATATCCCAGCATATGAGTTCCACGCTGATATCCCAGCATAAGAGTTCTACCCTGATATCCCAGCATAAGAGTTCTATGCTGATATCCCAGCATTAGAGTTCTACCTTGATATCCCAGCATAAGAGCTCTACCCTGATATCCCAGCATAAGAGTTCTCCGCTGATATCCCAGCATACAAGTTCTACCTTGATATCCCAGCATAAGAGTTCTACCTTGATATCCCAGCATACAAGTTCTACCCTGATATCCCAGCATAAGAGTTCTTCGCTGATATCCCAGCACACAAGTTCTACCTTGATATCCCAGCATACAAGTTCTACCCTCATGACCCAGCACACGAGGTCTACCTTGATATCCCAGCATAATAGTTCTACCCTGATATCCCAGCATAAGAGTTCTACCTTGATATCCCAGCATAAACGTTCTACCTTGATATCCCAGCATAAGAGGTCTACCTTGATATCCCAGCATAAGAGGTCTACCTTGATATCCCAGCATAAGAGTTCTACGCTTATATCCCATCATACAAGTTCTACCTTGATATCCAAGCATAAGAGTTCTACCTTGATATCCCAGCATAAGAGTTCTACCCTGATATCCCAGCATAAGAGTTCTACGCTGATATCCCAGCATAAGAGTTCTACCTTGATATCCCAGCATAAGAGTTCCACGCTGATATCCCAGCATAAGAGTTCTACGCTGATATCCCAGCATAACAGTTCTACCTTGATATCCCAGCATAAGAGTTCCACGCTGATATCCCAGCATAAGAGTTCGACGCTGATATCCCAGCATAAGAGTTCGACCTTGATATCCCAGCATAAGAGTTCCACGCTGATATCCCAGCATCAGACTTCCACCTTGATGTCCCAGCATAAGAGTTCTACCTTGATATCCCAGCATAAGAGTTCCACGCTGATATCCCAGCATAAGAGTTCGACACTGATATCCCAGCATAAGAGTTCGACCTTGATATCCCAGCATAAGAGTTCGACACTGATATCCCAGCATAAGAGTTCGACACTGATATCCCAGCATAAGAGTTCGACCTTGATATCCCAGCATAAGAGTTCCACGCTGATATCCCAGCATCAGAGTTCCACCTTGATGTCCCAGCATAAGAGTTCTACCTTGATATCCCAGCATCAGAGTTCCACCTTGATGTCCCAGCATAAGAGTTCTACCCTGATATCCCAGCATAAGCGTTCTACCCTGATATCTCAGCATACAAGTTCTACCCTGATATCCCAGCATAAGAGTTCCACGCTGATATCCCAGCATAAGTGTTCTACCCTGATATCCCAGCATATGAGTTCCACGCTGATATCCCAGCATAAGAGTTCTACCCTGATATCCCAGCATAAGAGTTCTACGCTCATATCCCAGCATTAGAGTTCTACCTTGATATCCCAGCATAAGAGTTCCACCTTGATGTCCCAGCAGAAGAGTTCTACCCTGATATCCCAGCATAAGAGTTCTACCTTGATATCCCAGCATACAAGTTCTACCCTGATATCCCAGCATAAGAGTTCTACCCTGATATCCCAGCATAAGAGTTCTACCTTGATATCCCAGCATACAAGTTCTACCCTGATATCCCAGCATACAAATTCTACCCTGATATCCCAGCATAAGAGTTCTACCCTGATATCCCAGCATAAGAGTTCTACCTTGATATCCCAGCATACAAGTTCTACCCTGATATCCCAGCATAAGAGTTCTACCTTGATATCCCAGCATACAAGTTCTACCCTGATATCCCAGCATAAGAGTTCGACCTTGATATCCCAGCATAAGAGTTCCACGCTGATATCCCAGCATCAGAGTTCCACCTTGATGTCCCAGCATAAGAGTTCTACCTTGATATCCCAGCATAAGAGTTCCACGCTGATATCCCAGCATAAGAGTTCGACACTGATATCCCAGCATAAGAGTTCGACCTTGATATCCCAGCATAAGAGTTCCACGCTGATATCCCAGCATCAGAGTTCCACCTTGATGTCCCAGCATAAGAGTTCTACCTTGATATCCCAGCATCAGAGTTCCACCTTGATGTCCCAGCATAAGAGTTCTACCCTGATATCCCAGCATAAGCGTTCTACCCTGATATCTCAGCATACAAGTTCTACCCTGATATCCCAGCATAAGAGTTCCACGCTGATATCCCAGCATAAGTGTTCTACCCTGATATCCCAGCATATGAGTTCCACGCTGATATCCCAGCATAAGAGTTCTACCCTGATATCCCAGCATAAGAGTTCTACGCTCATATCCCAGCATTAGAGTTCTACCTTGATATCCCAGCATAAGAGTTCCACCTTGATGTCCCAGCATAAGAGTTCTACCCTGATATCCCAGCATAAGAGTTCTACCTTGATATCCCAGCATACAAGTTCTACCCTGATATCCCAGCATAAGAGTTCTACCCTGATATCCCAGCATAAGAGTTCTACCTTGATATCCCAGCATACAAGTTCTACCCTGATATCCCAGCATACAAATTCTACCCTGATATCCCAGCATAAGAGTTCTACCCTGATATCCCAGCATAAGAGTTCTACCTTGATATCCCAGCATACAAGTTCTACCCTGATATCCCAGCATAAGAGTTCTACCCTGATATCGCAGCATAAGAGTTCTACCTTGATATCCCAGCATACAAGTTCTACCCTGATATCCCAGCATACAAATTCTACCCTGATATCCCAGCATAAGAGTTCTACCCTGATATCCCAGCATAAGAGTTCTACCCTGATATCCCAGCATATGAGTTCCACACTGATATCCCAGCATAAGAGTTCTACCCTGATATCCCAGCATAAGAGTTCTACGCTGATATCCCAGCATTAGAGTTCTACCTTGATATCCCAGCATAAGAGCTCTACCCTGATATCCCAGCATAAGAGTTCTCCGCTGATATCCCAGCATACAAGTTCTACCTTGATATCCCAGCATAAGAGTTCCACCTTGATATCCCAGCATACAAGTTCTACCCTGATATCCCAGCATAAGAGTTCTATCTTGATATCCCAGCATAAGAGTTCTACCCTGAAATCCCAGCATAAGAGTTCTACCCTGATATCCCAGCATAAGAGTACTCCCTTGATATCCCAGCATAAGAGTTCTACCTTGATATCCCAGCATAAGAGTTCTACTTTGATATCCCAGCATAAGAGATCTACGCTGATATCCCAGCATAAGAGTTCTACCTTGATATCCCAGCATAAGAGTTCTACCCTGATATCCCAGCAGAAGCGTTCTACCTTGATATCCCAGCATAAGAGTTCTACCCTGATATCCCAGCATAATAATTCTACGCTGATATCCCAGCATAAGAGTTCTACCTTGATATCCCAGCATAAGAGTTCTACCCTGATATCCCAGCATAAGAATTCTACCCTGATATCCCAGCATAAGAGTTCTCCGCTTCTACCCTCATGGCCCAGCACATGAGGTCTACCTTGATATCCCAGCATAAGAGTTCGACGCTGATATCCCAGCATAAGAGTTATACGCTGATATCCCAGCATAAGAGTTCTACCTTGATATCCAAGCATAAGAGTTCGACGCTGATATCCCAGCATAAGAGTTATACGCTGATATCCCAGCATAAGAGGTCTACCTTGATATCCCAGCATAAGAGTTCGACGCTGATATCCCAGCATAAGAGTTATACGCTGATATCCCAGCATAAGAGTTCTACCCTGATATCCCAGCATAAGAGTTCTACACTGATATCCCAGCATAAGAGTTCTACCTTGATATCCCAGCATAAGAGTTGTACGCTGATATACCAGCATACAAGTTCTACCTTGATATCCCAGCATAAGAGGTCTACCTTGATATCCCAGCATGCAAGTTCTACCTTGATATCCCAGCATACAAGTTCTACCTTGATATCCCAGCATACAAGTTCTACCTTGATATCCCAGCATACAAGTTCTACCTTGATATCCCAGCATAAGAGTTCTACCTTGATATCCCAGCATACAAGTTCTACCTTGATATCCCAGCATGCAAGTTCTACCTTGATATCCCAGCATACAAGTTCTACCTTGATATCCCAGCATACAAGTTCTACCTTGATATCCCAGCATACAAGTTCTACCTTGATATCCCAGCATAAGAGGTCTACCTTGATATCCCAGCATGCAAGTTCTACCTTGATATCCCAGCATACAAGTTCTACCTTGATATCCCAGCATACAAGTTCTACCTTGATATCCCAGCATACAAGTTCTACCTTGATATCCCAGCATAAGAGGTCTACCTTGATATCCCAGCATGCAAGTTCTACCTTGATATCCCAGCATACAAGTTCTACCTTGATATCCCAGCATACAAGTTCTACCTTGATATCCCAGCATGCAAGTTCTACCTTGATATCCCAGCATGCAAGTTCTACCTTGATATCCCAGCATACAAGTTCTACCTTGATATCCCAGCATAAGAGGTCTACCTTGATATCCCAGCATGCAAGTTCTACCTTGATATCCCAGCATACAAGTTCTACCTTGATATCCCAGTATGCAAGTTCTACCTTGATATCCCAGCATACAAGTTCTACCTTGATGTCCCAGCATACAAGTTCTACCTTGATATCCCAGCATACAAGTTCTACCTTGATATCCCAGCAAACGAGTTCTACCTTGGTGACCCTTGAAGTTTTTGTTCGATGGTGATTGATGCGAGGCAAGTTTACTTGATTGAAAATTAATTAAATGAAACATTATATCATTTCATATTGAATAATAAATATATATCTATTTATTCATTTTCAGCAATATCAAGAAAGTGATGGGAACAAATGGGAATTCTTTCCCTCTTCGTTTCTACTTCTTCAACCTTGAAAGAATTGTAACTTCATTTTCAAGACAGAACTGGGAGAAAAGAAAGAAATATTGAAGTTTAAAAAGAGAGAGAAAAAAAATGATAAAATTGATGGAAGGGTATTCATGTGGGCTTGGATGTTGGGGTTCGCGTTCGCATTGGGAGGGGGTGGACTTATGGTTGGAGTTTTTCATGTGGGGGTTGGGATGTGGGATTTGTTGTCGGGGTTGGGGTTTTTGATGCGGGGGTTGAGAGTTTTGATGTGTGTTGGAGTTTGGTTTGTAAGTGGGGATTGGGGATTTTGGTGTGAGAGTTTGTGGTTTTGATGTATGGTTGGGGATGTAGTTGTGAAGGTCAACACCTCAATAGATTCCTCCTGTTATATAATTCCGAGCTTGGCCCTCGAGTGCTCACAGCAATTATACAACAGAGAAGTGTGAAGCGCCAATCTATTGCCTTTCAAGGATACATCTGTTGAGGTCTTGGTTGTCATGGCTCCATCCCTGGCCCTCACATTGGAACTTATGTCCCTGATCCTCACATCGTGGCCCAGACCCTCCCACCAAAAGCCTTGGTCCTCGCTTTTGGACCCAGCTCTGGTGCTCACATTGGGACCCCTTACCATCACATTCGGGTTCATAATGGTCCTCACGCTCACATTGTGGTTTGTGTCCATGGCCATTGCCTTGGGCCTCAACCCTGACACTCACTAACCAATATGGATATATTTTTTCTTTTGTTTTTTGATGTTCCTGCGAATAAAATGAACCTAAAATCTCTTCCCCTTTCAAATCCTATAGTTTAGAAGTCCAAGGAACTGTGTTTGAAATATTAACCATTTTAAAAAGCTCATTAGTCCATCGTGTGGGATAACCTTTCTCAAAATGTGATTTCCACTTGTGCGTTCTCACAATATAAACAAATTTTATTGAGGTTTTCTCGAGTTATTCTCTTTTTCATATTCTAATTGTGTAAATGTTTCTGATGGTTTTGATTTTGTTGAGGAATGCAGTGTAGCTTGGGGCAGCACAATCATGCACACTTAGGGAAACCCAGACAGTTATTTCAAGAGTTTGTGTGAAGATAGACCTTTTCCCATCATCTCGGGCTACGGGTCCGGGGAAATGTGTTGTTAGAATGATCTCTGTATTCTCGTGTCTCTTTCTCTCAATCCCCCATCGGTCTGCTTCACCAAACCTCAATTCACGAGACCTCAATTCGTCAACTCCTTCTTCACCCCATTGCATTGGTCTTTCCTTCAACCCGATTGCTGGAAGCGATTGGTTTGTTCTCATCTTTCGATCCACTTATTCTTTTATTTCCACACATTCAATCCATCTGTTTGTCTGTTTCTCACCATTTGGACCCCTCATTATTTTATTATTCCCAATTATCAATCTGTTCGTCTGTCCATCCCGTACTTATTCAGATTTCACATCACCCCCAGCCCCCATAAAAACCTGTACGGGTGAACGGGTCCCATGTTATAACCAATTAATCCTCTGGGCCGTTCAAACTGCCGTCCCACATTCTTCCTTCCCTGCACCTCAACATTCACCACACGGACAACGCTTCTCGAATGTGTAAAGTACAGTGACGTCACGGAGTCCCCTGGTGCACCTCACAGCTCCACCACGCTTACACCACACGCATCCGACACTGCATCGACACTCCACCACCCTTCCTCCCCATCCTTAACTTTACACTCCCCCTCCCCCCACCACTTACATTCTCTGGCCTGACACAACCCCACCTGGTTGTGTGAGGTAAGCGAGGAGTCGTCCCCACATTCCAAACTGCCTCTTTCGTTCTGTTCTCACTTCTTCTTCGCGTAATGAATGATGGTGCCATGTCCTGTGTGTGTCGATCAGACTGCCTAAGAATACGTGCTCCTGATAGGTCTGCTCATTTGTGCCTGTTGACTTTGCCTGCTTTTTTCTGTAAATACATATAACCTTTCCCCATTGATTTTGCTTTGTGAATAATGTCCTTGAATGTTGCCTGGTTGTGTGTGTGTGTAAATAAATAATTGTTATATTTTCCAATCTGCCTCATTCTTGTGCTTTCTTTCATTGATCCGACATCGTGTGTACGTAATAGATAGACGGAGGTTTGCCCCACTGTTTTGCTTCGGTCGTGGTTAGCCAGCATTCATTCACGGTTCACTCGGCCGTAGTTGAATTCAGAAGATGGGTGAACGCTGAGGGCTGGGCCTTCGTTGAGGTCTTTAGGTCACCAACAGGTAACACGACATAGAAGGTGAGAGGACATTGTTAGACTTAATTATCCCAACCATCGTTCACTTTCCTTATTTTAAACTTTTTGATTATTGGTTGATGTAATCAATCAGGTAGTAATTGCTTTTCCCTTTGCTCTTCAGTTTTGATGACATCATCAGAGCTTAATCGTATTTTTCATTACCCCGCCCATATTTCAATTTAGCACTTTTCATCTTTTTCACAATAAACCTATCGATTTGTTTTCTCGACATTGGATTTCATATCAAAGACTAATTAAACAACATTTCTCGATCTGCTTCGTGTTTTGCATCCAACATCATCCTATTATCAAAATCAATATCGTGTTTCATACAAACTTCATTAACCCTGGGTTTAGGTTTTTGCTCCAAGGTTTAGGATTTCCATATTTATATCATATTTTATTCAAGTTTGTTTGGGGTCGTCGGTAGGTGTACTTCCTCCGGTAACCCACTTGTTGCAAATTTACGTCCTGATAAAAACTTTTGTATATCACCACCAACTTTTTGCTATTTTTGCTACTCCTCCCTTAACACCCGATTAATTGTTTTGAAACTTGACTCATGATGCAAGATAGTAGCCTGACCATTCGCTCTTGTTTAGATTTTTCGATTTTGGATCATGGGAGCTCCTGTTTGGGGTGTGGAGTGGAGGGGGAAGGGGGAGTGGTGGGGTGTTAACCCCCAAAATTCAGATCCCTACTTGTCCCTTATTTACCAGCCGATTCCTCTGAAACCCGACACAGATCTTCTACTCGATGGTTCACATGATCGCTCGGTTTTACATTTTTTGGGGATTTTATAATAGGGGATCAGGGGGGCATAAGGGGGGTTTTTTTTATTTTTTAAAGTTTATGAACATGAATGCACATAATTCCAGTTTTTTTTATAAATGTTTACAAACAAGAACACTGTAAACCATTCCAAAAGGTTAGCTTACTCTTGTCACGAGTTTTTTTTTTTTTTTTTTGTATACTGAATCGAGGCTCGTGAAGGAGCTAACATTTACTTCACGAACAAATCAACCAGACAAACAAAATATATAAAAAGAGGGAGCGGAAGACAAGATGGGGAGAGAAGGGGAAGCACACAAACACAACATTTGAGAGCAGGGAGAAGTGTGGGAGGGAGAGGGCTTGGGGGGAGGAGGCGTGGGAAGGGGGGGGGGGAGGGAGAAGGGGGAGTGTCATGTTAGTTTATTTAAAACGAACCGTTTGTTTTGCATCGACCTCGCATGGTCTACAAAGTGCGACTCGATCCCGGAAATAGTCGCCGTTTCAACCGCTCAGAGTCCCAGCCTGGAGGAAGACAAGACACTCCGCATTATCTTACGAAGATAGACGTTCAGTTTAAATTGCATAATTTTATCACAGTCCTTGTGTTAGAATTTCATTTTATTTTAGATCCAAATATAAAGTTAATTTCACTTACCTACCATGAACCAGCCTCGCTGATTGGCTATGTTCCCAAAGTATAAATCACAAAAGTATGTTCACAAACATCTACCAATGAGAGCCGAGGATCTGGCCACATGACAGGGGGAGAGCGGATCCACCACTCAGCAGATCCAAGCCCAGCTATGCTGTTGGTCTTGTTTATACTGTTTAGGGAATTTTCTTGATTTGCAGAGATCTGTGGTGATGTTTTCTTTTACTTTGTGTGCTGGTTAGGAAATAGTGTAGTGGCTACCGCTGGGTATACACAATCGCTTGCACCTACCGAGGACGCAGAGCGATCACCATGCCGGGCTTGCCCAGGACGCCCGGGCATGCCCGCTCTCGACTTGCCAGGCCTCGTCCAAGACGCCCGGGCACGCCCCCTCTCGCCTTTCCCAGGCAAACGCTCTGGGATAATGTGTATATATATTGCTGCCCGATAAACGGACTTTTCAGAGTACCCGAGTTGATTTGACACAATAAAGAAACTCGGACGAATTCCAGCTTTTTGTCGCGTCCATTCTTTCGATTTACGTTGGAGCATAGCTCCTACATTGGTGACCCGACATGGACACGGCAGTTGCCCTCAAACTGCCTACCTTCTGGGAGGCTCATGCGGCGGTTTGGTTCGCCCAGGCGGACTCCCTGTTCGCCCTGCGAGGCATCACGGCCGACGACACCCGCTTCCACCATGTGGTAGCAGCACTCGGCTCAGCCACCGCGGCCCGCGCCCTGAGCCTCCTCGAGCGCCCGCCAGCCGCTGACAAATACGACGCGATTAAAAAGCTCCTCCTCGACGCTTTCGCCCTCTCATCAGCGGAACGCGCACGGCGCCTGCTCGACCTGCCCGAGCTCGGCGACACGCGCCCGTCCGAGCGAATGGACTACATGCTTTCGCTGCTCGGCGAGCACTCTCCGGCATTCCTGTTCCGGGAGCTGTTCCTCCGTCAGCTGCCTCGCCCGGTACGCCTCGCCCTGGCAAGCACGACGATCACGGATCCCCGCGCCCTCGCCAGGGAAGCCGACAAGATCTCCGCGGCAGGCCAAAGCATTGGAGCAGCGACCTGGAGCCCACCGCCGTCCGAAGCAACGCCCATGGCGCCCGAGCACCCGGCACGGTCGACAACCGAACTGCCGACGCAATTGGCGGCCGCTACGCCGCACCGACCACCTCCAGCACGACGACCGGAGCCTCCACCTGACCAGGCGTGGTGTTATTATCATGCCAGGTTCGGACAGAAGGCCCGGACATGCCGACCCCCGTGCACCTTCGGCAAGCCGGGAAACGGCCGGGCCGGCGTTCATTACCAGCCATGAGCGCCGGACACACGGGCAACTTACTTTTCATCATGGACAAAGCGTCCGGACGGCGCTTCCTGTGTGTCACCGGCGCCCAACTGAGCGTCATACCCGCCTCCGATCAGGACAGGCAGTCCGCGGTCCCTCCTTGGTTGCGGCCAACGGATCGGCCATCCGCACCTTCGGCCCACGCAACGTCACCCTCTGCTTCGGCGGCCAACGCTTTAATTGGACTTTTGTAACCGCAAGCGTGCCCATGGCTCTGCTAGGCGCCGACTTCCTCTGCGCACACGGACTGCTGGTGGACGTCCAACGGCGTCGCCTCATCAACGCCGAGACCTTCAGCTCCCTGGCATGCACATTGAGCAGCTCTGCTCCGACCGAGCTGGCATGCACCCTCCCGGCGGCGAACGAGTTTGCTCGCCTGCTCACGGAGTTCCCGGCCCTCACGCGGCTGACGTTTTCGGCCGTCGCAGTACGAGATGGGATCGAGCACCACATACCAACCACGGGCCCGCCGGTTTACGCCAGAGCCCGCCGCCTCGACCCAGCCAAGCTCGCCGTGGCCAAAGCCGAGTTCGACGCTTTGGAACACCTCGGCATCGTGCGGCGCTCCGATAGTGCGTGGGCTTCGCCACTACACATCATCCCAAAACCAGGGGGTGGCTGGCGCCCATGTGGCGACTACCGCCGCCTTAACGATGCTACCACCCCCGACAGGTATCCGATCCCGCACATCCAAGACTTCTCCGCCCGTTTGGCAGGATGGGTCATTTTTTCAAAGATCGATTTAATACGGGGATATCACCAGGTACCTGCCAGGGCGGCTGACGTCCCAAAAACGGCTGTCATCACGCCGTTCGGCTTATTCGAATTCCTGCGAATGCCGTTTCGCCTCAAGAATGCGGCTCAGGCGTTCCAGCGCTTGATGGACGGCGTGCTGCACGACCTGCCGTTCCTCTTCGTTTACCTGGACGACATCCTCGTCGCCAGCACGTCCCGGGCAGAGCACCTCCTCCCCCTCCGAACACTGTTCGGGCGCCTCAGCGAGCACGGCCTCATCGTCAACCCGGCCAAATGCCACTTCGGCACGACAGCCATTGATTTGTTGGACCACCACATCACCAAGAACGGGGCCGTGCCGCTGCCAACCAAGGTCGAGGCCATCACCACGTTTCCGCGTCCCCGCTCCATAAAGGCCCTGCAGGAATTCCTGGGAATGGTGAATTTCTATCACCGCTTCATGCCCCGCGCTGCTCAACTCATGCGGCCCCTCCACGAAGCCCTCTGGGGCAAGCCGACCAAGCACGACGTCGTCTGGTCCGCAGCAATGGACGCGGCCTTTAAAAGCTCAAAGCGGGCCCTCGCCGACGCAACACTGCTCGCTCACCCGGTGCTCAACGCTCCCATCGCCCTCACCACGGATGCCTCCGACTACGCGGTGGGCGCCGTACATGAGCAATGGGTGAACGGGGTTTGGCAGCCACTCGCTTTTTTCAGCCGGCAACTCCGGCCGAACGAGCTCAAATATAGCACGTTTGACCGTGAGCTCCTCGGTCTACACCTGGCCGTTCGCCATTTCCGCCACCTCCTGGAGGGCCGACCCTTCACGGCGTTCGTCGACCACAAGCCGTTGGTTTACGCAATGGCCAAGGTCACGGAGCCGTGGTCGGCCCGGCAAAAGCGCCACCTCTCCGCCGTGTCGGAGTTTACCACGGACATCCGGCACGTCGCCGGCAAAGACAACGCCGTGGCCGACTGTCTTTCTCGGGCCAGCGCGAACGCGGTCCACCTCGGCGTGGACTTCGCGCTTATGGCGGCGGACCAAACCACCGACACCACGGTGCAAGCCCTCCGGGCGGCGGACACGGGCCTCCGCCTGGCCGACATCCCCTTCGTGGACACTGTCCTTCTCTGCGACGTCTCCCAAGGCCAGCCTCGCCCCATCGTGCCCGTTACCTGGCAACGCCGCATCTTCGCCTCCCTCCACGGCCTTTCCCACCCGGGCCGGAAAGCTTCCCAGAAGCTGGTGTCGGCACGATTCGTCTGGCACGGCCTTCGACGGGACGTCCGCGATTGGACCAGCACCTGCACAGCCTGCCAACAGGCCAAGGTCCACCGACACACCCAGGCCCCGCTGGCACCTTTCACCATGCCCGAACGACGTTTCGACCACGTCAACGTGGACCTGGTGGGCCTCCTCCGCCCATCACGGGGTTTCACACACCTGCTCACCATGGTGGACAGGACCACCAGGTGGCCGGAGGCCATTCCCCTCGTCTCCACCACCACCGCCGACGTGGCGCAGGCTTTCATCGCCACCTGGGTCACCCGCTTCGGCGCACCGGCGGACATCTCGTCAGACCGCGGACCGCAGTTCACCTCCGAGCTGTGGGGCGCGGTTGCCCGCAACCTGGGGGTCAAGCTCCACCATACTACGGCCTACCACCCCCAAGCCAATGGGTTGTGCGAGCGATTCCACCGCTCCATGAAGGCCGCGCTCATGGCCGGCCTTCAGGACGGCGGTTGGGCCGACCGGCTGCTGTGGGTCCTTTTGGGCCTCCGCACGGCCCCCAAAGAGGACCTCCGGGCGTCCACCGCCGAGCTTGTCTACGGCCAGGCGCTACGCGTCCCGGGCGAATTCGTGCCCGACGCTACCAGTCCCTGGTCCGCAGCTCACCAGCGCTCGGACCTCCAGGAGACCGCCCGACGGTTTGCCCCCGTGCCAACGTCCCACCACGGTGACCTCCAGTCCTACGTGCCCCCAGCGCTTCGCACAGCGGAGTACGTTTTTGTGCGTCACGACGCACATCGGGGGCCACTCCGGCCGCCGTACGACGGGCCCTTCCGGGTCCTGCGACGGTACGACAAGTCGTTCGTCATCGACATCGGCGGCAGGTCGGACCGGATTGCGGTGGACCGCCTCAAGCCGGCGCATGTGGACATCGACCAACCGCCACAGTTGGCCCTTCCGCCACGGCGAGGCCACCCCCCATCCACGGTGCCCCCCACTCGACCGCCCACCACCACACCGGACCCCCCCCCCCCCCCACGACCCGCCAGGGGTCGCTTCGGCGGGGTCATCAGGACCCCCCTTAAATTGACCCTGCCGGTGCATGTCGATTCTGGGGGGACGTGTGTAGCGGCTATCGCTGGGTATACACAATCGCCTTGCACCTACCGAGGACGCGGAGCGATCACCATGCCGGGCTCGCCCAGGACGCCCGGGCATGCCCGCTCTCGACTTGCCAGGCCTCGTCCGGGTCGCCCGGGCGCACCCCGGGCATGCCCGCTCTCGACTTGCCAGGCCTCGTCCAGGACGCCCGGGCACGCCCCCTCTCGCCTTTCCCGGGCAAACGCTCCGGAATAATGTGTATATACAGTATATTGCTGCCCGATAAACGGGCTTTTAAGATTACCCGAGTTGATTTGACACAATAAAGAAACTCGGACGAATTCCAGCTTTTTGTCGCGTCCATTCTTTCGATTTACGTTGGAGCATAGCTCCTACAATAGTGTAAAACCAGGACAAAAAGAAAACTCACTCACAGTTAAAACGTAATGACGTACTTCAAATGAAGTCATCTCTCCAGCTCTTTCCAGAAGAGGATGGATTCCTTGGTGTTGAGATGCTGAAGCCTCAATATGGTGTTGAATACAAACAAAGAAAGTGGTCATCGCTGTCGTCGTGGTTGCTCAACCAAGCAAATGAAATCTACTTCACTCAATGGTCGTTGTGGTGTGTGTTAAAAGTTCAAGAATACAGAAATGAACATGTGAGTTTATTCAAACTACAGGGTGACCAAACACACAGGCCATCATCGAGCAACTGACTCCGCCTACCCGGAAACGGAAACAGGATTACCTAATACGTCATGCTTAATACCAAAGGGTTTTGCAGTATCCACACAGTTAAATAATGATGTGCCATGTGATTCCTGAAATAAACGAAAATATCCTACATTGAAAGGTTACCTTGTCGGTACATGGCCACCTGACCACAGGACCGATGACGTCATAAATTTAATTCTTCATTCTCATCGGGACGTTGATGAGATTTACAATTCAAGATTTAATCCAATATGGCTGCCATACCATGTGACCTATGATGTCAAAGTTATCAATAAAATATTCTACATGGGGAATGCCTCATACATTTGAAGTTTCTCAACACTCGGAGAAGTGGTTGCAGAGAAAGAATTTTAAGGTAAATATATAGACGTTCACACACACACACACACACACACACACACACACACACACACACACACACACACACACACACACACACACACACACACACACACACACACACACACACACAGACACACACGCACACACAGACACACACACAGGGGCATTACAATAGTCTCGCAACCCCTTCAAGTTCAAGGCGAAACGAAAAACTTATAACAAAAGTGATACAAAGTTGTGGACTAACAAATACTAGGGCCAGTCAATAAGTAACCTTAACATGGTGATATAAATTCGAGAATGTAATGTGTGTAGTTGTGGACGACATATGTTATATTTATGGGTAATAGTCATGTTATGCCTGTTTTAGATCTGGCAACATTGAGTGTATGACGTCAGTGGAGCAGTCCCAAGATGGCGGCTCCCTTAGAAATATGCACCAGGGAGGAGCAACGTTCTGTCATCCGTTTCTTGGGAATTGAGGGTCTGAATCCCAGTGAAATCCATCGCAGAATGAAGATGCAATATGGTGACGCATGTGTATCGCTGCAGCAGGTGTACAACTGGGACAGGAAGTTTAAAAGTGGAGTGTCCAGTGTGGCAGACGCTGCTCACTCGGGCTGGCCTCACACAGCCGACACACCAGAAATGGTTGCAGGAGTTGAGCGTGTGCTAAGGGAAAACCGTCGCATTACGCTGGATGAATTGGTCTCCCAATTGAGCATTACCCATGGTTCAGCACACCATATCATTCACAACGCGCTGGGGATCCGCAAGGTGGGTGCCCAGACAACTCACACCCAAACTGAAAGAACGGCGAGTGGACACATGTGAAGAGCTTCTGCGACATTACAAAACAGAAGGTGACGCTTTCTTACAGCACGTAGTGACTGGGGATGAAAGCTGTGTCCACTACTTTCAGCCAGAAATGAAGAGGGCAAGCAAAGAGTGGCGCCATTCAACTTCACCGAAGCCGAAAAAATTCCGCACACAGATGTCCGCTGGAAAAGTGATGCTGATGCTCTTCTGGGATAGCCGAGGCCCACTTGTAGAGCATTACATGCCCAGAGGGACCACAGTCACCAGTGCATCAACTGCGACCTCCTTAAAAATCATCTGAAACCAGCAATCAGATCAAAACGATGTGAACTACTCACTACCGGTGTTTTGCTGCAGCATGACAATGCTCGGCCCCACACTGCCCATGCTACAGCTGCAACAATTGAGGACCTGCATTTTGAGTGTCTTCCTCATCCACCCTACTCGCCAGACCTCACCCCTTCAGATTACCACATCTTTGGGCCACTTAGAGGTGCTTGGTGGAACCACTTTCTGATCCGATGAAGAGGTCCAATAGGCGGTGCACGAATGGCTGCACAAGCAGCCAAGTTAATTTTTTTTTCTATCGGAATGCAGGCCTTTTTTTTTCTTTTTTTCTTTTTTTTTGTATACTGAATCGAGACTCGTGAAAGAGCTAACATTTACTTCACAAACAAATCAACCAGACAAACAAAATATATAAAAAGAGGGAGCAGAAGACAAGATGGGGAGAGAAGGGGAAGCACACAAACAAAACATTTGAGAGCAGCGAGATGTGTGGAAGGGAGAGGGCTTGGGGGGAGGAGGCGTGGGAAGGGGGTGGGGGGGAGGGAGAAGTATAAAACACAAGGACACCAAGGACTTCCAGGACAGAAGTTGGTATTTCCAAAAAAAGTGGAATTAGGGTGAAATTAGCGGGGGTAGAAAAGATCAAGGTTTTGGATGGGGGAAGATAAGAGATGGTGGTGAACAGCTGTTTTGAAGACCTGGAGGGTGGAGTGGGATTGAAGAGAGTGAGGGAGTTTGTTCCAGAGGCGGGAGAAAAGAGGAATGAAGGAGTGAAGGTGAGCAGAGAGTCTTGATTTTGGCAGTTTAACCATAAGAGGGTTGCAGGCAGATCTTGTGTGACCTGTAGGAATATTTGTGGGACAGAGCCCAGAGAGAGCAGGGGGGGCAAGGCCAGAGAGGAGTCGGTAGAAGACGGAAAGACCACGAACCTGCCTGCGGTGAGTGAGTGAGAGGCCCTTGGAGTTAGCTTCATCGTGGGAGATTCCAATGATTCTGAATGCTTTGGTTTCAACAGCGTGAAGACGAGCTAGGTGTGAGGCAGTAGCACCAGCCCAGAGGGGAGAACAGTATTCCATTGAGCTGCGGATGAAAGCCTTGTATGTGGTGAGGAGCTCAGGTGTGCCAAGGAAGGACTTCGCACGACGGAGGATGCCCAGTCGGCGACTGGTTTTGGAGGCCAGATTTGAAATGTGGTTTTCCCAGGAAAGATCATGGCAGATAGTGAGACCCAAAAGCTTGAGTGACAGAACTTCTTGGAGAGGATTATTCAGAAAGTGGATGGGAGGGTTGTCCAGTCGGTCTTTTCGGAGAGACATCGTAAGAGTGTGAGATTTGTCAGGATTGAAAGACATGTTCCACTTGTTTGCCCAGTCTGTGATTTTGTCCAGGTCTGCAGAGAGTGAGGAGGCTGCAGACTGCCAATCTGAGGGATGAAGAATGGAGCGACAGAGAGTAGAGTCATCAGCAAAGAGATATAGGGGATTTTCAAGAGAGTCAGAGAGATCATTGATGAAGACCAGAAAAAGCACAGGGCCCAGAACACTGCCTTGGGGAACTCCAGCCTGAACAGGAAGAGGAGATGAGAGAGACCCATTCAGGGCCACACGTTGACTACGACTAGAGAGGAAGTCCGCCAGCCATGCGTTGAGATTTCCATGGATACCAAAAGAGGAGAGTTTGGTGAGCAGAGCAGGGTGCCAGACCGTATCGAAGGCACGTGATATGTCAATGGAGACTGCTCTAATTTCCTGTTTGGCATTGAGGACCTCCATCCATTGTTGAGAAAGCAGAAGCAGCATGTCCAGAGTAGAGTGTCCAGGTCTGAAACCAAATTGATGATCAGAGATCAAGCCATTGGGGAAGAGGAAAGATTTCATATCTGAAGCAATGATGGATTCCATGACTTTGCTGATAATTGGGAGAAGGCTGATTGGTCTGTAGTTGCTGGGATCTGTTTTTGCACCTTTTTTGTGCAAAGCGGTGATGTTGGCAGATTTCCAAGCAGATGGAAGATGACCTTGAGCAAAAGAGAGGGTGAAGAGAACAGAGAGAGGGAGTGAAAGAGCAGAAGAACAGGATTTTAGGACCCGTGGGCTGATGCCGTCAGGTCCAGTTGCAGAATCAGAGTCGAGGGTTGACAGAAACTTTTCCACCTTGTCAGGAGGAAAGGACACAGAGTCCAAGAGCAACTGGGTACGACTGGGTACGGTGGGTACAGAGAGGGATGGGTTTGGGACACAAGATTTAGAGGCAAACACAGAGTTGAGGCATTCAGCTTTTTCAAGTGCGGAGTCAGCCATGTGGCCATTTGAGGTGAGGGAGGGGATGGAGGGGGAACAAACACCAGAAACAGATTTGACCAGACGCCACCAGGATTTGGAAGAGGAAGACAGATAAGAGAGTTCGGTCCTGAGAACAGAGAGATATTGTTTCCTGGCTCTCCTGAGGGTGGACGCACACTTGTTTCGGGCTTTGTGAAAGGAAATGAGATTTCCTTCCGTTGGATTTGCTTTCCAGGAGACGAAAGCAAGTTGTTTCTGGGCAATAGCCTCACCACAAGATTCCGTGTACCATGGACTGGAGGAAGGGTATGACAACTGAAGACGAGATGGGATAAATCTGTGCATGAGAAAGAGCAATTTACTTTGGAAGAATTCCCAGGATGAGTTGATGTCAGAGGTGGTAGAGATGGGAGACCAGTCCAGATGATTGATGGCTGCTTGAAGACCGTGCCAGTTGGCCTGACTGAAATGCCAGACTCGTCGATGCTGAGGAGGCTCTCTGAGAATGGTCAGAGAGATGTCCACTTTAACAAGCACATGATCAGAAGAGCCGATTGGAGCAGAAGAAGAGCAGCAGACATTTTCAGGGAAGTTAGTCATAACCAAGTCCAGAAGAGAAGATGCTCCGTTGACTGAGATCCGGTTCAGGAAATTGACAGATTGTGTCAGTCCCAGTGAGTCACAGAAGTCCTTTGCTGAAGAGCCATAGCTGGTGAGAGATGTACCCACACCCAGCCAACTGGCATGGTGACAGTTGAAATCACAACATATGAGGAAGAGAGAGTTGGGCTGGGTAGATAGAAGTTGGTCCATATTATCAGACAGCGAGATGTAGATGGAGTCATCACTGTTTGGTGGACGGTACAACACACATATGAACAAAAGGTGGGAGCGAAGGGGAAGCCGTAGCCAAAGGTATTCCGGGGGTGAGGTGGAGAGAGGGAAGTGCAGGGCGAGTGAGGAAGAGAGTTTTTTTTTATAAAGATAGCAACCCCACCTCCAGGACGAGGCTCAGGTCTATCATACCGGAGGAGGGAGTAACCTGGGAGAGATACCAAGGAATCAGAGACATCATGAAGGAGGAAAGTTTCTGTTAAGATGTGGAAGAGGAGGAAGAGGTAGGGAGAGCTGTTGAAGGTGTGTCAGAGATTACAGAATAGCTTGGTGAAAGGGAAGAATGGGGCGGACAAAAGGTTTGATGGTGATTGGGTGAGGCGCAGTGAGGTTTTATTTGAGGAGGGGGAAGAGTGAGGCAAAAGGTTGAGGGAGATGAAGGTGAAAGTTGTAAGGGGGAAGAAGCGGGGAGGACGCTTTGAGGAGGAGGGGTGAGAGGGGAGTCTAGGAGGGGAGGAGCGAGGGAGAGTCTCGGAGGGGAGGGGTGTGGGGGGAGTTTAGGAGGGAAGGAGCAAGGGGGGAGATTTGAAAGGGATGGGTGATGGGGAAGATTTGGAGGGGAGGGGCAAGGGGGAATATTTGAAAGAGATGGGTGATGGGGATGATTTGGAGGGGAGGGGCAAGGGGGTAGATTTAGAGGGGAGGGGTGATGGGGATGTTTTGGAGGGGAGGGGTGATGGGGAAGTTTTGGAGGGAAGGGGTGATGGGGAAGATTTGGAGGGGAGAGGCAAAGGGGTAGAATTGGAGGGGAGGGGTGATGGGGAAGATTTGGAGGGAAGGGGTGATGGGGAAGATTTGGAGGGGAGGGGCAAGGGGGAAAATTTGAAAGAGATGGGTTATGGAGAAGATTTGGAGGGGAGGGGCAAAGGGGTAGATTTGGAGGGGAGGGGTGATGGGGAAGTTTTGAAGGGGAGGAGTGATGGGGTAGATTTGGAGGGAAGGGGTGATGGGGAAGATTTGGAGGGGAGGGGTGAGATTTGATTTTGAAAAGTGTACATTTATTGGAAAACGAACATTTATTGCAAAATGAGTTTCTTGAGACATTCGAGTCAAAAATACGTTTGAGGATGCTGAAGGATGGGTGGAGTGCTGGAGAACTTAGGGAATGAATGAAAGATGCACTATAAGAGATGGAATTTTTTTTTAAAATGAATAGATTTGATGAGCAAGTCGAAAGCATCCTTTTATAGAAGAAGAAGAAAAAGGTGTTATAGTATACGACAGAATACAGTTCTTCAGGGGACAGATGAAACATTTTTTAACAACGTAATCACGTGATCACAAACAATGTGGTCGAAGAACGAATGATCAAATAAAAACGAACAAACGGATAAGAACAGAGAAGGAAAAAAAAAAAAATGTTTTTTTTTAAAGGAGATTTTAAAACAAGAAAGTATGGGGTGAAAAGACCGGGAAAACCAGAGACCGAAAGTAATTGCAGCGCGATCGAAGAACCGCTGAGACAAAAACAAAGCCTCAAGCCAAGGTCGGACACGGTAGCCCACTGCACTAGTACTACACTAGGCCTCAGAATACGCGATACGAAAGAACCGACGATTCTGTACACAGATATGAAAAACCAACCCCGAGAATCCGATTAAAGACACCCCAATAGGTACATACACCGAAAGAAAGATACAGTTTCGATAAAAACACAATTGTGAAAAATTACCTAACTTCGAAAGCGTGTGAGCAGGGCGGGCCTTAGTGAAGTGCTGGAAAAAATGCATTGAATGCAATGGAGATTATGTTGAAAAATAACAGTTGTTACACACGTACATGCAATAAACAAGTTGTGAAAAATATTTTAAGGTTACTTATTGACTGCCCCTCATACATGGTGCATTGATTTGTTTAGATTGGTGGAATGGAGATTATGTTGATGGATTTTGATTATGTTGAATAATGATTGATTATGATTATGATTATGATTTATGATTATGATTTATGATTATGATTTATGATTATGATTTGATAATGATTGATGAAATGAA
This sequence comes from Myxine glutinosa, assembly GCF_964187855.1. Lineage (NCBI taxonomy): Eukaryota > Metazoa > Chordata > Myxini > Myxiniformes > Myxinidae > Myxine > Myxine glutinosa. The sequence goes on from NC_136273.1 coordinate 71,369,133, forward strand.
AATTATGATGATGAAATTATGATGATGAAAAGTTATTGATGAAATGAAATTATGATTTCATATTATGATTATGATTATGATTCAACATTGATTATGTTGAATGCAATGGAGATTATGTTGAATGCAATGGAGATTATGTTGAAAAATAACAGTTCTTACACACGTACATGCAATAAACAAGTTGTGGAAAATATTTTAAGGTTACTTATTGACTGCCCCTCATACATTGTGCATTTGGTGCATTGATTTTCCGCGGGCGCCTTTACTACGTAACTTCCGGTTAGTGCACCCTTCGCGACAACAGTCACGTGATTGGATACGTTGAAAACAAACCACAAAAGGGCACGTGTTACAGCTTACTTCCGGTAGTCTCGCCCTCACCTATTGGTTTGATTTCCTGTTCTTCATTTTGCATTGTATGTTGTTTTTTGTTTATTTATAAATACTTTTTTAAAATAAAAAACCCTTCGGTAATAAAAAGGCATGTCGCCTGGCGGTCAAGTCACAGGATGGGGGTGTGTTCCGTTAGCAAGTGGTTTGATTTCCAAGATGCTTGCTAACAGAACACGCCCACTTATGTTAGCAACATGGCCGCCATAGACGGATTCAAAACGATTGGTGGCTATGTCTTCAATTATAATGTCACAGAGGATGACATTGAAATATCCATTTCATATTTATATTTGTTTCAATGAATAGTCATGAACAAAGATCGGTGGGTCATTCAGGCTTTAATGAAGCACGTTCAGCCAGCACCATTCTCAAGCATCGCCATTCCTGCCAGTGAGGATCCGCGCATGTGCACCGGCCTCATGGACTGTACAACATTTGAACACTGTAACAATATTGTCACTTATACGTTTCATCCAAATTCTTTAAAATCTACAAACATGCAAAACCCCTCCACCTCACCCCTCCGAAATGCACAATGGAAAGTCCATAGATAAGCTTGGCGTGGGGCTCCCCCTTCTGCTACCCCATTTATTTATCTTTCGTTTACTCTTCATATTGTGCTCTCCATAGCCGGTGCTAACACAATCAATTTATTTGGGAAGGTTGTTGTCATAAGATGATCGAGTAAAACTGAAAACGACAGTTTACATGGAAAAACCTTCATTGATTAACCAAATTGCTCATCCCTTTATTTGGGCAGTGTATAGGCAACAGACCGCTACCTTGATCGCTCTCAAAAATTATAAAAATAACCCGGGTTACCTACACGAAGCAAAAACATGCCGACTGCTTATGTGCCTGTGTAATAAGTACATCGTGGTTATAAAGCCAGTGTGGGGGTTACCCCTTTGGGACATAATCCACAGGCACGGTTCCAGTGGGGCTATTGATTGTATGGGCGTGGCGTGTGTGCGGTTGTTGGAGCCACGCCCCCCCCCTCGTGGTGGTGTGTGGTTATAAAATGCTTTCAGAGTTCCGGTCGTGAGGGAGTGCTGTTGGAATAAAGGAGCTTTGAACAGCAAAGAAATGGCCTCGTCCTCTCATCATCCGCCTCTCCTACATTTGTGACCCCGGCTGCTCCAGAACGTTTTCGGGGGCTTCAAACGAACATGGCAAGCGCAGTTTCGATCAAACTGCCGGAGTTTTTGGAACGACAAGCGGCCGTTTGGTTCGCGCAGGCTGAGGCCCAGTTCGTCCATCGGAACATTTCCGCGGGCGACACGGCGTATTGTTGGGTCGCGTCTGCGCTCGGCTCCTCCACTGCGACCAGAGTGGTGAGCCTACTCCAGGATCCTCCGAAGGGACGCAGGTACGAGACGTTGGCGGCACTGCTGCTCGTCTCCTTCGCGCGCACTGATGCTGGCGGCACTGCTGCTCGTCACCTTCGCACACACTGCGGCCGTGCACGGCTGCTCGTAACCTTCACGCGCACTGCGGCCGTGCACTGCTGCTCGTCACCTTCGCAAGCACTGCGGCCGTGCACTGCTGCTCGTAACCTTCACGCGCACTGCGGCCGTGCACTGCTGCTCGTAACCTTTGCACGCACTGAGGCCGAGCACTGCTGCTCGTAACCTTCGCGCGCACTGAGGCCGAGCACTGCTGCTCTTAACCTTCGCGCGCACTGAGGCCGAGCACTGCTGCTCTTAACCTTCGCGCGCACTGAGGCCGAGCACTGCTGCTCTTAACCTTCGCGCGCACTGAGGCCGAACACTGCTGCTCTTAACCTTCGCGCGCACTGAGGCCGAACACTGCTGCTCTTAACCTTCACGCGCACTGAGGCCGAGCACTGCTGCTCTTAACCTTCGCGCGCACTGAGGCCGAGCACTGCTGCTCTTAACCTTCGCGCGCACTGAGGCCGAGCACTGCTGCTCTTAACCTTCGCGCGCACTGAGGCCGAGCACTGCTGCTCTTAACCTTCGCGCGCACTGAGGCCGAGCACTGCTGCTCATAACCGTCGCGCGCACTGAGGCCGAACACTGCTGCTCATAACCTTTGCGCGCACTGCGGCCGTGCACTGCTGCTCGTAACCTTCGCGCGCACTGAGGCCGAGCACTGCTGCTCATAACCTTCACGCGCACTGCGGCCGTGCACTGCTGCTCATAACCTTCGTGCGCACTGAGGCCGAGCACTGCTGCTCGTAACCTTCACGCGCACTAAGGCCGAGCACTGCTGCTCGTAACCTTCATGCGCACTGAGGCCATGCACTGCTGCTCGTAACCTTCACGCGCACTGCGGCCGTGCACTGCTGCTCATAACCTTCACGCGCACTGTGGCCGTGCACTGCTGCTCATAACCTTCGCGCGCACTGAGGCCGAGCACTGCTGCTCGTAACCTTCACGCGCACTGCGGCCGTGCACTGCTGCTCGTAACCTTCGCGCGCACTGAGGCCGAGCACTGCTGCTCTTAACCTTCACACGCACTGCGGCCGAGCACCTCCTCTGCGACCAGAGTGGTGAGCCTTCTCCAGGATCCTCCGAAGGGACGCAAGTATGAGACGCTGGCGGCACTGCTGCTCGTCACCTTCGTGTGCGCACTGGCACTGGCAGCACTGCTGCTTGTAACCTTCACATGCACTGAGGCCGAGCACTGCTCGAGCCTGCTCGGCACTGCTGAGCGTGCCCGCGAACTACTTTCTCTACCTGGGCTGGACGATTCCAAGCCATCGGAGCCCATGGACGACATTTTGTCTCTCCTGGGCAGCCACCGACCATGTTTCCTCTTCAAAGTACTGCTCTTGCAACAGCTGCCAGGACTGGCATGGTCAGCCATGGCTAACTCGGCTGTTGAGGATTTCCGCGCCCTGGCCAGGGAAGCAGACAAGTATTTCTCCACCAGACAGCAATGTGGTGCGGCCGCAGGGGACACCGGCCCCGTCGAGCCTCCGCCGCTGGAGGACACCGTCGCGCTTTACTGAAGAGGGCCATGAGGAACCTCAGCAGCCTCGGGAGGCCCGTGAGGAACCTCAGCAGCCTCGGTGGACTGGCTCAAGCCGGACCAGCCCCCTCGGTTGGCTCACCCCCGAAAACGGACATTGCCCATGCGAGTGAATTCTGGGGGGGCGCATGTGGGGGTTACCCCTTTGGGACATAATCCACAGGCACGGTTCCAGTGGGACTATTGATTGTATGGGCGTGGCGTGCGCGCGGTTGTTGGAGCCAGGCCCCCTGTGGTGGAGTGGTTATAAAATGCTTTCAGAGTTCTGGTTGTGAGGGAGTGCTTTTGGAATAAAGGAGCTTTGAACAGCAAAGAAATGGCCTCGTCCTCTTGTCATCCGCGACTCCTACACCAGAGTAATTCCAATTGTGTGGAGCCATGGACTGACACCAGAGGCCTGTGGCTGAAGGCCTGAGGCCTAAAGCCTATGCACATTCAAAAATGTCGGATGTATAAATTGTTCAGGTTACAATTGTGGGTGGAATCTGGTCAGCTGTCCATCCAATAGGGTAAAGGCAATCCGACCTTCTGTTTGTCTTTACATGATAGATTTTTGTTACCATGATAACTTGAGAACGGCTGAAGGGATTTTAGTCAAACTTGCTGCAGGTATGTATAATGAGGTAGATATGAACTGATTAGATTTTGGGGTCACGAGGTCAAAGGTCAGAGCTCATGTTAAGTAAAAATTATGTTGTCGTGCCAACCTGTGAACCAGTGATGGAATTTTGAACAAATTTGGTATAAGTACATATGATGCAAAGAAAAACTGATTTGATTTTAGAGTCAGGAGGTTAAAGATACATGGTAAGTACAATTTATGTTGCCACGGCAACTTGTGAACAAGTGATGGGATTTTGAACAAATTTGGTTTAAGTATAGATGATGGAAATATGAACTGATTGGATTATGCCATCTAGAGGTCAAAGGTCAGACGTCATGGAGGGTAAAAATGTGGTAACTTGAGAACAGCTAAAAGGGAAGCGCAAGGTCTGGTTGAGCAGTTGCTTCACTCCGTCTGCCTGTGTGGCAGTGAAACAAAATTGAAAATCATTCCAAACAGGAATTTTACTGTTTTTCGGGATGTCGTAAAGGACACAAAGAGCAGACACGAAGAACAACGAATGTGTGTTGAGTAAGGCGGTGTAAAAGAGGTGCATCAGAAACAGTAAACTTCAGATTCAATAGTTGCTTCTTTTTTTTTTCTCTAGTTTGTATAAAACTTTTATTTTATTTTAATTGTATTAAAACCTGGGAAAACGAAAAGCAAGAATTGTAAAAAGCCTTCTCATGTCCTTTTTGATGAAAACTCCATAAGTTTTAAATGTTTTAAACAATTCTCAGCTGCAACGTGGCGTTTTATTTTATCTCTTATCCCATTCATGATCAGCACACTAACTATATTGTTTCCATATCCACCTGGACCTGATTATGTATTGTAATGAAATCGTCATCCAAATTACGACACTGATGTTATTCGCCTCATGGCCGCTACGCGACCCTTTCTCGGTTCCTATATATATATCAGCGCGGACAGGCGATGCAGATCCGTCACCACGATGTAACCCTAGCGATGTACCTCTAGAGCTTCTCTGGGCTTCCCTTAGAAAGGTAACGTGTCTGCAATATGTATCAAAGCTTTTATAGTCATACAGCCTGTCCGCACCTGTATTCACCTGTATGTATAATTATTAATACCATGTTTATTGGTTTCTCTCTAGATGATGTTGAGAACGAATTACGATTAAACCTACTTTGGGTTGCTGTTGAATCTTGATTTTCACAACACTTAATCGTAATTCCTCTCCTGACATCGCTCCTGCACTGCTCGCCTCGGAGAAGAATGCCCAGCGGAGGACCCGTCGAGCTAGCTCCAGCAACGGAGCTCCGACTACTCTCACTGCCGGTCTGCCTCGAAAGACGGGACGTCGCAAGCCTTTTCGCGGGACCGCGTCGACAAAAAGCGACCTGCTCTCATGAGACCCGAACGCCAGAGCAGGCGTGACGGACTCCGGCTCGATGCCTGGAGCACGATGCTACTGGGCAACGTCCCGCGGTTGAGACCCCGTCGGAACGACGGACCCGCTTGGAGCCGCCGGCCTACCCGTCCGGTCGCAGCTCGGAAGCACTAACGGCTCCGTCCGAGGGATTCATCCTAGATATGCGTGCCTCGGCCCGAGTTGAGATTCCTACGCGAGTGATCACGTCTCCCATGTCGGCTATGCCTCCACACGGACGGCACACTCCGACCACTCGCTACTCAGTGGCCCATCTACTCCGAGTCACATCTCTCTCTCACGACCGGCTCCACTCCGACCACTCGCTACTCTGTGGCCCATCTCCTCCGCGCGAACGCGCGCTGCTCGTCGGAATCACGCCGTGCCTCTCACGACCGGCTCCACTCCGACCACTCGCTACTCTGTGGCCCATCTCCTCCGCGCGAACGCGCGCTGCTCGTCGGAATCACGCCGTGCCTCTCACGACCGGCTCCACTCCGACCACTCGCTACTCTGTGGCCCATCTCCTCCGCGCGAACGCGCGCTGCTCGTCGGAAGCACGCCGTGCCTCTCACGACCGGCTCACCCCGACCACTCGATACTCGGTGGAACCACCTCCTCCACGCGAATCGACGTGCACTGCTCCCATCGCGTGCTACTACTCTGGGAGGCCCGCGATCCCATCCTGATTCCGATCACCTCCTACACGTGGCACCCTTCGCGTGGCACCGCACCGTCGCTGGAAGGAATCACTACAAATGCACGACGCGCCAGTTGCGCGCGCCGCCTCTTCACTGGATGGACCCCTTTGCATGCGGTTCCTCTCGCGGGCACTCTGTGAGGCCGGCGATTCTGATCGCGGCCCTCTCTGCGTTGCCGGCGATTCCTCGCTGCTCGTCGGATCCCCTCTTACACGCGCATCACGCGCCGCACCGTCGCTGGATGGAATCCCTACTATGCACGACGCGCCCGTTGCGCGCGCCGCATCTTCGCTGGATTCCTCTCGCCGGCCCCACTGAGTAGGGGATCGCCCGGAAACGCCTCAATGGAGGCTCGCTTGGGCCCTGGCGAGGACTCGTCGCAGCACGGACGAGTTTCTATGGACGTCGAGCGGGGCCTTCATAGCCTTTCACGACACACGGGCATATGCTTCTAATGGTTGATCGTATACCTGACTACCATGTGCATTCTATAAGTGATCGTTCTTCTTCGTCCTTTGTTTTACTTGATCAAACGGCGTATGCGTTAACCACCTGCGACCATTGTAAAAATGCTGTGCATGGAATGTATGTGGACCGAATGCTTTCATTCTTTTTTTTACACCCCGCGTTTCACCCAATTATTTATTCGATAAGCTGTTGGATTGCGTCATATTGCGTTTATGTAGTGTTGGTGTAGAGCAGGCTTGTCGGACTGAAAGGCCTCCTCTTCATCCTTCATGCTCGATGCACCTCATATGAGATAGACCCGACAGCCAGGCAGGCGGGGCGCTGCTTCGGGTCGTGCGGTCTGTCGCTGCCGGGCTTGCTCGCCATCTCGACTCGGCGTGCTCGCCCCTCGGCTCGGCGGGCTCGCCCGCTCTGGATCAACGGGAACGGGCCGAGACGCGGCTTTCGGTTTCCCTCGTACGCGGTGCGCCCTAGATGATGCTTTCGCCGTCGGCCGGGTTCGTGTGCCGTGTGCCGATCTCGGGCTCGCTCGGGTGCTGCTGCGCACGAGACGTTGGATTTCGGTGTGCTGCTTTGCTCCGTCTGGGGATGCCGCTCGGCTGGAGCTCGCCGTCAAACCCGCCCGACCTACTTGATGACGTCATCGACTGTATCACGCGTACGCTTTACAGCATCTTAGACGCGTTCGCTTCGCGGCGTCATTTGCGTAATGGCGTGCTTCCCGCGGTCTCATCGGGGATTCGTTACCTTTCTATGTACTAATTGTCCTTTACGTCACGACGTGTACAACGTACCGCGGCGCTCCCTCAGGGTCACCGCGGTGGGAGTACACGGTGACCTCGTGACATTGAGCGTCGCGCCCGACTCCCTCGTCGCCTGCGCATGTAACGAGGACACCGTACTGCGTGCTCGTCCTTGACTCTGGGCTCGTTGTTATCGGACAGAGCTCTTGCCTCGTAGTTCGAGACTGCGAGACGCCTCGTCTGATTCCGTTCCCCTATGCCCCAGTCTGACTGTGACTCAGCCTGACCCAGACTGTGAAGGTCGTCTGTCTTCGGTATGCAGCGCACTGCAGCCACCTCTTTAACAGATGTTTTGTCTACCTCGTTATTCTTGCGGTTTGTGGATAGTATGTCCTAGGGATATGACCATGTTGCTAATCTGCCGCGCTCCCGTGAGGTCGCGCTGGTCTCACTGGGTACACCGTGACCCATGGCCCCTGCGACCTTTTGTTTTCTCGACATGGCCCATCCCTGTGATCGGGCCACCTCGACTCTTGTGGGGACCCGGGAGGTTCTTGTTGCTCGCCCGGGTGGCGACTCCCTCCTCGCCCCTTGTGGGTTAGTTATGCGATGCGCCAATTGATTAGACAATATTTTGTGATAATCTTTATTGATTTTAAATATACAATTAATCAATCAAGTAGAGTACACCTCTCCCTCCCAATGCAGCCTCAATGAGCTGCACTGCGGTATTGCGTCCGTGGATGGACGATCCAACCGCGGTCCGGCTGGATCCGTGCCATGCCACGTTGGCGTTACCTGGATGGATCGGTCGGACATCCGGGATGGCCAATCCATCCGGGCCTTCTCTGTGCCATTGCGTCCGTGGATGGTCGATCCATCCGCGGTCCGGCTGGATCCGTGCCATGCAACGATGGCGTCAACTGGATGGATCGGTCGGACATCCGGGATGGCCAATCCATCCGGGCCTTCTCTGTGCCATTGCGTCCGTGGATGGTCGATCCATCCGCGGTCCGGCTGGATCCGTGCCATGCAACGATGGCGTCAACTGGATGGATCGGTCGGACATCCGGGATGGCCAATCCATCCGGGTCATCTGGCGTGACAATCATGGCAATCAATCATAACGATCCGGGACGACGCTGGGACAAACATGGTTTGTCCAGCCGGAACTCTCTCGGTCTGCCGATCTTCTCCGATCCGCGTGACAATCATGACAATCAATCATAACGATCCGGGACGACGCTGGGACAAACATGGTTTGTCCAGCCGGGACTCTCTCGGTCTGCCGATCTTCTCCGATCCTCCGCGCGCGGTGCAGATGGACAAGCTTGCCATAGGCATCCCGGCGGTCCTGCGCGCTTCGCTGGAGAGGCGCGTTTCGACCGTTTGTGCGCCGGTCGTCCAGGCAGCCTTCAGAGGCCGCTCGTGACTCGTGCGATCGCTGCCAACGGTAGATTCGCGTGCCACTACATGCGCTTGTACCGCGTATGTACCCTTGGGAGCCAGGGCGGGTACAGACCTACTGTAATGGTCTTCTTACTTACTGTTATGGTTTACTGAATTACACATCTGCCACACCGACATCTGCCTGTAATGCGTTGCTTTGCGTCGTATGGCCAGTCGCTCTTCGTCATGGCACACCTTATGTAATGAGTTGCGAATCTCAAAGGTACACCTTACCCATCTAGCTACTGAGCCGTTTCTCACTGTTCAACGAGGTACACTTATCTACTCAGACTACCCCACAGGAAGACTACTACTACCCACGGCTCAACGTCTTCTCCCTGGGATGACCACTGCATGCTCGGTCCGATATCTTCTTGACTGGGACTTCCTCCAGATGTAACACATCGCCATGTCATGTGACCAGATCCTCAGTTCTGATTGGTATACGTTTGAGGGGACATACATACATACATACATACAGATGGACCAGCACTGTTCTTGACGGCATTGCCCAATGGGCTACGCCATAAACATTAAAGTACCATACATAATAATAGTTTTCTATTCGATCGCAGAGGTAGATGTATACATACAATTCATCCATCATCTCTAATTATCATGAGGGCTATATCTATAGCTGGAGATTGATTGCTAACCGGGCTAACTGGCTGAAATGCAGTAACCCTGCCATCGGGATTGATGGCCCCTTGGACGTTCGACCGGCAGTGACATCTTTCCAATGTATTTCGTTCTTTGCATTCCTATGTATTCCTCTGTATGTGTCTGCTGTTCTTCACCGCCGAGTTTGGATCTAAGCGCGGGGAGAATGTAATGAAATCGTCATCCAAATTACGACACTGATGTTATTCGCCTCATGGCCGCTACGCGACCCTTTCTCGGTTCCTATATATATATCAGCGCGGACAGGCGATGTAGATCCGTCACCACGATGTAACCCTAGCGATGTACCTCTAGAGCTCTCTGGGCTTCCCTTAGAAAGGTAACGTGTCTGCAATATGTATCACAGCTTTTATATTCATACAGCCTGTCCGCACCTGTATTCACCTGTATATATAATTATTAATACCATGTTTATTGGTTTCTCTCTAGATGATGTTGAGAACGAATTACGATTAAACCTACTTTGGGTTGCTGTTGAATCTTGATTTTCACAACATGTATTATCTGCGGAATTCCCCTGGAATGTTTCGGTGAGTTACATACGTATTATGAAAGCAATGTTGGTTTCACTTCCTCTTCTCTATTTATAAAAACCCTTCCTGTTCCCGAGCTCTCATTCTCTCTCTCTCCCTCCTTACAATCAGTTGTTCTGCTCCTCTCTCTCGCCATGGACTCGCCACTCATGCTCATCTCATCTGATACAAATGGTAAATTCGTGCTGAATGAGGACACTGCGAAGATACTGCGCGGCATCACCAAGCCCGTGGTGGTTGTGGCGATCGTGGGCAGGTACCGCACTGGGAAGTCGTACCTCATGAACCTCCTTGCTGGACACAAGACAGGTTAGTAGGCATGATAATATGATATGGTCAGGTATATACAAGGAATCGTTGAGCACTAACTGATACTGGGCTCGCGTCAGACCTATGTACAGAAGATTCAATTCATTCAGAAAGAACCCGGGCAACGCCGGGTGCATTCAGCTAGTATATATATATATATATATACATATACTAGCTTGGTGAGGCGAGCGTAGCGAGCCTCACGAAGCGTCGTTACTCAGTAACGGGCTTATTTTAGCTGAGGCTAATGACTGTACCTGAGTTGCTGTGTTGTCATGATTTACACCAATCATAATACTAAAGCGCGGCGTTACGCGCGCTGCTTGTGAGCAAGGAGGAAGCGGACAAGCGGTAACTTATGAACATCTTTATTGTAGGAGCTCACTGTAACACTGTACCGCTCCGGGCTGGGCGCCCGGTGTATATCATGAGGCCACGCCTACCCCTCGGGCGTGGCCACCGCCCACTTGGTGCGCGGAATGATGTCACCACGCCAGTGGGCTTTTGTGTCCGCCACACGCGCCCCCCCAGAATTCCCGCGCACCTGGAGGGCCAGTTTGCGGGGCAGACGAATGACCCGGCCGAAGCGCCCCCTGGCGATCGGCGGCGTCCGGGGTGCAGGGATGCCAGGTGGGATGCCCCTGGCTGCCCCTGGGATGGGTGCAGGACCGGGGGGCGGCGTGGCGGCGGGGCTGGGCGGTGCCGGGGGTCCGCCCGCAGGAGGGCGGCCCCGACGTGGGGGTCGGGCCACTGGCGGTGGATGGTCCACATCGAGGTGGGCCGGCTTGAGGCGGTCTACCGAAACGCGGTCAGGAGTACCGCCGATGTCCAGGGTGAAGTGCTTCGCCCCGGTCTCCAGCACGCGGAAAGGCCCGTCGTACGGGGGCCGCAGTGGTGTCCGATGGGCATCGTGGCGGACGAAGACGTACTCCGCCGTGCGAAGCTCCAGGGCGACGTGCGTCGGTGGGTGCCCGTGGCATGCCGTTGGCACCGGGGCGAACCTCTGGGCGGTCTCTTGCAGAGCGGAGCGCTGCTGTGCCGCGGACCATGGTGCCGTGGAGTCGGGGAGGAACTCGCCCGGCACCCGCAGCGGTTGCCCGAAGACCAACTCCGCCGCGGATGCGCGCAGGTCCTCCTTGGGCGCCGTCCGGAGGCCGAGCAGGACCCAGGGGAGCCTGTCGACCCAGCCGCCGTCGCAGAGGGTGGCCCGGAGCGCGGCCTTCAATGAGCGGTGAAATCGCTCACACAGGCCGTTAGCCTGGGGGTGGTAGGCCGTGGTTCGGTGCAGCCGGACCCCGAGCCCCTGCGCAACCGCCCCCCAGAGCTCCGAGGTGAACTGGGGGCCGCGGTCGGATGAGATGTCTGAGGGGGCGCCGAACCGGGCGACCCAGGTGGCGATGAAAGCCTGCGCGACATCGGCCACCATTGTCGACGCCAAGGGCACGGCCTCCGGCCACTGGGTGGTGCGGTCCACCATGGTGAGGACGTAGGTGAAACCCCGCGAGGGGGGCAGAGGTCCCACCAGGTCCACGTGGACGTGGTCAAACCGGCGTTCCGGCACCGTGAACGGGGCCAACGGGGCCTGGGTGTGCCGGTGCACCTTGGCGCGCTGGCACGCGAGGCACGTCCTGGCCCAGCCGCGGACGGCCTTCCGGAGGCCATGCCAGACGAACTTGTCGGCGATCAGCCTTTGGGAGGCCCTCGCGCCCGGGTGGGACAGGCCGTGGATGGCGTCAAACACCTGGCGCTGCCAGCCCGCGGGCACGATGGGGCGAGGACGCCCGAGGGAGACGTTGCACAAGAGGGCCGCGTCCGCGCCGTCGAACGGCACCTCGGTGACGCGGAGGCCCGTGACGGCGGTCCGCAAGGCCTGGACGTCGGGGTCAGCGGCCTGGTCCGCTGCCATCCGGGCATAGTCGATGCCGAGGTGGACTGTGTGGGTGACGGCCCGGGAAAGGCAATCCGCCACCGGGTTGTCCTTCCCCGCGACGTGCTGGATGTCCGTCGTGTACTCGGACACGGCCGAGAGGTGACGCTGCTGCCGGGCCGACCACGGCTCGGTGACCTTGCCCATCGCGAAGATCAGCGGCTTGTGGTCGACGAAGGCAGTGAACGCACGGCCCTTGAGCAGATGGCGGAAGTGCCTGACCGCCAAGTGAAGTCCGAGCAACTCGCGGTCGAAGGTACTGTAACGGCGTTCGGGCGGGCGAAGCTGCCGGCTAAAGAACGCCAGCGGTTGCCAAGCTCCACGCATCCATTGCTCGTGCACCGCGCCCACCGCGTAGTCCGAGGCATCGGTGGTGAGGGCGATCGGTGCATCGGGCGCCGGGTGCGTGAGCATGGTGGCGTTATCCAAGGCGAGCTTCGCCCCCCCCGAACGCCGTGTCCATCTGCTCGGTCCAGGTAACATCGCCTTTGCCCGGCTTACCTCGGAGAGCTTCGTGCAGGGGGCGCAGGAGCTGGGCGATACGGGGCAGGAACCGATGGTAAAAGTTCACCATGCCCAGGAACTCCTGCAGCCCTCTGATCGTGCGGGGGCGTGGAAACCCCTTCACCGCCTCCACCTTGGCCGGCAGGGGGACGGCTCCGTGCCTGGTGACACGGTGCCCCAGAAAATCGATTGTGGCGGCGCCGAACCGGCACTTTGCGGGGTTCACAATCAGGCCATGCTGGCCCAGGCGTTCGAAGAGCGTGCGGAGGTGGCGTAGGTGCTCTTCGCGGGACGCGCTGGCGACGAGGATATCGTCCAGGTAGACGTAGACAAAATCCAAGTCGCGCAGGACGCTGTCCATCAGTCGCTGGAACGCCTGAGCCGCATTCTTCAGACCGAAGGGCATGCGCAGGAACTCAAAGAGTCCGAATGGCGTGATGACCGCCGTCTTCGGGACGTCCTCCGGCCTGACGGGGACCTGATGGTAGCCGCGTATGAGGTCCACCTTCGAGAAGAAGGACCTGCCCGCCAAACGGGCGGAAAAGTCCTGAATGTGGGGGACGGGGTAGCGGTCGGGAGTTGTGGCGTCATTGAGACGGCGATAGTCCCCGCACGGTCGCCATCCCCCGCCGGGCTTCGGCACGATGTGCAGCGGCGACGCCCAAACGCTCTCTGAGCGCCGAACGATGCCGAGTCGCTCCAGGGTAGCGAACCCCGCTTTTGCCACCGCCAGCTTCGTCGGCTCGAGGTGGCGTGCCCGGGCGTAGACCGGTGGCCCGACGGTGGGGATGTGATGGGCCACCCCGTGCTTGACGGCCCCCGCCGAGAAGGTGGGCCGCGTGAGGGCCGGGAAGCCGGCGAGGAGGCGGGTGAATGCGTCCGCTGCCGGAAGCGTACAGACCAACGTGGCCGGAACCGAACCGTTCGGCAAGCCGCTTGGCAAGCCACTCGTTGAGCTGGGCAATGCACAAGCGAGCGAGCTGAACGTTTCGGCCTGGACAAGACGTCTGCGCTTGACGTCGACCAGGAGCCCATTAGCGCACAGGACGTCCGCGCCAAGCAGTGCCATGGGCACGTCGGCGGTGACGAACGTCCATCGGAAAACCTGCCCTCCAAACCGCAGAGAGAGGCAGCGTTTTCCGTACGTACGGATGGGCGTCCCGTTCGCGGCAAGCAGCGCGGGGCCCCCACCCGCGGCGTGCTTGTCTGACGTGCCGGCGGGAATGACACTCACCTGCGCTCCTGTGTTGCACAGGTAACGGCGCCCGGAGAAGGTGTCCGTTATGAACAGCAGGCTGCTCGAACGGCCGGCGCTCATCGCCACTATTGAGCGCCGGCCCGGCGTTTCCCGACCTGTTGAAGGAGCATGGCGGATGACACTGCCGAGCTTCGTGGCCGAACTCGGTGTGGAACCAGCACCAGGTGGTGGAGCTGGAGGAGCGCGGCTGGCTCCGCCAGGCCGGTGGAGTTGGCGGGTTTCCCCGTGGTGGCGGTTTTCGCCGCGGCGGTGGGCGGGGCGTGGCGGCGTTCACGAGGTGCGTATACGCATGCTGCGTATGCTGTAGAAGCTGATGCTGTGGAACAGCAGCATGGGAGGCAACAGCAGGAGGGCCGGCAGCAGCATCAGCCTCGGGGGCCGTGACGGCCACGCCGACTCTCGCCCGCGTGTCCGAAGCGGCGAAGTACCTGTCCGCCTCGGCTGCCAATGCTCGGGGTTCCGTTAGCCCGGTCCCGGCCAACGCGAGGCGAACCTGCGCTGGAAGTTGGCGCCGGAAAAGCGCCCGGAATAGCGAACCGGGGGCTTCGTCGCCCAACAGTGACAGCATATAGTCCATTCGGACCGACGGGCACGTCTCACCGAGCTCGGGGAGATCCAGGAGGCGGTCGGCCCGTGCGTCGTCCGTGAGGCCGAACGTGGCTAGGAGTAGCCGCTTGAGTGCCTCGTACTTGTGGCCGTCCGGTGGGTGGCGAAGGACGGACACAACTCGAGCGGCCGTGCCGGGCCAGAGGGAGGCGACGACGTGGCAATAGCGCGTGTCATCGCCGGTGAGGCGCCGAAGCTGAAATTGGGCTTCGGCCTGGACGAACCAGACTTTGGCCTGAGCCTCCCAAAATTCTGGAAGTTTGACGAAGTCGGCCATGGCGATGGCGTCGCGTGTGGAAGGATTGCTCCGGCAGATCCAACGTCGAGGGTCACCAGTAAAGCGCGGCGTTACGCGCGCTGCTTGTGAGCAAGGAGGAAGCGGACAAGCGGTAACTTATGAACATCTTTATTGTAGGAGCTCACTGTAACACTGTACCGCTCCGGGCTGGGCGCCCGGTGTATATCATGAGGCCACGCCTACCCCTCGGGCGTGGCCACCGCCCACTTGGTGCGCGGAATGATGTCACCATGCCAGTGGGCTTTTGTGTCCGCCACAATACAAACAATTACTTTGCACAAATTTATTTGTTGTGTTTGTGATATTACATTTTTATAGGCAATTTAGGTTGAAGATTTAGGTTAAATGTTTTTTTTTCAAGAAAGAACCCCTCAGCACATACATGGGGGGAGGGGGGGGGAGGGAGGAGGTGCAGACTGGAAGTTTAGGACGATTACACCTCACCACCATGTAATTCAAAACACCTCACCACCACGTAATTCAAAACACCTCACCACCACGTAATTCAAAACACCTCACCACCACGTAATTCAAAACACCTCACCACCACGTAATTCAAAACACCTCACCACCACGTAATTCAAAACACCTCACCACCACGTAATTCAAAACACCTCACCACCAAGTAATTCAAAACACCTCACCACCAAGTAATTCAAAACACCTCACCACCAAGTAATTCAAAACACCTCACCACCAAGTAATTTAAAACACCTCACCACCAAGTAATTCAAAACACCTCACCACCACGTAATTGAAAACACCTCACCACCACGTAATTCAAAACACCTCACCACCAAGTAATTTAAAACACCTCACCATCACGTAATTCAAAACACCTCACCACCAAGTAATTCAAAACACCTCACCACCAAGTAATTCAAAACACCTCACCACCAAGTAATTCAAAACACCTCACCACCACGTAATTCAAAACACCTCACCACCAAGTAATTCAAAACACCTCACCACCACGTAATTCAAAACACCTCACCACCACGTAATTCAAAACACATCACCACCACGTAATTTAAAACACCTCACCACCACGTAATTCAAAACACCTCACCACCAAGTAATTTAAAACACCTCACCACCAAGTAATTTAAAACACCTCACCACCAAGTAATTCAAAACACCTCACCACCACGTAATTCAAAACACCTCACCACCAAGTAATTCAAAACACCTGACCACCAAGTAATTTAAAACACCTCACCACCAAGTAATTTAAAACACCTCACCACCAAGTAATTTAAAACACCTCACCAGCAAGTAATTTAAAACACCTCACCACCAAGTAATTTAAAACACCTCACCACCAAGTAATTTAAAACACCTCACCACCAAGTAATTTAAAACACCTCACCACCAAGTAATTTAAAACACCTCACCACCAAGTAATTTAAAACACCTCACCACCAAGTAATTTAAAACACCTCACCACCAAGTAATTCAAAACACCTCACCACCATGTGATTTTAAAACGCCTCACCACCACGTCATTTAAAAACACCTCACCACCACATAATTCAAAATACCTCACCACCACTTGATTCAAAACCACCACAACGTTATTAAAAACACTTCACAACCACGGAAACAAAAGTTTGAGAAAGTAGTTCAGTGACGAGACAAGACATGACAACACAACACAGGACAGGACAGACGCTGCACAGATATATATATGCACACACACACACATTATAACCCTAAATCAAAAACGATGTCAATAAATGTTTGATGAAATACAATACATTTCGGTATTTGTACCTGCACAAACCTGTTTCTGCTGGTCCGCCAGAATGCAGCACATCAAGTTTTTGCAGTTTCGCATCAACTCCACCATGTGAGGATATTTTCCCACATTTTTATGTGATTCTAGCCGAAAGCACCCGGCGTTGCCCGGGTTCTTTTTGAATGAATTTGCTACTATAATTCAGCTTTTCCTCGCGGCCGTAGAAGATTGGCTACTATAATTCACCTCGGTTTTTAATTGTGAAATGGGCCCGGCCCTACCGAGGTGGGCCTCGACCGGTCTCGCCACCGAGCCTAAAACCTTCCCGGGGCACGTCCCGACATTTTTTGCATTAGAGGTTTCCTCCTATCTTTCACCGTTCAGGAGATTAGCTTGCGCAGACAAACAAACAAACAAACAAACAAAAACTTTCTTTTATATATATATGGAAGATAAATGAACAGGGTTATAAATAATTAATTATATAGCCCAGACATAGCCAAGATATAGCCGACATAGCCCAGATAGTCCAGACATATTCCGGATAGCTCAGACATATCCCAGATAGCCCAAACAAAGCCCATATGGCCTAGCATTACCCTTATAGCCTCGAAATAGCCCAGATAACCCAGATAGCCCAGACATAGCTCAGATAGCCCAGACATAGCCCATCTAGCCCAGACATAACCCAGATAGCCCAAACATAGGCCATATGGCCTAGATATACCCCATATAGCCCAGACATAGCTCAGATAGCCCAGACATAGCTCAGATAGCCCAGACATAGCTCAGATAGCCCAGACATAGCCCATATAGCCCAGACATAGCCCATATAGCCCAGACATAACCCAGATAGCCCAAACGTAGCCCATATGGCCTAGATATACCCCATATAGCCCAAATAGCCCAGACATATCCCAGATAGCCCAGACATATCCCAGATAGCCCAAACATAGCCTCCATATAGCCCAGATAGCACAGACATAGCTCAGATAGCCCAGACATAGCCCATATAGCCCAGACATAACCCAGATAGCCCATATGGCCTAGATATAGCCCTTATAGCCTCGATATAGCCCAGATAGCCCAGACATATCCCAGATAGCCCAGACATATCCCAGATAGCCCAGACATATCCCAGATAGCCCAGACATATCCCAGATAGCCCAGACATATCCCAGATAGCCCAGACATATCCCAGATAGCCCAGACATATCCCAGATAGCCCAGACATATCCCAGATAGCCCAGACATATCCCAGATAGCCCAGACATATCCCAGATAGCCCAGACATATCCCAGATAGCCCAGACATATCCCAGATAGCCCAGACATATCCCAGATAGCCCAGACATATCCCAGATAGCCCAGACATATCCCAGATAGCCCAGACATATCCCAGATAGCCCAGACATATCCCAGATAGCAACAGGCATATCTCAGATAGCCCAGACATATCCCATATAGCCTCGATATAACCCAGATAGCCAGGACATTGCTCAGATAGCCCAGACATAGCCCATATAGCCCAGACATAACCCATATATCCCAGACATAACCCATAGAGCCCAGACATATCCCAGATAGCCCAAACCTAGCCCATATAGCCTAGATATAGCCTCAATATAGCCCAGATAACCCAGATATATCCCAGATATATCCCAGACATAACCCAGATATATCCCAGACATAACCCAGATATATCCCAGACATAACCCAGGTAGCCCAGACATAACCCAGATAGCCCAGACATAACCCAGATAGCCCAGACATAACCCAGATAGCCCAGACATAACCCAGATAGCCCAGACATAACCCAGATAGCCCAGACATAACCCAGATAGCCCAGACATAACCCAGATAGCCCAGACATAACCCAGATAGCCCAGACATAACCCAGATAGCCCAGACATAACCCAGATAGCCCAGACATAACCCAGATAGCCGAGGCATAACCCAGATAGACCAGGCATAGCCCATATAGCCCAGGCATAGCCCAGGCATAGCCCATATAGCCCAGGCATAGCCCAATATAGCCCAGACATAACCCAGGTAGCCCAGACATATCCCGGATAGCCCAGACATATCCCAGATAGCCCAGACACAACCCAGATAACCCAGACATAACCCAGGTAGCCCAGATAGCCCAGGCATAGCTATTTCAGATAACTATCTCAGATGCTATTGGATGCTATCTTAGATAGCTATCAAAGATGAGCTATCTCCGATAACCCAGCTAGCCCAGACATAGCCTAGATACAGCCAAGACATAGCTCAGACATAACCCAGATAGCTCAGATAGCCCAGATAACGCAGATAGCTCAAACATAGCCCAGATAACCCAAATAGCCGAGCACTGGTACGGTTCACCAGAGGAACTTGGTTCGATTCCTGGTCTGGGTGTGTACTTTTCCCACATATGTCAATTAAACATTTTAATTTATTTGAAACAATAAACAGTATGCTTAAATTATAATACTCTTTAAAACCTTCGTCTCCTGGAAAGCAAATCCAACGGAAGGAAATCTCATTTCCTTTCACAAAGCCCGAAACAAGTGTGTGTCCACCCTCAGGAGAGCCAGGAAACAATATCTCTCCGTTCTCAAGACCAAACTCTCTTATCTGTCTCCCTCTTCCAAATCCTGGTGGCGTCTGGTCAAATCTGTTTCTGGTGTTTGTTCCCCCCTCCATCCCCTCCCTCACCTCAAACGGCTACACGGCTGACTCCGCACGTGAAAAAGCTGAATGCCTCAACTCTGTGTTTGCCTCTAAATCTTGTGTCCCAAACCCATCCCTCTCTGTACCCACCGTACCCAGTCGTACCCAGATGCTCCTGGACTCTGTGTCCTTTCCTCCTGACAAGGTGGAAAAGTTTCTGTCAACCCTCGACTGATTCTGCAACTGGACCTGACGGCATCAGCCCACGGGTCCTAAAATCCTGTTCTTCCGCTCTTTCACTCCCTCTCTCTGTTCTCTTCACCCTATCTTTTGCTCAAGGTCATCTGCCATCTGCTTGGAAATCAGCCAACATCACCGCTTTGCACAAAAAATGTGCAAAAACAAATCCTAGCAACTACAGACCAATCAGCCTTCTCCCAATTTTCAGCAAAGTCATGGAATCCATCATTGCTTCGGAAATGCTTCTCCATCATTGCTTCTGGGCTGGTGCTCCTGCCTCACACCTTGCTCGGCTTCACGCTGTTGAGGCCAAAGCTTTCAGAATCATTGGAATCTTCTGCGATGTAGTCAACACTGAGGGCCTTTCACTCCCTCACCGCAGGCAGGTTGGTGGTCTTTCTGTCTTCTACCGACTCCTCGCCAGCCTTGCTCCCCCAGCTCTCTCTGTGCTCTGTCCCCCCAATATTCCTTCAGGTCGCACAAGATCTGCCTGCAACCCTCTTATGGTTAAACTGCCAAAGTCTAGGCTCTCTGCTCACCTTCACTCTTTCATTCCCCTTTTCTCCCGCCTCTGGAACAAACTCCCCCACTCCCTTCAATCCCACTCCTCCCTCCAGGTCTTTAAAACATCTGTTCACCACCATCTCTTATCTTCCCCCATCGAAAACCTTGATCTTTTCTACCCCCGGTAATTCACCCCAGAGTCCTTGCAGTGTTCATATGTTTTATTCCTCTCCCACCTCCCCCCAAGTCCTCCCGATGTCCCTGCTCTCAAATGTTGTGTTTGTGTCCTTCCCCCTCTTCCCCCTCTCTTTTGTGTCCTTCCCCCTCTCTCCCCATCTTGTCCGCCGCTCCCCTTGTTTTTTGTGTTTTGTGTGTCGGTTTGTCTTTTTGTGTGATTAATGTTAGCTCTTTCACGAGCCTCGATCTTGTATACAAAAAATAAAAAATAAAAAAATAAAAAAATGAAATCTTTCTTCTTCTCCAATGGCCTGATCTCTGATCATCAATTTGGTTTCAGACCTGGTCACTCTACTCTGCACATGCTGCTTCTGCTTTCTCAACAATGGATGGAGGTCCTCAATGCCAAACAGGAAATTAGAGCTGTCTCCCTTGACATATCACGTGCCTTCGATACGGTCTGGCACCCCGCTCTGCTCACCAAACTCTCCTCCTTTGGGATCCATGGAAATCTCCACGCATGGCTGGCGGACTTCCTCTCTAGTCGTAGTCAACGTGTGGCCCTGAATGGATTTCTCTCATCTCCTCTTCCTGTTCAGGCTGGAGTTCCCCAAGGCAGTGTTCTGGGCCCTATGCTTTTTCTGGTCTTCATCAATGATCTCTCTGACTATCTTGAAAATCCTCTATCTCTTTGCTGATGACTCTACTCTCTGTCGCTCCATTCCTCATCCCTCAGATCGGCAGTCTGCAGCCTCCTCACTCTCTGCAGACCTGGACAAAATCACAGACTGGGCAAACAAGTGGAACATGTCTTTCAATCATGACAAATCTCACACTCTTACGATGTCTCTCCGAAAAGACCTACTGGACAACCCTCCCATCCACTTTCTGAATAATCCTCTCCAAGAAGTTCTGTCACTCAAGCTTTTGGGTCTCACTATCTGCCATGATCTTTCCTGGGAAAACCACATTTCAAATCTGGCCTCCAAAGCCAGTCGCCGACTGGGCATCCTCCGTCGTGCGAAGTCCTTCCTTGGCACACCTGAGCTCCTCACCACATACAAGGCTTTCATCCGCAGCTCAATGGAATACTGCTCTCCCCTCTGGGCTGGTGCTCCTTCCTCACACCTAGCTCGTCTTCACGCTGTTGAAACCATAGCGTTCAGAATCATTGGAATCTCCCGTGACGAAACTAACTCTAAGGGCCTTTCACTCACTCACCGCAGGCAGGTTGGTGGTCTTTCCGTCTTCTACCGACTCCTCTCCGGCCTTGCCCCCCCCCCCCCCAGCTCTCTCTGGGCTCCGTCCCCCAAATATTCCTACAGGTCGCATAAGATCTGCCTGCAACCCTCTTATGGTTAAACTGCTAAAATCAAGACTCTCTGCTCACTTCACTCCTTCATTCCTCTTTTCTCCTGCCTCTGGAACAAACTCCATCACTCTCTTCAATCCCACTCCTCCCTCCAGGTCTTTAAAACAGCTGTTCACCACCATCTCTTATCTTCCCCCATCCAAAACTTTGATCTTTTCTACCCCCGCTAATTTCACCCCAAATCCACTTTTTTGAAATACCAACTTCTGTCCTGGAAGTCCTTGGTGTCCTTGTGTTTTATACTTCTCCCACCCCCACCCCCTTCCGACGCCTCCTCCCCCCAAGCCCTCTCCCTCCCACACATCTCCCGATGTCCCTGCTCTCAAATGTTGTGTTTGTGTGCTTCCCCTTCTCTCCCCATCTTGTCTACCGCTCCCTCCTTTTATATATTTTGTTTTTCTGTTTGATTTGTTTGTGAAATAAATGTTAGCTCTTTCACGAGCCTCGATTCTGTATACAAAAAAAACGAAAGAAGAAGAAGAAAAAAACCAGGTTGTAGAAATGGGATGTGTCTTCTGCTAACAACCTTTAAGTGAATGCTTCTCATCAAAGACAATTCATGAAGCATGAAAACAAGTCGATGTGGTGCTTGACAAGCCCAATGGCCTCCCTAACTGGGTCCATATGGTAAACAAGTGTGAAATTGGTACTCGGTGCCTATTTTGACCCGTTGACCCCAACAGCCATTTATTTACTATTTAGTAGGTATGCAAACACAGTGTAAAGCGTGATTCCTTCCACACACTTCATGTCGTATTTGTACTGCTCCGAACTCATTAATCAATGCCGTTCCTTTCCTCCACCTTATGTAAAGATGTAAAGGTAAATAAATGATGGCCCCTGATAGGTTGGTTATATTGTTTGTGTATAGCACGTGGCTGTGGGTTTTATCATTCCTGAGCGTGGCTGTCACTGATCCAGCCCCTCCTGTAAGATAGGCCAGAAATTTGCAGTTTGTTCCTGGTGCTGGTGACGTGGTGACATGGTAACTCGCTCAATTTGTCGAAAGCCACCTTGAGATCTGGCAGATACATTTTTGTCCCCCGTCGCACCGCGGAGCGAAAGGGGGACTATGGTTTTCCCCTCCGTCCGTGCGTGTGAACGTGCGTGCGTCCGTGCGTGCGTAAGCGAAGGACCGAATTCTAATTTGGTGTGTGGGTGCAACCCACGTCAAAATCCAAGATGACCGCCGCCATGTATGTCTGACGCCATGTATGTCTGAACCTTGTGAGCGGAATATCTTGAAAAATAAGCAAAGTACCAACTTCTAATCTGGCGTGTGTGTGTATCTACACATAAGGAAGAACGCTATTGAAAATTGGGTCGCCACGTCAAAATCCAAGATGGCCGCCACCATATATATATATATGTCTGAACCTTGTGAGCGGAATATCTTGAAAAATAAGCAAAGTACCAACTTCTAATCTGGCGTGTGTGTGTATCTACGCATAAGGAAGAACCCTATTGAAAACTGGGTCGCCACGTCAAAATCCAAGATGGCCGCCGCCATGTATGTCTGAACATTGTGAGCGGAATATCTTGAAAAATAAGCGAAGTACAAACTTCTAATCTGGTGGTGTGGGTGTATCTAGGCATAAGGAAGAACGCTATTGAAAATTGGGTCGCAACGTCAAAATCCAAGATGGCCGCCTTGCTTCTTCCACTTTGTCAACTCGCATCACTTCAACGACGGGGGACCTAGGCGTAACGCTTGTCCAGGTGAAAGTCCATCTGTTGCACTGCACACACAATGATGCCTCACCCTGCATGTGAAACACCAGGGTGAAAGTTTATAGTTGGGTCGGAATTTGAACGAAGGTTCGACACCTCAACTCAAAGGTGAGTGTGCTATGTCTAATCTAATGTGCCAGCAGGAATGTGGATCAAAAACCTGATAACATAATAAATTATTAGGGCTTTGTAGATTTCCATTTGTTGCTGAACAATGATTTATTCTCATGTTCGGGGAAAACGTTAACAGCAACAACAACAACAACAACAACAGCAACAATGGTGTGTTTTTCCTACATAGCTATATCAGAAAGCTACATACAATTTGTTTGAATAATTATTTTACAATATAAAGGTTGTGGAAATGTTTCACAAAACATGACTGACTTTGTGTACCTTGCACTTTTCCTGACACCTTCTCACCCCATTTTGTGAGGTCCACCTGCACATTTTTGTCCAACTGTTCCCTCCACCACCTCACTTAACCTCACAATTGTCCTCATGTGCACCTTTTTGTCAGGTTTTGCTTTGGGACACACGGTGCAGTCTTATACAAAGGGAATCTGGGCCTGGGCCTTACCACACCCCTCTGATCAACACAAGTACCTTCTGCTGCTGGACACAGAAGGACTCGGAGATGTTGAGAAGGTTCTTATATTTTATTTATATTTGATTACTCTGAAAAAGTGAATTATAGCAAAATCTTCTGTTACCAAATCCGGTTTTACCTGTACTCAAACACTTTGTTTGTAATTAAACGTTGAGGGGAAAAGACATCAGAGACGTTCGGATTCCGAGTCCAGTCTTTGTTAAACCGCAACGGTAAAACCTCTCAAAACCCCTGCCGGGAAGCCCCGTGCTGGGAAATCCCCTGATAAACCAAAGCTAAAGCGTATTGACATATTATGAAGCTAAAGGCAAAATGATGCCGCTGCACTACTGCCCCTCCTCGTGCGTTATTCGAATGGAATGTACAAACAAAATACAATATGGTGTCAAAGAGATCTAGACTGTCCATGGAGAAATGAGTCACAGCAAAGAGAAATGATCAACAAGCAAAATGTACTCTTATACATATCGTGCTGGGAAGTGCGCATGAAGGCCAGAGCGAGTCGTATATGATGGCAAGGATACCATTGTAGTAGGTGTCGACCCGCTGGTCATTGGGAACGTCAGCTCTGGTGCAGCATCAAGGAAAGCTAGCTTCAAGCGATCTATGAAGACTGTCTCATGACCACCGTTAATATTGAGCATGAAGGTCTTATTGGAGTGTTGTAGAACGTTGTAATGTCCGCATAGGTTTGCCGCAAGGGTTCCGGACAACGTCACGTCCTACGAACATGTGGGTGCACGTGGAGCGTTCCTGGAGAATAAAAACTGGGCATGACAAATGCATACGTGACGGTGTCGCCCTGCATGTCCGAATGAAGTCGGCTGGCAAAGTTCGGGGCATCTGACAAGATCTCATCGGGCGTTGAGAAGAATTGCTTTGGGAGACAAAGTGGAGCACTGTAGACTAGCTCTGCAGTGGAGCATCCCAGGTTATCTTTTAGAGCAGCTCGCATACCCAAGCAAGACCATTGGTACGACATCCCTCCAGTGTGTGGAGTTGTCATGCCAACAAGCTCTGTGTTAGCTGCAAGTGTCATGCGGACGTGGGGTAGCAAGAACGTCTCACGAAGGAGTGACCATTTACTCACGAAATAAATGCTCGATTGTAAGCAGTTGTTGAAAGTGGTGGTGCTCAGAGGAAGTTTTTTTTTTTTTGTATACAAGATGGAGGCTCATGAAAGAGCTAACATTAATCACACAAAAAGTCAAACAGACACGCAAAACACAAAATAAGGGGAGTGGTAGACAAGATGGAGAGAGAGGGGGGAAGGACACAAACACAACATTTGAGAGCAAGGACATCGAGAGAACTGTGGGAGGGAGAGGGCTTGAGGGGGAGGTGGGAGAGGTATAAAACATATGGATACTGCAAGGACTTCCAGGAAAGAAGTTGGAATTTCAAAAAAAGTGTATCTGGGGTGAAAATTAGCGGGGGTAGAAAAGATCAAGGTTTTGGATGGGGGAAGATAAGAAATGGTGGTGAACAGCTGTTTTAAAGACCTGGAGGGAGGAATGGGATTGAAAGGAGTGGTGGAGTTTGTTCCAGAGGCGGGAGAAAAGGGGAATGAAAGAGTGAAGGTGAAGGTGAGTTGAATGCTTTATGGGCGTGGTCTTCAAAGTCATGTATGGGGGTTCGTTGGAGGTTGTAAAAAAAAAAAATCTCATCTCCATCGTATACTCTGGTCACAAGGAGCCACAATGTATTTGAACCACGACAACTCAGTAGTGATGTTTTGTGTGTCAAATTCGGCTTCAACTTACATGAACCACAGCCGACTGTCTTACATCATTACGACTGAATGGCGGCAGCTTTACCAAAACCGCCTCTGCCACCGATGAAGCTGGTTGAGCGTCCGGGACGGGCACAACTGGCTATTTTCGTTCCCGGCCACTGGTTGAGCGCTTGCAACTCCTTGTCCATCCATTTGGATCACCTTGGGGTCACCAATTTCAGGTGGGAGAAAAAACATCCGAGATGTTTGGATTCCAAGTCCAGTCTTTGTTAAACTGCAATGGTAAAATCTCTCAACATCCCCCATACCAGAAAAGCCTCCAAAAGCCAAAGCCAAAGCATATTTACATATTACAAAACTAAAGGCAAAATTATGCTGCTACAAGATACATTTATTTACCTTCTTGTAAATATTTGGTTTCACTCTTACCTCCTCCCCCCTCTGTGTCGATGACAGGGAAGCTCCACGAACGACATGTCTCTCTTCGTCATGGCCTTACTGCTAAGCTCACAACTGGTCTTCAACACCACAAGTGTCCTAAGCAAAGATGGCTTGGACCAATTACAGTATCCTCTTATAGTATAAGCCCAGGCTTGCACATAAAGTAGATTGAATGAAAGAATAACAAGTTATAACACAACAATATGTCATCCAAAGGGGTTTGGGACTTAAACCTGGGCCTTGCAATGAATGGGTAAGTGCTCAAGTCACAAGACAGTCCTGGCCCAGTGATTCCCGAAATAATGTACTCTGATATTAGTCAACTAAGACCATTTGTTTTCTGACTATCCTCTGATGATTCAGCAAAGGAAAACTATGACCGGGTTCACCTGGCATGCCACCTGTTATTCTCGATGATGCAATTCATTGTCTTGTTGCTTGAAATTGGTTGAATGGAAGTGAATAAATAAATAATGCAGTAAAAAGAAAGCAGATATCTCTCGAAGGAATGAGCAGCAACTTTCCTCACAACAGGGTAGGAAGTTTTGTGTCAGAATCGATCGGATACTTCTCTTCAGGTAGATCCACTCTTACCACTGCAATATAACTGCAATTCGTTACAGGTATGAAAAAGGTAATACAAGAATCTGGTCTATTTGTCGTGTCGCAAAACTAATGGTATTCAATAATATCTTTCCAAAGTCTTCACATTTTCAACAACCACCCTCCATACTTCCAGGAAACCTGTTCCTTTAAAATCCCAAAGAATAATGTCATCTCGAGATGGGATCTATTTCACACCTTGGTCAAAGGTCATTGTCCGGGTCCTGGAGCAGTTTTCTGTCTTTTCCAAGTCATATGAAGAGGATGCATCTACAGTCTCGTTATTGTGAAAAACTGTTCACCATGAAGTATTTCATCAGAAACAAAAGATGTGTTCAAGGAATGTATAGTATAATCAAAAATATTGATAAGAATAATTTTGTGATCTGCCGTTCAGAATTGATTATCATACCTGTGCAATTCCATGTGAATGTTTTGTGTTATCGTCATGTGGGAACCTGGGATCTCATTTTAATATTCAGATGTAATTTCATTTTCGTTTTGGAAAACGTTTTCGTTTAGTTACGTTTAGTTTTAGTTACACGCATGCACACCATATTGAACTTGTATTTCCTTTAAAAAAATTATTCCAGGCTTGTTATAAACTTGGCCGATCACATGAAGACCAAGACGACACAGAGTGATGATGAGAGAGGTTCTGATTTTGATGAGTATTTGCCGGGCCTCGTGGTGTGTATTCGTGATTTCACTTTGCAGCTGGAAATAAATGGCAAACCCTGCACTGCTGATGGATACCTGAATCACTGCCTGTGCCTACGCAAGAAGGGGAACACACGAGAGTGTCGCTCTTTCAATGAGCAGCGAGAACTGCTTGAGCAATACTTTCCGGTAATGGTAGAGAGAGGAAAGAGAAAGACAGCTGTTTAATTTTGTTTTATACTCAATGTGTGTGTGTGTGTGTGTGTGTGTGTGTGTGTGTGTGTGTGTGTGTGTGTGTGTGTGTGTGTGTGTGTGTGTGTGTGTGTGTGTGTGTGTGTGTGCTTATGTTTGAATCCTCACAAATGTGGGTAGTTAGGTTGATGCAGGGGATTCTTGACATTTTGATCCCATGGATTTTGATCTTCCTAACTTTGTATTGAAGCCACACATACATGACAGCTTCCTTGTTAGCGTTGCTGCAGGGAATCAAAAAGTTTTGTTTTCATCTTGATGTCTGGGCATATCAGTCCTGTGATCTCCATTACTTGTGAAGTTGATAAATTCAGAAACAATACGTGACTTTCGGAATGATATAATCCGCCCCAGATTGCTCGGCGTGCAAGCGCAGATACCGCTGGTAAGGAAGTCAATCGGGAAGGCACACTTTTAAAGAAGCTGAAAATACTTGTAAATGTACCTGTGAGAAAGAGGTGTGCCTCTGCACAACAAAACAATTGGAGAACTTTCTGATCAACCCGTCCAAAAAGTTTATATCTGACGGGCCGTGCTGCAAAAACTCCCGACAATGTGGGCCCGTGTAAGGCCGAAGGTTCAATGACGGGCATTCTTCCCTAACCATCGTGATTCTTAATATCGAGGGTATGATTTTATCTGGGGCAATGCACATCATAAGTTTAAAATGATGATATTTACTATTAATTGTGTTTATGAGGAGGGGTGGGGATGGAGTGGGAGTTGTGTGGGCTGTGAGTGTTGTAATAAATAAATATTTATTTTGGTTCCAAGGCCACAAGAGCAATTATACTAGATTTTTGCATCTATTGGTGAAAGTAAAAGCATCAATCTGTGTGTATGTGTTATATCCACTGCCGCCGCCCGCTTGTATTAACAGGAAATGATAGGAACCCGTATTATCCATTGATACTTCTCATATATCCTCTATTCTCATGAGTCCGATTTGCATTCATGAACAGAACAATTATGGTTTAACCATTTTGAAATTGCCACTCTTTTGTCAAAATGCTGCGAATTATGTTCAAAGGAAGATTTTAATTTGATTTTGTGCTAGTAATGTGAGGTTGAAATTGCCCAGCAAGCCAAAACAATTCAGTGTAAACACACACAAAGCGCCTGCGGAAAGGACCTAATTTTTATGGCCGGATGCCCTTCCTGACGCCAACCCTCTTCGTCGCCTCTTACGACACGCAGGGATACGGTGTACCTATTCTAAACCAGGGTACACACCGGGACCGGGAAAAGTTATGTGCTAGTAATGTGAGGTTGAAATTGCCCAGCAAGCCAAAACAATTCAGTGTAAACACACACAAAGCGCCTGCGGAAAGGACCTAATTTACTATTGATACGTCATTTCGAAAGTCCCGTATTGATAAGTACAATTCCTTAGAATCTCGTTTTCCTTTCATTGTTCAAATGTTAATCGCATCTTTGATTTTTGTTTTTCTGGTTGCAGAACAGAAGATGCCTCGCATTCCCCCCTCCAGCATCTCCAGAAGACATGCAGCATTTGGAGAACATTTCTGAGGACCAAATAAACCAGCGGTTTCTAAAAACAGCGGATGATTTTAAGAAGTTTGTTCTGTTGAAGACGCCAGTCAAAAATATTCAGGGAACGGTGATGAACGGGAAACGTAAGCCTGATATCTTCATTCAGCATGCTATCATTTTCTTTATTTTAGAAACTGAATGACATAAAAGTCATTTTGGAAGGTCAAAAAATATTCTCGGGCTTAAAAGTAGCAATATATTTTTTTACCATGATGGCAATGTTTTATTTTTTTCCTTTTGTGAAGGCAACTATTGCATTTATTTAAGTTACCGAAGGAGGAGGTCATTAGGCCAACCAAGATGCTCGGGAAGCAGAGAGATTGGGCGGGACGGGACGCTGGGGAAACAGAGAGGGGTGGGACGGGACGCTGGGGAAACAGAGAGGGGCGGGACGGGACGCTGGGAAACAGAGAGGGGGGGCGGGATGGGACGCTGGGAAAAACAAAGGGGGGCGGTTCGGGACCCTGGAGAAGTGGAGAAGGGGCGGGGCATGATGGAAGCAAAGCGGGGGAGGGAGATGTGGTGAATGCACATGGAAAGATGGAATTTGGAGACGCTGAGCAGGGGTGGGTATGGGAGAGCTTGGAGGCAGTGCAGGTGAACCCAGGTGTGAAAGGGACGTGGGAGAGGCTACTGCAGTGAGTGAGTTTGTGAATGTTGTCTCAAGTACATTACAAAAAAGGGTTGGATTTAAGGGTTCTAAGGGCAGAGAGACACACAATCATCAGAATTGTGGTGGATTTTACGAGTGATCCAGGAATGGAGCAAAGAGGAGGGAAAGAATGGGAACTAGAAAGGAAGAAAGGTGTATGGAAGGAGATTGAACAACGACCCTATATGGTTCTTTGTCCATGCTCTGCAAGTTTTAAATGCTGGAATTTAAAGGATGCAACATATCAAGCAAGGAAGCAACACGTGCCATTAAAAAAGAGGCTTGGCCAGTGATCAAATCACCAATCTCTCAGACTTGGAGTGGACGCTCTATCCATTGCACCAGCTGGTTAAAATGGTACGTGTCCCTCTATCGAGTCTGGGTAAAATGGAATTGTCCCTCTATAGAGTCTGGGTAAAATGGTACGTGTCCCTCTATCGAGTCTTGTTAAAATGATACGTGTCCCTCTATTGAGTCTTGTTGAAATGGTACGTGTTCCTCTATTGAGTATTGTTAAAATGCTACGTGTCCCTCTATTGAGTCTTGTTAAAATGGTACGTGTCCCTCTATCGAGGCTTGTTAAAATGGTACGCGTCCCTCTATTGAGCCTTGTTAAAATGCTACGTGTCCCTCTGTCGAGTCTTGTTAAAATGGTACGTGTCCCTCTAATGAGTCTGGGTAAAATGGTACGTGTCCCTCTATCGAGTCTGGGTAAAACGGTACGTGTCCCTCTATCGAGTCTGGGTAAAACGGTACGTGTCCCTCTATCGAGTCTGGGTAAAGTGGTACGTGTCCCTCTATCGAGTCTGGGTAAAATGGTACGTGTCCCTCTATCAAGTCTGGGTAAAACGGTAAGTGTCCCTCTATCGAGTATGGGTAAAATGATACGTGTCCCTCTATCGAGTCTGGGTAAAATGATACGTGTCCCTCTATCGAGTCTGGGTAAAATGATACGTGTCCCTCTATCGAGTCTGGGTAAAATGATATGTGTCCCTCTATCGAGTCTGGTTAAAATGGTATGTGTCCCTCTATCGAGTCTGGGTAAAGTGATACATGTCCCTCTATCGAGTCTGGGTAAAATGGTATGAGTCCCTCTATCGAGTCTGGGCAAAATGGTATGTGTGCCTCTATCGAGTCTGGGTAAAATGATACGTGTCCCTCTATCGAGTCTTGTTAAAATGGAACGTGTCCCTCTATCGAGTATGGGTAAAATGGCATGTGTCCCTCTATCGAGTCTGGGCAAAATGGTATGTGTGCCTCTATCGAGTCTGGGTAAAGTGGTACGTGTCCCTCTATCGAGTCTGGGTAAAGTGGTACGTGTTCCTCTATTGAGTCTGGGTAAAATGGTATGTGTCCCTCTTTTGAGTCTGGGTAAAATGGAATGTGTCCCTCTATCGAGTCTGGGTAAAGTGGTACGTGTCCCTCTATCGAGTCTGGGTAAAATGGTACGTGTCCCTCTATCGAGTCTGGGTAAAACGGTACGTGTCCCTCTATCGAGTCTGTGTAAAATGGTACGTGTCCCTCTATTGAGTCTTGTTAAAATGGTACGTGTTCCTCTATCGAATCTGGGTAAAATGGTATGTGTCCCTCTATAGAATATGGGTAAAATGATACGTGTCCCTCTATCGAGTCTGTGTAAAACGGGGCGTGTCCCTCCATTGAGTCTTCTTAAAATGGTACGTGTTCCTCTATCAAGTCTGGTTAAAATGACATGTGTCCCTCTATCGAGACTTGTTAAAATGGTACGTGTTCCTTTGTCGAATCTGGGTAAAATGATACATGTCCCTCTATCGAGTCTTGTTAAAATGGTATGTGTTCCTCCATCGAGTCTGGGTAAAATGGTATGTGTCCCTCTATTTAGTCTGGGTAAAATGGTACGTGTTCCTCAATCGAGGCTTGTTAAAATGGTACGTGTTCCTCTATCAAATCTGGGTAAAATGATACATGTCCCTCTATCGATTCTGGGTAAAATGGTATATGTCCCTCTATCGAGTATGGGTAAAATGGTATGTGTCCCTCCATCGAGTCTGGGTAAAATGGTATGTGTCCCTCCATCAATTCTTGGTAAAATGGTATATGTCGCTCTATCGAGTATGGGTAAAATGATGTGTCCCTCTATCGAGTCTGGGTAAAATGGTATGTGTTCCTCTATCAAGTCTGGTTAAAATGGTATGTGTCCCTCTATCGAGTCTGGTTAAAATGGTATGTGTCCCTCTATCGAGTCTGGGTAAAGTGATACATGTCTCTCTGTCGAGTCTGGGTAAAATGGTATGTGTCCCTCTATCGAGTCTGGGCAAAATGGTATGTGTGCCTCTATCGAATCTGGGTAAAATGATACGTGTCCCTCCATCGAGTATGGGTAAAATGATACGTGTCCCTCTATCGAGTCTTGTTAAAATGGAACGTGTCCCTCTATCGAGTATGGGTAAAACGGTATGTGTCCCTCTATCGAGTCTGGGTAAAACGGTATGTGTCCCTCTTTCGAGTCTGGTTAAAATGGGATGTGTCCCTCTATCGAGCCTGGGTAAAATGGTATGTGTGCCTCTATCAAGTCTGGGTAAAATGGTACGTGTCCCTCTCTAGAATCTGGGTAACATGATACGTGTCCCTCTATAGAGTCTGGTTAAAATGGGAAGTGTCCCTCTATCAAGTCAAGTTATAATGGTACATGTCCCTGTATTGAGTCTGGTTTAAATTTTATGTGTCCCTCTATCAAGTCTACTTATAATGGTATGTGTCCCTCTATCGAGTCTAGTCATATTGGTACGTGTCCCTCTATCGAGTCTAGTTATAATGGTACATGCTCCTCTATTGAGTCTGGTTTAAATTTTATGTGTCCCTCTATCAAATCCCTGGTGTTGGGCTAGCGGCTAGGGTGCCGGCTTAGGATCCAAGGATCCTGGGTTCGAATCTCGGTCGATCGCTGAATTAACGCCAGGGGGGTTGACTCAGCCTGTCATCCTTCCGAGGTCGGCTAATTGAGTACCAGTTCACTGGTAATTCCCTGTTTGTCGTTAAAGGCGGCAAAAAGGGTTGGCGTCAGGAAGGGCATCCGGCCGTAAAACATTGCTTCAAATAGGGGACCGAAAAACAACAACAACCACGGTTCCCGAAAAAGGCCAACCCCCGCTTTGCGGGGAAAAATGGCCTCTAAAGGTGGTTTATCAAGTCTACTTATAATGGTATGTGTCCCTCTATCAAGTCTACTTATAATGGTATGTGTCCCTCTATCGAGTCTAGTTATATTGGTACGTGTCCCTCTATCGAGTCTGGTTAAAATGGTACATGTCCCTCGGCCCAGTCTTTTTAAAATTGGACGTGTCCCTCGACCGAGTCTTATTAAAATGGTACGTGCCCTCTTCCCTGATGTTGTGTTTTCCACTTTCTTTCTGTTCTATCCTTTGTGTGTTCCAGCTCTTCAATGAGCCTCTATCTCACCGCCAGGATGGCCTACACGCCCTAGAGATAATGCACACAGCACTAAAGCTCGCCGGCACCACAAACAAATTCCAATTTCCTGCCATAACCAGCAGTTGCATCTGTGGCACAGGCACGCCATCAGCTAATGATGCTACACCACAGCCTTGTGCTGCATACTGCAACCAAAAGGTGCCTGAATCATGACCTCTGGTCACAATCGTAACACCTAATTTACAAATATATGAGAAAATGATCAAATTATTTTCTGAAAAGTACAATTAACTAAACTTTGAAGTCTTCCCTGCTCTTCACAAAAGAGATCCTGAGATCTTTATCTTCCACCAGCTAATATCCTGAATAAATGATCTATCACAATACCCAACCACACAAGATTGCAAGTATAAGTAATACTTGTAAATTAAGTAAATGAAAGAGAAATGTAATTTAATGAAACGTACTGATTCGGGGTTCTGCACACAGATAGGTACTCATTCCTCTCAGTTCATATTAGCTAAGTTCCGCAGATCTGATACGTTGTGCTTTACTCTTTTATTACCTCTGCCACCGAAGGCGAAGGAGGTTATGGTTTTCACCCCTTTCTGTCTGTCTTTGAGCAGGATATCTCAAAAAGTTATGGAAGGATTCAGACGAAACGTGGTGGGCAGGTTGGTTGTGTGACAAGGACGAAGTGGTTAGATGTTGGTGAAGATCCAAATGCGGCCTATCTATTGGATGCAAAACATAACTAGAAAGCCAGTGAAAATGCAAAGCCTGCCCGTGTCTGTTTGTATTCAGACATCATCTTCTTTTTCCATATGCTAAAAATAACGAAAACAGTTTTAAAAAAAAATACAAAATCAGAATTAATGATTTTATGCAGCCTTGACCTTTGAGCTTTAGATATAAAAAATCATCTTCGAGCTTTTGATTGGTGAACCAATTCAGTGACTTAATATGCAAATCTTAAAATTTCAGGTCAATCGGATGAAAAGTGACGATTTGATGTGACTCTTGACCTTTGACCTTTTGACAAAATTATTAATTTACCTTCTCCATATTACCATAATGCAGCTTTGGTGAAAATTTGATGACAAAACTCAAATTGTAAATTGAAATTTCAGGTCAATTGGAAGAAAATTGATGATTTTAGGTGACGCTGACCTTTGACCCTTTGATAAAATTATTAATTTGCCTTCTCTGTATTATAATGATAAAACTTTAGTGACAATTGGTGACAATACTCAAATGGTAAAAACGTTATGGTGTGCCAGCGACTGGCTAATAAACCATTCGGCCTGGCGAAGGTATGCGCTCTACATTCTACTTTTAATTCTTGTTTTGCTGGTCGTGTTTTTCATCAGATTTTCTGTCCCAAACCATATTTTGTTGTGTTGAATTGTCGAGTTTGTGTCTTGGCAAAGTGCGGTATACTGGTGATAGTTGGGTTGTGTCCTTTAAAAAAAAATCCACATGCCTCGTTTTTGCTCCTTTTGTTCCAGGTATTGTTATTTCTGAAAGCTCATCTCCATCCTTTTCCTCTCCTCACCCCCAAAAATCCAAACAATGTGACACTCTTCACTCTGAAAAAAAGAAAGAAAAACAATACCTGGAGAGTTCCTATAGCTATATAGCACGATACTCTGCGCAGTGTTCACGTATACAATACAGCACTTCAATTTTAATAAAATGATTTATGATCGTTAACAAATGTTGTTCAAGTAAATAATAATTAAATGTAAACAAAATAAAGATCCTAAAAGTAATATAAATATATGAATTATAGAATTTGCCACCATTTTCCGCAGTATCTATTACATCACCCTGTCGAACACGTTAATTCGTTTTTTGTGCCTGTTGTTTGTGTCCTTTATGACATCCTTAAAAATTCCTGTTTGGAATGATTTTCAATTTTGTATGACTGTCGCATGGAAGCGCATGGAAGGCAGGCGCATGGAAGTATTTCTGCGTATTTGTGATCGGAATTAATTCAAAGCCAAAGTACATTAAAACCAAAGAATAACTTGTTCCTCGATCATAAACTGATAATATGGACAGACGGACGGAATGAACCAAACACTTAACCCTGCTTTTCACTTTGCGTGTCCGGGGTAACAACAAAAACAGTAACAACAGAACAAAAACTCAATCTCCCGGGCTCAGTTACAACTTAATCCTCTCTCCCTTTTTCCTTTCAATAACCCCAAACTAAATGTTCACTGCATAAAATGTCTCTTCCTTTAAAAACTCTTCGTAACATAAAAACGCTTCACAAATGTATTTAAAAATGCATTGCTCGGCTTATTACTCCGTCAGGACTTACACATTCATTATTCTTTTTCATTAAAATCGTGCCCTTTTCTCATTCATAAGGCTTATTTGCCAAAACCTCTACTCCTAAACACATAGTTCACCCAAACACCTCTTTCAACTATAGCCGAGTTTTACGCCGTGCTTTCAACCACAATCATTCGTACCACCCCACCCATGTAGTCTGTCATAA
The DNA here is from genome assembly GCF_964187855.1 of Myxine glutinosa. Lineage (NCBI taxonomy): Eukaryota > Metazoa > Chordata > Myxini > Myxiniformes > Myxinidae > Myxine > Myxine glutinosa. Next base: position 71,404,840 of record NC_136273.1, read on the forward strand.
GTTAACTAGTTTGGGAATCCTGAAACATCCACTTTGCAGAAGTTGTGTGCATGTGACAAAAATTTCCCCTTCACGCTCATTCATGGTGTCTAACCCCCACATGTCAGTGCTTTCCCTCTCCTGACATCTGCTCCCCCCTCGTCCCACCACCTCTCTGCTCCCCCTTCATCGCACCCTCTCTCAGCTCCCCCTCGTCCCGCCACTCTCAGCTTCTCTCTCGTCCGGCCTCCTCTCAGCATCCTCCTTGTCCCTCTCCCTCTCAGCTTCCCCTTTGTCCCTCCCATTCTCAGCTTCACTGCAGTTGCATCCCCTTTCAGCTTTCACCTCGACCTGCCCCTCTATCCTTCCTCCCTACTCCTTACCTTCATGGTTTTTCCCCCTCCCGGCTTCATGCCCCCTCCCCACATCCTCCCCACTTCTCCCTACCCTGTACCCTCTCCTTGCTCCTTTTCATATTCCTATGCCCCACCAGAGGTCCCTAATTGTGTGGATCTCAACCATCTGAAGCCTCCGCTCCAACCTAACAGACCTCTCAATCCAGGCCACTTCTGATAAATCAGACATAATCTGTTTAACAGAATCCTTCCTCCAACAGGATATCCCTGACTCTTTAGTGTCTCTCCCTGACTATTTTTTCCTCCGGTTTGATCAAACTGAATCCTGTCATGGTGACAGAATTGCAATGTACATCAACAACCCCATTTCTCACTCGACGTGTATTGGTCTTATTCCTCCCAACCCCCAGGAGTACCTCTGGATGGAACTTCCCCTCCACTCCCGTTTCCTGATTGTCTGTGTGTTGTAACATCCTCCCAACAGTGACAACTACATGTACATCTCTCTGACGACATGGACCAACTTATAACCACTCATCCCAACTCTCTCTTCCTCATACGTGGTGATTTCAATTATCACCATGCTAATTGTCTGGGTGTTGGTACCTCTTTTACCAGCCATGGCACTTCAGCAAAGGACTTCTGTGATTCCATGGAACTGACTCAATCTGCAAACTTTCCAACCTGGATTTCTCCCAATGACAAATCCTCCCTTCTGGACTTGTTGATGACTAACTTCCCTGCCAATGTATCTTGCTCTTATTCTGCCCAATTCGGTTCATCTGATCATGTGCTTGTGAAGGACAATATCTCCATAGCCATTCTTGGGAAACATCCTCAGCATCGGCGAGTCTGGCAGTTCAATCAGGCAAACTGGCAGGAACTGTGAGCAGCCGTCACACTTTGGGACTGGTCGGTCTCCTATATCGACTGCCCCTGAAATGAACTCCACCTGAGAATTCTTCCACAGACACCTGCTCTCTCTTATGCAGAGATTCATCCCATCTCGTCTTCACCCATCCCCCCGCCAATGGTACACTGATTCCTGGGGTGAGGCAGTTGCCTTGAAACAACTTGCATTCGCCTCCTGGAAGGCAAATCCGACCGAAGGCAACCACAGGCCATTCCACAGAGCCTGTCCACTCTCAGGAGAGCCAGAAAACAACATCTGTCCAACCTTAAGAATGAACTTTCAAACTTGTCTCCCTCCTCGAAAACCTGGTGGTGCCTTATTTCCAACATCCGATAAAAAGCAAGCACACCTGCAGCAAGAATCTTTTTTGTTGCTGGTTTGCCGTCTCTCAGACACATCTTAATGATTATTTATTTATTTATTTACTTATTTACAAAACAGAACAAATGTTTGCATGGAAGATTGCTGAGGCTCGAGGTGGCATAGTTAGTCGTCGAAATGGGCAGTAACTATGATTCTCTTAATTTGGTGCAGCGAGAGATGGTGCTTCAAATTGGTGGAATAGTGGAAAATGAGCCGTCGAAATGGGCAGTAACTATGATTCTCTTAATTTGGTGAAGCGAGAGATGGTGCTTCAAATTGGTGGAAAATGAGCGCCCTCTCTCAGATCTCTCGATGTCTCCATGTCTCTCGGTCCCTGCTCTCAAATGTTGTGTTTGTGTCCTTCCCCCTCTCTCCCCATCTTGTCTACCGCTCCCGATGTTATATGTTTTATGAGTCGGTTTGTCTTTCTGTGTGATTAATGTTCGCTCTTTCACGAGCCTCGATCTTGTATACAAAAAAAAAAAAAAAAAAAAAAAAAAAAAAATAGGCCAGCGGATAGGTGCTAAAAAAATGAGCGTATTGTGCATTTTATGATAAAAGCATGAAACTTGGCAGACTCGTACTAGACATCATGGGGAACATTTTAAAGATTGGAGGCATTCTGGATCTATCCTGTGTCAACCGTTGCAGCCATTTTCCCAAGATGGCTGCCATCGAAAAATTTCTGCCGATAAGTGAATGACAAAAATCACTTTTAATAACATATTGTTACAGACACGACTTTGATGTTAAGGTGGGCCGAGCGGAATGGCCGTCGTGTCCGCACAAATTACCCGATTGTACCCGAACGTTGACGAAGCCGCGCCACGCTGGCTCAATAAGGAAAAGAAGACACACGGCTGAATTATAATGACAGACACCAATGTTTCGATTCTCAATTATATTCGTACGGAAAAGGTTAGATTACAGGGGCTAGAGGTATATCACAGGAAGACGGGCACTTAGACACACTCTTATATTAACCCCGGACAGACGACAGGTAAACGGGACAACGGCTGACTCACACGGGGTTTGATGGCTAGGAAAGGCAGATAGCGATGGCTCAAGGTGCACTCTTGGCTCAAAGCAGGGTACAGTCCGGTCCAAAGATGCGGGGAGGTCACCGCGCTCGGAGGGGACGTTCTTTCTCAGGCGGGTTCTCTTCCTCTCAGCGATCGCAGGCAACGTTCTTTCTCCAGCTGGGGGCGCATCTGACGTCACATCCGGCGCGTGGCCGCGTATATCCGGCGGGGAGTGACACGCCCTCGGCTCGTTAGCTCCGCCTCGTGGAATCGGCACGTTGCTTCTCATTGGGTGCGTGCGGGGGGGTTTACCAGGCTCCGCCCTTGACGAGGAGCTGACAAGGAGCCCCTTCGTGGTAACCCCGTGGAGCGCATGGTCTGGAGCGCATCGTCTGGAGCGCATTGTCGATGGCGGCGAACCGAGCCGGTGGGAGGACGCACACTCCCACCCCGCGCAGCGCCGTGCCCCTCTGTTGTTGTAGACGGGGAAGAAGATGGGAGGAGGTATGGGAAAGGTCCTAAACTCACTACTGGTGCCATATAATCACATTCTGGTGCAACGAAGTCATAATTAATGGAAACGAGGCCTTAACTGACATAGACTAAGAATAACTAGGAAGATGTCCGAAAGTTGTCTACGTGTGGTGCGGTGGACCTGGGCACGACATTTAATGGGGGAATAAGGGGAAGGTCGGCTCTACTGATTGTTATTTACATGCAATGGGACTAGGGAATGGGGGATTGGGGAAAGTTGGGGAGTATTGGAGAAAATAGGGGAATATTTACAAGCGGATATGGAGGCCAAATTCCATATTCGCAACATTGCACCCTTCTCTACCCTCGGGGCGTCCCGACCCGATAAATTTTTACCTACTTTAGTGTGGCACGCAATGTAGTTCCCTCTACTATTAACTCTACCCTGAGTGCGACAGTTTTACAGATATTCACGAATGAGTAAATATGTCCCCCTGCGACGTTGCACCCTTCTCCTCACAGAAACACACCCACAGGATAACCGAATCCGGAAAGAATTCTCAAACTAAACATACAGCCGGTAGGGAGCATTATTTACAAGATTACGCTGATATCTACACTACGATCCAGGACCTGTTTTTTTGGAGGAACACATGCAGATGTTATGCATAGAGAGAGCACGCTTGCCAGCATCGATACACCAACCCACGAGTGCTCTGTGGCCGACGGCCTTTAATAACGTGCAGAGCACCCTTCCCGAGCATCAAAAGCACCACCCCACCACCAATCGGTGCAGTCACCATTGTTCATTGGAATAAAAATAAATTCGACAACCCCTAACCCTGCAGGTGTCTCTTGCTCTTCTTGTGGTGCACTTGGTGTTAACTAAAAGTGGTTCACCTGTATGGCATAGGTGCCACGTTGACCCATAGGTCCATCCCCGGGTGGTGCTTGGCCGCAAACGAACTGCGGTCCATTGTGGGTGGCCACAAACATTGCGGTCCATATGGTGTATCGATCCCGGCAGCAAACAGCGAAAGTGCAGGCCCACAACTGCGCAGCCAGCACCTCTCTCTCCTCTCTCTCTACCCCAAAGCCAGATCCTCGGAGGTGGGAGACAAAAGAAGCAGACAAGTGAGTAAGGTGGTAAGGGCGCAAAAGTGCACGCAATGTAAGGTGATGCACACTGGGGGCACATGGGAACCAGGTGAGACAGGTACGTTCCTATCGTACGCCCCCCCCCCACCAGGTAACCTACATGGCCCCTCCCTTACCCCTTACTGCATCCACAAAACACAACACTACCCATAAACATCTACTTTACAAATCAACAAACATCCCTACTGTCTTCCCCGTTCCTCCCATAAACCAAATTCGTCTTCTCTCCCTCCTAACCAATCAAATTTGCCATTTTCAACTCTCATCAAAATTTGCCATTTTCAACTCAACATCAAAATTTGCCATTACCAATTCATCATCAGTCCCTCCTAGGGAGGGAGAGATGGAATCACCCCAATGTCTCATCCACGTCGTGATGCGTCTCACAAATCCACAGCAATCTCATTTCCTGCTACAAAGAACAAAGAAAACACAGGTGTGGAGTCATCATCATCACCACAGGTAAGTGGCTGCGTATGGTGCGACAGGTTCATCAATCCTATCTATCTCCTAAATGACTTTAACAACTTTACACTACCCGGGGTCTTTCTCCGGCCAAACCATTGGCCCTCTTACACTATGGGTTCTAAAAACCAATTCCCATTGGCCAAACTGTGGTGCTCTTCAATTTGGGGTCTCACTCCCCCGATTCATCTCCCGGTGCCCTCGCACAATTTCTGGGCTGTGGCGTGTACCTCTCCCAGTGGGTCTACCCACCTGCACACCTCCACCACTGCGGTTGCCTCCGAGCTTACCTGCTCCTTACCCTAACCTAACTACCTGGGGAAGGCCCTCTGGCACTCTCCCCACTCGGTGCCCTCTCTGGCACTGGGCTACCCGGGTCCATCCTCCGGATCCTCGGGCCCCATCCACAACTCTACCGGCTCCCAGAGCCCACCTGCGGCCTCACCTGGCCGACATCCTCACAGTGGTGGAGTGCCCAACCAACTACACACACTAACAGGCTACACGCCCAGCCATTTCCACAACACTAATGCACCCATCCACAACACCATTCTGCAACCGCACCACAGATGCCAATATCCAACCACAATTTACCTGTACCCTCTACCTAACACTTACACTACCCGCCCCGGGTACTCGTGAAAGGGGTCCACTCTTCCCCCATCCACACCTTCGCACCATGCACACCACTCCGTACCACTTACTCCAACTCTCTCCACACACCTGTACTTGCACACCTGTGCTCTCACACCTGGTGCCACCTGCACCCTTCTCTCCCCAAGTGCATTCGCGCTGATCCACACACTCACTACTCACACACTGCTCCACACACCTGTCCAGTTGCACACCTGTGCAATCACACCTGTTCCATCCTCACACACACACGGCATCATCTCATCTAACTACTCCCTTCTGAAACCTGCGCTTCCCAGTCGTCCCTTTAAACTATTGCGCTCCCTCGTCATTATCATCCATACTAATCTACCTGCGTCCCCACTACAGGTATCAGTCACTAACTAATCTTAACGTTACCTACTGTCATCTTCTAGGGCCCTATTGATATAACCTAACCCACCCGGGCTAGTTTTCACTGCCATACACCCCATAAGCTATTGCTCCTTTGCCCCCACATGGGAAGGATGGTGGATTTGCCATCCCACCACATCGGGGGTCTCTCACTACCAATTTCGCACATCAAATTTCAACAAATTAAAAATTTGCCAATCATCTGCCAATCACTGTACCATTACCAATCATCACTCTGCCAATCCTTTGCCAATCATCAAATTTCGCCTTTTTCTAATTTCGGGGCCAAAACACTAACCTCATCACCCAGTCTACTCACTACTGCCTCTCGGTGCGCCAATTCCTGTCCAAAGCCCGGCTTCGTAAAGCCAAGCAATGGATGCTGGTTGTTTTGTGCCAGCGGCTGGATGCGTCCGGCACTCGGTGCAGGGACGGGGGCTTACCCGGGCCGAGATCCCACGCATCACCTCGGCGTGGAGCCATCCAATGTCCCGATCTCGACCTGCCGGAATGCCTCAACAAAAAGTGGTCGCCATGACGACCCTTTCTATCGGGCCGCCCGCTCCGCCTAGTGGAGCACGGACGCGGCCGTTCAAAGCGAGGCCCAGCACGCACCGAGGGCCCGATTCGGCTAAAAGTCGACCTAACCTCTAACCCGTTTAATGTCGATGCTTCACCTGCATGCTTACACCCCGCAGCCCGTTCCTTGCTCACACATCCAGCTGTGCCCATGCTCCTCGTACCCTTCCTTACACACCCAGGTACCCTCATTCCACTCACAGCCTTGGTCACACACCTGACCACCGAACACTTTGGCACACATTCGTTGGTCGCACACCTCACCAATACACCGCTTCGCACCCCCTCCTCGGTCACCTCCTCTGTGACAATCACAGGTGTGCCCTCATTCGCACACCCAACCACGTGCCTCACCACCAATTCCAGCGTGCATTCCCACTCACGCTCTACCATTCCAGGTGTGCATCCTTCCATCCCAGGTGTACATCCTCGCTCACCTGTCACAACTAACTCACGCTCCATGTCACTCTCACTACTTTCACCTCCATTCCTGACAGCGCACTCACCCTTACTCTTGACAGCGCACTCTTTCCTCATGCACCTGTCCGTCACACACCTTTCTCGCGCACACTCTCCCGTTACACCCTCTGTAACACTCACCACAGGTGGACACTCTTCCTTACTTCTGAAAGCGCACTCTTTCCCCATGCACCTGTCCGTCACACACCTTTCTCGCGCACACTCTCCCGTTACACCCTCTGTAACACTCACCACAGGTGGACACTCTTCCTTACTTCTGACAGCGCACTCTTTCCCCATGCACCTGTCCGTCACACACCTTTCTCGCGCACACTCTCCAGTTACACCCTCTGTAACACTCACCACAGGTGTGCATTCTTCCTTGCCTTTGACAGCGCACTCTTTCCCCATGCACCTGTCCGTCACACACCTTCCTCGCGCACACTCTCCCGTTACACCCTCTGTAACACTCACCACAGGTGGACACTCTTCCTTACTTCTGACAGCGCACTCTTTCCCCATGCACCTGTCCGTCACACACCTTTCTCGCGCATACTCTCCAGTTACACCCTCTGTAACACTCACCACAGCACGCCTCCATGTGCTCCCTCGCACACGCGCTACGACCGACTCATTCTCGCCAACACCCTCACTCCTTGGCACACACTTTTTCCTCACACACCCCAGAGTCGGACTTTCTCGCACACCTCCTCTTTCGCACACCAGACCTGTCACACACTTCACCAGTGGCCTCTCACGAACACCCGGGTCTATTTCGACCCCCAAGCTCATTAAATCCCCTGGCGCATCATACGCACGACCATATTGGTCACCACTTACACCGGGTCCTCTTTTTCTTCGCTTCTCCTCCATCACCTGCGAATCCCTCATCCGGTTAATGAGCACATCATCACGATCCAAACACAGACTTTGGACCAATTCTTTTATCTCCTCTTTTATCTCTTTCTTATCCCCTCTCCGTCGCTTCTTAATTTCGCTCACCCCTTCTTCCACTTCTTCTAATTTGTGCTTCACCTCTTTTATTCCCCGGTACGTCTCCTCAAGCTCATCCTCCAAGGCTACCTTGACCGTTTCCATGTGCGTCCTCACCTGCCGGTCCTTCGTCTCCATTACCTCTATCACCTCGTCCAGCCTCGTTGTCAGTCCCTCACGTACCATCTGACATTCCCTCTTTGTCGCTATCAAGTCGTTTTTTATGTCGTTTTGTGTCGCTTTTAAACCTCCTAATACTGCAGTGTTCCTTTGAACCTGCTCCGTTAGTCCTTTTTGTCCCTCCGTCAGCTGTTCCACCTCCTGCGTCAGGACCTCTATGCCCCCTTGTAACTTTACAGTCCCCTTTCTCACCTCTTTCTCCATGTGCTCCTTACAGTGCCTCACCTCCTCGCGCACTCCTCCGACCTCCTCACTCACTCCTCTTCTGATCTCCTCTCCCATCACTTGCATCTCCTGCCCAGATGCCACCCTCATCTGCTCCATTTCCTCCCTGTGAGCATCCAGTTTGGTTTCTACCCCCATTCTGACCCCCTCTATCTGCTGCTCCATTTGTTTAACTTCCCTTTCCGCTTGGTCCCTCATGTCCCTCAATTTGCCTTCCATACTGTTTTCTAACCCCTCTAACCCATTTTTCACTCCCTCTATTTGATTCTCTTGAGCGGCCATTCTGTTTTCTACCCCCGTTAACCCATGTTTCACTCCCTCTATCTGATTCTCTTGAGCGGCCATTCTGTTTTCTACCCCCGTTAACCCATTCTTTACTTCTTTTATCCCGTTGTCTAACCCCTCAAATTTCTTTTCTAATCCCTCACCGGTACCCCTCATTTGGCCCTCTAATCGCCCACTATCAACCCTCATTTGGCCCTCCATCCTATCCATTTTTGCATTCAGTTGGGTCAAGAATAATCTGAGGTCAAACCCGGTTTGCCCAGCGTCCCCAGCCGCCACCGCAGGCTCGCCCTCCGCGGCGCCGCTATTTTGGGACCCTTCAACCACGTGAGCGAGCGCGCCATTTTGCGCGCCCGCTACTTCGTGCGTGACGGCGCTATTTTGCGAACCTGCCGCCCTCACTGCTTCGCTCTCCTCATGTCCCTCAATTTGGTCCTGGACCGACCCTGCTTCACTCTCCCCTACCGGACCCCAGCCGTCTTGATCCGCCATAGCGCGACTTGCAAAATTCGAGTTTCGTAAAACAAATCCAAATTTTTTTTTTTTTTTCGTTATAATTTCGGCGAGCGCAGTAACCGCGCTCCGGATCGATTTCGTCGAGCACAGTACGCGCTCCGAATCGATTTTCCCTCCCAAAATTTGGGCCTAACTAATTTAGTCCCGGGTCCGAATCTCACTCCTCGACACCAATTGTTACCGTACTAACACAATTGGTGTCCAAAATTTGGGCTAAATAAATTTAGTCCCAGGTTCGAATCCACCTCCTGACTACCAATTGTTACAGACACGACTTTGATGTTAAGGTGGGCCGAGCGGAATGGCCGTCGTGTCCGCACAAATTACCCGATTGTACCCGAACGTTGACGAAGCCGCGCCACGCTGGCTCAATAAGGAAAAGAAGACACACGGCTGAATTATAATGACAGACACCAATGTTTCGATTCTCAATTATATTCGTACGGAAAAGGTTAGATTACAGGGGCTAGAGGTATATCACAGGAAGACGGGCACTTAGACACACTCTTATATTAACCCCGGACAGACGACAGGTAAACGGGACAACGGCTGACTCACACGGGGTTTGATGTCTAGGAAAGGCAGATAGCGATGGCTCAAGGTGCACTCTTGGCTCAAAGCAGGGTACAGTCCGGTCCAAAGATGCGGGGAGGTCACCGCGCTCGGAGGGGACGTTCTTTCTCAGGCGGGTTCTCTTCCTCTCAGCGATCGCAGGCAACGTTCTTTCTCCAGCTGGGGGCGCATCTGACGTCACATCCGGCGCGTGGCCGCGTATATCCGGCGGGGAGTGACACGCCCTCGGCTCGTTAGCTCCGCCTCGTGGAATCGGCACGTTGCTTCTCATTGGGTGCGTGCGGGGGGGTTTACCAGGCTCCGCCCTTGACGAGGAGCTGACAAGGAGCCCCTTCGTGGTAACCCCGTGGAGCGCATGGTCTGGAGCGCATCGTCTGGAGCGCATTGTCGATGGCGGCGAACCGAGCCGGTGGGAGGACGCACACTCCCCCCCCCCCGCGCAGCGCCGTGCCCCTCTGTTGTTGTAGACGGGGAAGAAGATGGGAGGAGGTATGGGAAAGGTCCTAAACTCACTACTGGTGCCATATAATCACATTCTGGTGCAACGAAGAGTCATAATTAATGGAAACGAGGCCTTAACTGACATAGACTAAGAATAACTAGGAAGATGTCCGAAAGTTGTCTACGTGTGGTGCGGTGGACCTGGGCACGACATTTAATGGGGGAATAAGGGGAAGGTCGGCTCTACTGATTGTTATTTACATGCAATGGGACTAGGGAATGGGGGATTGGGGGAAAGTTGGGGAGTATTGGAGAAAATAGGGGAATATTTACAAGCGGATATGGAGGCCAAATTCCATATTCGCAACAATATTGTTAATATGTCCATGCTATATAGCAAACGTACTCAATCATACTGATTATAAATATGTCCTATATATATATATATATATATATTATATATATAATATATATATATATATATATTATAATATATATATATATATATAATATATATATATAATATATACATAATATATATATGTAATATATATATATATATATAAATATATATACATATATATATATATATATATATATATATATATAATTATACATACTATATATATATATATAATATATATATATATATTATATATATATATATATATATATATATATTATATATTTAATGTATCATATGACCAATATAGGTCATTTGATAGTCAAAATAAAGAAAATTTGAAACATAAGGGTTAATAATCACGATCCTTTCGGTATCACAACATGTATTTTCATGAATGGTACATTCACTAAACACAGACCATGGATGGATATATCCACAGACACACACATAGTGATATATATGTCAAAATATTCTACAATGTTCCCCCATCAAGAAACCAACATCAACAGCTATTTCAGGTGTGTTTATATTTTTGATTTTTGGATGTAAACTTTTACTACCTACACTACAACAACAACAACAACAACAACAACAACAACACAACATGCATTTTAAGGCCATTTTCTCTGCAAGAGCGGGGTTAGCCTTGCGGTCCCCCATGACAATATTCTCCATTTTGCCCTATTTTCTGCATCTCTCCTTGTTAACCCCCTTGCCCGCATTTCTTCTTCCACCATCTTTAGCCAAGCCTTTCTCAGTCTTCCCCGTCCTCTACTTCCTCCTTCATTCATTTCCATCACTCTTCTCAACCAGTCACTTTCATCCTTCCTCAACACATGACCAAACCATCTCAACCTGTTCCTCTTCACAGCATCAATCACAGGCTCTATTCCCATCATCTTTCGCAATTCATCATTTGTCTTCCTCTCTCTCTCAACGATACTCCACACTTCCACCGAACCATTCGCATTTCCACCCTTTCCAGCCTTCGTTGCTGCTCTACGTTCATTACCCATGTCTCGCTCCCATGAATCATAACACTTCTCACACATGCAGCATACACCTTTCCCTTCAGCTTCAACGACACTCCCCTCCTCGTCAGCACACCACACAGTTCCCGAAACTTCTTCCATGCACATCTCACTCGAGCAACCGTTGCCGAGAGTGATCCACCTTCTCCATTCAGCATGTCTCCGAGGTAGCAAAATGTTTTCACACCTTACAGTTTCACGCCGTCTCCAAGATCCAACTCAACATTTCCTCCATCTGCAGCTCCCTCTATGCACACCTTACATTTGAATGTAGCTGCCACACTGGATAATGACCCTCTCAGACCACTGCATTTTTGATGATCCCACTCAGCGCACATTGTACATTGAATGTCGGAGTGAACGACATCCTTCCTGCACACAGCACATGGCCACTTCCCAGTTCTTTCCACCTCACCACATGTTTTACCACTTGCCATCACCTTCGTCTTTCCAATATTCTCCTTCAGACCTTTTGTCTCCATACATTCCTTCCACTTGTTCATCTTTTCCTTCAGTCCATCCATACTTTCTGCAATCAACACCAGATCATCTGCATACAACAACTCCCACGGTAAACCCTCCTTTACGTTCTGAGCCAGCACCTCCATCACAGCTACAAATAGTAGTGGACTTAGTACCGACCCCTGATGCACTCCCACCTTCACCTCAAACTCACCACTGTTCCTGTCCTTCGTCCTTACAGCTGTGCGCGCCCTTTTGTACATTGCCATCACTTCTCTGATCATCCATTCCTCCACTCCTAACTTCCTCAATGCCCATGTCAATACTTCGCGTGGAACCCTATCGAATGCTTTCTCCAGATCAACAAACCCAAGAAACAACTTCTTCCTCTTCTCCATGTACTTCTCCTGCAACTGCCTCACAATAAAGAGCACGCCTGTTGTTCCTCTTCCGGGCATAAATCCAGACTGCATTTCTTTGATCTTCACCTTCTTCCTTATCCGCCTCTCCAACACCCTTTCCAATACCTTCATTCCATGCTCCAATAACGTTATCGCTCGGTACGAGCCATACTCCAGAGGGTCACCTTTCCCCTTATATAGAGGGACGAGGGTACTCAGTTCCCAATCCACTGGAATGCGGCCTTCTTTCACCACCAGATTACAGATCTCTGTCATTCTCTTCACACCCCCAACTTCCTGCTGCCTTCAACATATCTCCCACAACTCCCGTTGGCCCTCCCGCTTTTCTACTCTTCATTGCTTTTATCGCTTCCTCAACTTCCTTCTCAGTTATCTTCTCTGCCGGTCATAAAACTGGGTTACTCTCTATGTTGCCATCCCATTCATTCTCTGTATTTAACAGCATTTCCATATATCTTTTCCATCTTCCTTTAATTCCATCTGGGTCCACAACGATTTGTCCCACTTCATCCTTCAAGCAACTCACCCCCATCACATCACACCTCTCTTTCGCTATCTGCTTTGCAATCCTCAATACCGCTCTCTGACCCTCTTCCAAATCCAAGCGTTCTCCGAACAATTTCCTACATGCCTCCTGCGCCTTTGCTACCTCTTTCTTTGCAGCCTTATAACTTTCATTCTCTGCTTTTTCTGCTCCCGTACCCTTCGCCTTCTGCCACTCCTTGAACTTCTTCCTCTTCTTGTCAATCCTCTTTCCAACTTCATCATCCTACCACCATGTTTCCGAGTGCCTCGGTGGTCCTTTTGTCCATCCACATACCTCACCAACGGCTCCCAACAGACTATCTTTCATTGACATCCAACCACTTTCAAGCTCAGCCACATCATCCTCTACCCTACTCAGCCTCTCTTTTAATGCCTCCCTTACTGTCACCTCTTTCAACCTCCACACCTTCATTCTCGGTTGGTACTTCACCCGCCGATCTCTCCTCGCACCTTTCACCCTTATGTCGCAGACAACCAAGTGGTGCTGTGAAACAGCCTCCTCCCCCGAGATCACCTTTGTGTCCCGGAGGTGCCCCCTATCTCGCCTACGCACCATCAGGTAGTCAACGGTTGTTGTCAACCCACCTGATGTGTATGTAACAAGCTTATTATCCTCTTTCTGGAACTGAGTATTACAAATCAACAAATCAGCTCCATCAGCAAACTCCAAAATCCTTTCACCTTCTCCATTTCTCACACCATATCCGTAACCCCCATGAACTCCCTCAAAACCATCCAAACTCCTTCCCACATGTCCATTTATGTCTCCTCCTACCACAACAACTTCCTCATCTTTCACGTTTTCCATCAGCTTCTCTATCGCACACCAGAACTTGTGCTTCTCTTCATCGCTCCGACCAACCTGCGGAGCATATCCCGAGATGACGTTCACCAAGAGCTTTCCAATCATCATTTTCACCATCATCAACCGATCACTCACTCTAGTCACACTCACCACACTGTCTACAAACTCCTCAGAAAACAGGACACCAACACCATTCACGCCCTCCGGGCACCCTTGCCACACAAACTTGTATTTCTGTCCCTGCCTACCCTTCACCATTCTCACACCACTTCCCTTCCATCTCATCTCTTGCACACAACATATGTCCACTCTTCTTCTGATCAATACTTCCACCACTTCTCCTGATCTCCCTGTCATTGTCCCTACATTCCATGTCCCAAACCTCAGAAACCGATCTCCACTTCGGGCTGTACCCTGCCCATATGTAGTTGTAATTGTCATGGTTCTCTTTTTGAGGCAATGTTTTTATGGCCGGATGCCCTTCCTGACGCCAACCCTCTTAGTCGCCTCTTATGACATGCAGGGATATGGTGTACCTATTCTAAACCAGGGTACACACCGGGAACTACCTACACTACAGCACTATGATAATATGTTTTATTTGATTTGTGTCTTCCACTTCCTTACATTCTATGACATAAGTTTTTTGGAAACTTTTAAGTCAAATCTTACAATAAAATATTGACCTACACATGTTGTGTTATTAGTTATTGTTATTGAAACTTTTAAGTCAAATCTTACAATTAAATATGGACCTACACATATTGTGTTATTAGTTATTGTATAAGTACTAGGAACGGTACCCACCCTATGGGCGGGGCTTCAATTGGGAGGCCCAAATGAAAAGGCTAAATATCAGAAATTGAAGGCTTTTTTTCTTTTGAACGATTTATATAAACATCCGTTAAATCTCGATCGATGCAGCCGTTTGTGCGGCACCCGGGAAAATAACGTCATGCGGGAGCAAGTATCAGCAGGATGTGGCAGTGTGGGAGTCAACGTTTCTGATCCTCCTTCATGCCGAAGTAGCCCACCACTTCTCCAAGCAATCCGCTCTTCAGATTCGCCATGACAGATTTAAGCTTGATACTGAAGACGCGTGCAGTTAGTCCTCCCGATGTCGTATGTACTCCCGATACGTGTTTCCTTCATTGTAAAAACTTCCGAATCAACAGCTAAAAGGATTTTGAGCCGATAGCTGTTACGGCCTTGGCAAGATCGATGGAGACAGCGATCTGTTGGCGTGTACACCGCCCAAATAGCTATGTGGAATTCTCTCATGTAGAGATTAAACTAATCGTGTTCACAATCGCTATGTCGTATGTACTCCCGATGCGTTTCCTTCAGTTGAAATGGGTTAGAATTCTCTCAAGCAGGGATTCAACCCGTGTCCTTATAAAAGGTGTTTGTCTGAGGTCACTGAGTCCTGTGCAGCGATCGGTGCAGCCGTTTGTATGGCACCCGGGAAAACAACATCGTCACAATGAGAACAATGAACGTTATGCGAACACGAATGTTATGCGGGAGTCCAAACCTGAGAATGCTGGAGACTAAAGTTGAAATTGGGAAAACTAAATAGCCTATTTTACTCCTGGAGATCCCAGGATTATCCACCCAAAATATCGTAGAGATCGGTTCAGCAGTTTTTACGGTACCTTCAAACAGACACAGACAGACGGACGAACATTTGGTGAATTATAGTAAGATTACAAAATGTATCAAATTATTCAGCTGATTAATTAGAAGCAGGTGTTTTTTGCAGAACAGATCCAGAATGCCTCCAATCTTTAAAATATTCCCCATAATATCTAGTTTTAGCGTGCTCGTGCTTCTTATTATCATTGCTTTTTTGTTTCAGATTGTGGTGAGTGTTAATATAATCGACTGCTTATCACAATGAAGAAAGTGTTCACGCTAGTTCAAAGCAGTAATATCACAAAGTCCGTGAAGGAGGACAATACACACATGGACTGGAATAAGTGTATCTTCTGCCAGGAAGACACCAGTGAGAAACTCACGTGCCCAGCAGACTTTGCGGATAGGTTCCAAGGAGCTGGTTATACGTCTATTGTTTAAAACTTTATCAGCATTCAACGACCTCGGTTGCCTGCCATCAAAGCTGAAGTTGACTCGAATGGACGATGGTGATGGACTGGAGAAAACATTCTTAAATAGGAAAGCAAAATTCCATAAAACATGCAGTCTTAAATTCAACCAAAACGAACTCAAACGTGCAGCTAAGGCTGCTAAGCGGAAGATGTGTGTCACGGACGGGAGTTCCTCTTCTAGTGCGAAGGAAAAGTTCACACGTCAAATGGTCTCCCGAACTGATGATGCTGTTGGCAATTGTTTCTTTTGTGAGAAGCCCGCATCTGATGCCCTACCTCTCCATAAAGCCTCAACGTTTGGCCTTGACACTCGCGTGTGGCAGTGTGCTATTAATCTACAAGATGAACGTTTGTTAGCTAAGCACAGTGAAGGAGACTTAATCGCGACAGAGGCTGAGTACCACATCCAACACAGTTGTCGTTGTACAACAGAGATCGAGATAGACCCACAGCATCACATGACGAATGCAACACAAACATTGCTCATAGCACTGCATTTGCTGAACTTATTTCAAACATGCAAGGTGTTTTTGAGAATGAAGACATTGCCCCTGTATTCCAACTATCTGTATTGAAAAAACTTTATACTGATAGAGTTGATCAGCTGGGAGAGGGCTCCTCTGTAGTTCACTCCACAAGATTCAAAAACAAAGTTCTAAGCTACTTTCCTGAGTAGGAAGCGCACACTGAAGGCCGGGATGTGCTTCTTGTGGCCAATGGAAATATCGGTAAATCGCTAAAAAGTTCGTGCCAGCACGATGGTGACAGTGAAGCAGTGTTCCTCTCCCGTGCTACAAACATTGTTCGCAGAGACATGTTGACAATGAAATGCTTACCATTCAGTGGTTCATTCAAAGAAGATTGTCAAGAAAATTCCGTGCCTCACTCATTGCTGATGCTGGTCACAATGATCATGTGTGGGACAAATATTAAGAGCCAAGAAAACTATTTGTCGCAGCCAGCTTTGTCCCTATCACAATTGATGACATATAACAGCTGTGTGCATCGACGACAACAAACATCACAGGAAACCAGACATACCGAACAGCGTGAGACGCCACTTCCACTCTTTCTCGGAACATTGATCCACTCAACGACAAGATCTCGAGATCTAGTTGATACACTTTATAGGCTGGGATTGTCTGTTTCATATGACCGTGTGCTAGGCATGTCTGCAGACCTAGGCAACTCTGCCTTTAGCCACTTCTAGAGTGTTGGACCGCCTGCACTCAACATTGGCGTGTTCACGACATCAGCAGTCGACAATATTGACCATGCCCCGACAGTAACAAGTGCGCATGGATCCTTCCACGGAACGGGCATCTCCTTGTTTCAGCACCCTGACACTGAATATTGTGGGACTGAGCAATTGCGCATAGCTATCAACAAGTCTGGCAAGAAGGTCAGAAAGCTACCAGAAAGATGCACACTTGTACCTGCAATCACTGCAGTGAAGAAGGGGGCTCCTGTTTCAGAAGTATGTGGCCTCATGCAATCAGACTGTAGTCTGATGACTGAAGCAGTAGCAGAAGAGCATAGGTGGTGTGATCACATCAAGAACGTTGTTGACACAGACAATGATGGAAATGCAGATAAGGATATACTGTATACGTATCTTGGGCAGCATATCAGCCATATCATGCTTCAATGACAGAGACCACCGATCATGGCCCCACAGCATTCAGTGCCCTTCTCCCTCTATTCCCTGATGACTTAAAGTCAGTCGCGATGATTCGTCATTCCATGGAGGTGGTGAAAAAAGCTGTAGCAATTCTCAATCCGGGACAAATTCCAGTCATTACGTGTGACCAGCCCTTGTTCAAGCTTGCCAAAAACATACAGTGGATTTGGCCAGAAACGTATGGGGGAAGGCTCATTTGTGATACTGTTGGGTGGTCTACACATCAAGATGACACTGTTTAAGGCACTTGGTGATCTGTTGGATGGCAGCGGCTGGACATCGGCACTCGTGCAAGCTGACATAGTTACAGCAGGAACTGCAGACTCATTTTTGAAAGCGACTCATGTCAAGAGAACCGCTCCTGCACACCAGGTGACCGCTTGCACACTGTACAAGCTTCTACATGAATCGTATGCCGAGTACCAAGTATCCCAGCAAGACACTGATGCTGTACCATTTGAGGAGTGGTGCAAACGCAGAGCAGAAGACAGTCCACAATTCTATTTCTGGCAGCTTGTCCTGAAGATACAATTGAACGTACTGGCCTGGGACAGATCTATCCATGAAGGCAACTTCCTTTTGTACGTGAATGCCTTGACACAGCTGGAATGGCTCTTCCATGCTCTTGACCACTATAACTTGTGTCCGTTCACCTGCGGGACATGATGATGCTTCGTGACAAACAACCAGGTGTGTTTGCAACATTTTGCAAGGGAAAGTTCACCGTCAACAAGACATACCGACCATTCTCCAGGATGGCTTTGGACGAAAGCCATGAACAGAACAATGCCTGCGTGAAAGGTGATGGGGGTACACTTGCACAGACTCCTACATCAGCTAACATAAGCCAACTTCTTCCAACCGTGGAGAGATACATCGTGCTGATGTATGACCGTGGAAGCTCTGATGACAATGTAAACACGGCCAGACAGACTCTGTTCACACAAAAAGGCAGGAACATAGAAAATATACCACCAACACAGGATGTTCTAGATCAACATCTACATCGAGTGGGATATCAGGCTGGCCACGTATGGGGTCAGACCCCTGATAAAAGTGCCACACCTGCCCAGCCCAGCAAATTTCGGTTGGATGCGAAAGAACGATTCGGCCGAATGGGAAGTGATGTGGATGAAAACAGTACTGTGTAATTTTCTTAGTGTTTCTTGAATGAATGGAAGAGACCACACTCAGTACAAATAAACCTATTTGGAGAAATCAGAGTTAATAAATTTGTGTTATTCCTGGAATTTCTCATTTTCATGCTTTTCCCTCTCAAAATGACCTTAACATGACCCATGGAGGTCCCAAGAATAATGGAAAATAAATTTTTATGTGATAATCTATCATCCTTGGAGTTACTTTAGTGAGTAGATGCTATTAAAATGACAATTTGATATAATCTGGAGTAATATTGCTCTATGCTCGCAAAATAATGATTCTGACTAGTGGCCATTTTGAAAATGGCCGCCACGATTGACACAGGACAGATCCAGAATGCCTCCAATCTTTAAAATGTTCCACATAAAGTCCAGTATTAGTGTGCCGAGTTTCATGCTTTTATCATAAAGTGCACGATACTTTCACCTATCTGCTGGACGAGAATGACAGGAATGGGAATTCGTAATCATATACGCTGTGTTGTTTTTTGAATTTATATTTTATAAAAACAATACCAATGCACAAAGGTGTCATTGTAACAATGGTTGGAACACCATAGATGAAGAATTATTCGAAATTTATTTAATTTAAGTTACCCAACAAGGAACTTTAACACAGGAGGATACCATTGGGCCCATTAAACCAGGCGCACTATGGGTGCCAACCACTGAACTATAACACTACGTGGAACGGACGGTGCCCGTGATCCGCTGAAGCCACCGACATGTATGGCGCCCCCTATCGTATGCACCCAGAAAAATGAATGCCCCCATAGCCTTTGTGGGTAGGTGTAAGTTTTCCAAGATAAATTTTGCCATTATTTTCATCGCAAGAACGTACTAAAAATATTGAATCCATGATTATCAATGTTACACACATGACTAATACTGTAATGTACACTGTACTTGCACAAAATACAAGGCAAAACATGGCTATCAAGGTCGAGTTTAGGTAATTTTGTGGCATACTGTCCATAATTCACACACAAAGCAAATTACAATAAACATGTCAAAAAAAATTAAAGGAAGTGTAGCACAACAAAGCGCTTAAATTGCATCATATACTTCATACATGTACACATACATAGATATAATAGTGAGTAAACATGCATAAATGTCCATGATAGGTACATGAACATTTTCTGTACAGTGTATACAGTAACAAATATGTTGCATTTCAGAAATGAGCTGATGAGAGTGAGGCAAGAACTTTCAACTGTAGTTATACAAATAACAAGGCAAATTGCTGTACACAGTCAAGTGTCAAAGCTTCATACTATTAAAAAAATTACCAGTGACAATAATTTTCACTATCATTAAGATCATACATGTCTTTGAAATATCTGGATGTTGTATGCTAATAAAAAAAAAAATCCAATTTATTATCATTTTCTACATAATATAAAGTCCATGTCTACTGATGACGAAACAAAATTGTTTTGGCTAGGAGCTTCCTTACTTTGGGCCCGGTAGCAGCATCTGTTTTTACCCTTCCTAAGTGGTAGAGCTTGATCTGTCCATACCGTGATGCAATTTTCTTGATCAGGCTGTGAATGTGGTTGTTGTCAATTGTAGTATCAAACTGGTGACGGTGCAACTGAGGAAATAAGTTCATGTGGCTTGTGTTCTCCAGAACTGAGGAAGAGATAGCAGATGTCACTCCACGGCCTTGAGGAAGCTTTCCTTGAGTTATTCTTAGAAGTCGCTGGAAACATTTCTCTGTTTCTCTACATACAGATACTACGCTAGCTGATGGCCTCTGCAGCCTCCCGCGATCTTTCATGGTGACAAAGTCATGAGCATTGCCATCAGAAGATGACATTGCATTGGCACATTCCATACAGTCCATATGCAGCCTAAGAGATTTCACAATGTATCCACTGATGTAGTTGACAGCCGCATCCTTATATTCTGATAAGGGCTCAATATGTGGCATGTCACTGTAGTCATGATCTGTCTTGCTGGGTTGTCTGGGAATGAGATCATACTTTCGAGTAATGTTCATAGTTGTGACATCATTGACGCTCTCAGTGTGAAGAATGGCTGTGTCATCACGAAGAATACAGTTCCCAGTGCCATTTTTTATGTGATGTCTCATCAACAGGCGTTTGTATGCAGCTTTGAACTGTCTTGCAGTGGGGTTGTTGTTGAATCCTCCACGTGCTCTGAGGGCGGAAAAGAACAATTCAATGTGATCCTGAGAGAATTTATACGTTAGTAGGTATTTGAGTGGGGCATCGGTTGGTGCGACAAGTTCTTGATACATGTTTAAAATGCTTCTGATGCTAACAACGAAGCCAACAAAACCAGTCTTTCTTGGTCCTTCACACATTTTCCTACCAGATCCATCTTTGAGACCGAGAAGGAAGACTTCAGCATCATGCAATCGTTGTTGAATGGATGCATGGTTGTCCCCTTTCAATGGTGCTTTCAGCCCCCTTCCAAACGGATTTCTGCTGTTTAAAGCATCGAAGGCTGAATCAACATGCCGAAGAAACTCTATAGTTGCACTGCAGCCCTGGAATTGTGGAAGTTGAAGTTTTTCTTCGCAATATTGCAGAGCATCAGCAACACTGGCACTGAATATTTGTGCTGCCAGGTTCACTTTCATTTTCTGCGTTCTCCACTGAATGTGGGCATTTTTTACCTTGTTCCCAAGTCGGAGTCCTTCAGATCCTTGAAGTTTGTGAAGCTCTTCAATGTATGTCCATTTCACACTTTGACCATCCTGCGTTCTAAAAATCCCACCATCTGCAAATGAATTGCGAAGTAGTTTCAGCATATGGCAGACGTCAAGTATCACATATACGCGCACGGAAGGGTCAGCTGGGTGTGGAAATGAAGGATCCATTCCATTGATGTTCACGTTTGCTCCTAGTACCTTCATCATTGCAATATGGCAGGATGGCCCATCGCACGTTAATGACACAGCACGTACACCAATGTTATTCAGTCGCAACAGACATTCCAGAACCAAATTTGCCCTTTCTGCTCCCGTCATTCCATCTATGAGGAAATATGCTAATGGTATTTTCCAAGATTCATTCACTGAGACTGCCATGAGAACAAGGGCATCTT